>NC_081412.1:651955210-652562710 GCF_030272615.1 Cryptomeria japonica
TTTAAATTATATATCTAACACAAATGGATCAATAATTAAACACAAAAAACTATATGTTGTTATAAATTCAAGACATTATTATATATGCAATACAACTTATATCCAACACAAATAGACTAATAGTTGAATGCTAAAACCTTTTGACGCTCTTTCACATTTCATGAAAAATACAAGATATTTATTGTGCTCACTTTTTAAATATGTGATAGAACAAATAATTAATCTGAAATACTCTAGCGCATATACACTGCTACCCCAATAGTTATATACATAAGAATAATATTTTTTGTTCTATGACAACAATACTTGTTTAAATGAGCATCTTATTTTTATAAATGAAACATAACATAACTATAGATCTCATGACATCTTGTTTCAAATAAAATAATTATATTATGTTATATTTAAATAATTTTTTGTTTAAATGAGCATCTTTTTTTTTACTATTTCACCTATTAATAAATGTATTTACATTTTTCTTGGCATATCATCCATAGGTTCTCATGTGTTCAAATATGTGTCCATTTTGACCATTTGATTGTTTTTGTATTTACATTTGGACTATTCAATTACAATATATAATATAAAATATGACAAGACTAGATATTATAATCACAAGTGAGTGTACAATAATTGATCCATTTACAACTACTTACCCCTCTCCACTATATATTCTTACAAAAATTGTGACAATCTCTCTAAAAATTGACCTTTCATATAATACATCTTCCTCAAATTCAAATTACAATGTATAACTAAAGTCATATGATCATCAAATTTACACCCTTTATAATTGATATATCCATCATCTTTTAAAATATATCAGAACATTTATTATATAAAAATCTATTTTTAAGACTTTTTTATCATCCAACTTTCTTCTATCATCATAATAGATCACTATAAACATTTTTTATTTTTTTTATAAATTCTCATCTATCTTTCTTCTATCATCATAATAGATCACTATAAAGGGTGATGGCTTAAAGAGCACACACTAAGCTTTGACCGCTTAGGTGGCAATGTGAGATATTTCTAACCTTTCGTTTCCCGTTTTGTTTCCACGAGCTCTTCTTTAACTGTCCGGACCCTCAACACCCTCAACAGTGACTGTGACTGCCATGGTTAAGTTTGAATTTCAATTTTGAATATCACCCGCCCAACATAGAAAAGCAGAAATAGGGACCAGTAATTCTCCCAGCAGAGATGCCAGAAGTTGAGGTTAATTTCATGGACCTTCCCTCTGTTGGAAGTGGAAACACTCTGAGAGGGGGGGGTGAATCAAAGTGTGACAAATTTTTAACAAGTTATACTTTTATGAACCTGACAATTTTAATTCACAGTATGCACAAATGACTGAGACTTAACACCTTGATGAAATACATTAATGAAGCATGAAATATACCATTGAACCAACTAAAACACTTGATTCAGACCTTTAAAAAATGGTATTAAATTTTTACACAAACTTGAAACATCTAAATGAGTACTTCAAATATTGCATTACATAAACCCAACAAAACAGAGTATGAAATAAAGAGAGCTAAAATATGATGTATCAGAGCATAAACTAGTAAAACAGAATGAAACACGACAATGCACATAACACCATATTTTTCATGAGTGGAAAACCCTCTTTGGGTAGAAAAACCACTCGGACGATCCCTTATATTAATTCAAAAAGAGCACCAACTCAGTTCACAAGTTTTAGAAACCACAAGGCCTCAAGGAGCACCAACCCCTCTTCTTATCAATGAATATTTCAACTCGAGCTACAGCCACTGGTGATTTTATGCATGCAATTAAATCTTGCAGTCACAAAACCATCAGGGATTGGAGCGAGAATATTTTACCAGTCTGTACATATGAAAAATTTTGCAACAATATTCTTCAAGGATAAAATCAACACTATCCAATCTCTGAACAATATAGTTTCAAATGAATAAAGCCTCATATACTCTGTACAATATAGTTTCAAATCAATAAAGCCTCATATACTCTGTAACAAAAAACAGAGTATTGATTCTCAAGAAACCCCTCGGCTATCTCTGGTAAACTACGGCACTTTTTAAATGCTTATCACTTTGTTCACACTCTTCTCACTGTATTTCTCTGTATTTCTCTGTTTTTCCTCTCCTTGACTGTTCTGAAAACAAACTGTTTTATACCAAAACAAAACACCACAATTTCTTTTCGAATAACCCTCGTACAGGATTTGAAAACTGAAAAATCAAATAACTGTTTTTAACTGTGCAACCGAAAGAGAAGAAACTGAAGATGTTTTATTTCCCAGTCATGAAAAACAAAAATAATGCATGAACATTTCCTTATTTTCATTTTGCATAACTGAAAAAAAAACTCTTTCGAACAAAAAATCTGAATCTTTTAAATCATGTGATTCAAGAAACATACCTGTTAAACGCAAACTAATCAAACAAACTAACCAGTCAACCGTTAATCTCTCGATTAAAATCATTGTTTGCTTCATTCTCTGTAACTGAACAAACTGATTCGAGCTCTGTAGCTCCAGCGGCGCTGCGACTCTCATGGCGTTAGGGTTTGACGGACTCCAAGCAGGTTCAAAAACCAAATGAAACACAAAAACATCTTCCAAAAAAACTTTTAACTTGTCCGATACAAGGAGTATCCTGAGGAATATGCCCTTTAGACCATAGACATATTAAACCAAAGATGTCATTAAAATTAATGCAAAGTCAGAGCTATTCATTTATCCGTGTCACCAGCATGGCTCGAAAGAAGATGTTTTAAAACACATAACACGTCAGCCAAGTCAATATGTCCGTGTCACTAAACTGGCCCACGAGAAGGATATAACCACATGCTTAAAAAATATGTAACTTAACCAACACAACATCTTCTTTTTTTTACTTTCTTGTCATCGAGGACAAAAGTACCAAAGAGCAACACCCTCTTATGATTTCATTTCATTGTTTCAAATGTTGCCTCTGCCTACAGAAGGCTATATCAATGCAGATAAGAATGGAGTGGCTATAAGGTATTACCTTGCAGCGGCTGTGTGTGGATCACACTTCACCCGTCTATACTCACAGAAAAGTCTGTATTTTCGTCACTATTCTGTCTCTCTGCATGGGATTTCAGTGGTGAGTAATGAACAATATTTTCGTCATATATGAATATGGTATTGTTGTATATGGAAGAGAGATAATAAGGATTCAAGTCCTTGTCCCAGCAGATCCTTATCCTCCATGTGCAGATGCTAATCGAGATGGAGATCTGGTCGGAGGAAAATGGTTGCTTCTGGGAGGGGTTGCTTGGGCATAGTTCGCTAGTTGATAATCCAGTTGCTGATGACCCATTTATAAACTATATGATCCATTCGATGAACCACATGATCCAGTCAATGATAGAGGTAGGTGCATTCCTTTCATTTCGAGATCGAACAGCAGCAGTTGATCCGTTGAATCAGTCGAAGGAGAAGTCGAAGAAGAAGAAGAAGAAGAAGTCGAGTCGGTTGGACCTGGCTAACGCTGTTTTGCTCCCAAACTCCTATAAACCCCTACAGTAGTAGCCATAGTAGCTGTGGTAGGGAAAAGTGGTGACTATCCCTGCATGCAGTGGAAGGATTCCTTACTGTGTAGCTGCTCCACACGCTATCTCCTCCCAACCAGTTTTCTGAAGTCAATTTATTGATGGTTTATTTTTATATAAATTTTTCATATATTTTAGAAATATTGTATCATGAATTTTAAATTTGGGAAATTTTGTCATGTAGGGTATTATTACAAAAGGGGAATGGGAACTCTTGATTTTACCTTGGATAAGTCAAAGTTAGAAGAGGTGGAGAACATTGTGAATAGATGAGGATCATTTGCAAATAAAGAGTGCGGGGATTGTAGGGGTAATTTATGCATTCTATTATCGAGTTGGCAGAAAGGGAAGGAGAAGATGTTACAAAGAATTGATCATTATTTGAAAATATTTTGAAAGCTTATTTAGGATGTAAGATATTGACAAATGAGTCCTTAAACATTGTTGAAAGAGATTTCTATTTAGTTTAAAGATTATGTATCTAAATAATTAGGGTTGTTGGTGACGATTGTGAAAAGAAAAGAAGCACACGATAACTCTAATTAATAAATAGAACCTAAAAATCTCAATATATTCATTTTGTTTTGTAAAGAGACAATTAAATTTTACTTATAGAACAAGTGTTATCCAATTAGGTTGTTTAGGGAATGTATGAATTTGTCAATTGTAAACTTATGTGTATTTTTTTTATTCACATAAATTTCATTTATATTCCTAGTACTCTAAATTATACTATTAAAAAGGAAAAATAAGGTTTTTAAAGTTAATTAGGTAAATAAACAAATTAAGTATAAAATAACAAAAAAAAAAAGTAGTGTACTTGTTGGTGAGGTGGACTGTAATAGATTAGATCAAGTAATATTAGACTAAAAGTAGAATCAAACTATTAATAGAAATAAATAAAAGGAGATTGCTTAGATTTGTAATCAAAGAATGATTTTATAGTAACAATGTGATCGTATCATCTTGAGTGCAAATGATATACTATAGTAAGATTTAGTAATATTAGATCAATGAAGCACTCTAAATAATATAATGTAAGAATGTAAGATCATAATATGAATCCTTTATTTTGAAAAAAATATGTCAATAATGAGTTATAGATGCTACGCAATAGATATATACAATAATGAGAACACATAGTTCATAGCCAAGGTGATAAAGATAAGACTATATATGATGATTATAAGTGAATAATATAAGTGTGTTCAATTCAAGTTCATCCAACAAGAAAATGTGATGTGACAAGTCAAGTAAATAACAAAACTGAATTTTGGGTTTTCTTTTTGACTCACCATTTGTTTGGACGCTCCTTTTTTTTTTCTAATCTTACCCTAACAAAAGGAATAAGGATTTTTTGTGCAACCTTCCCATGAAATTATGCATGGGATTCCCAGATATTATTCTTACATGGAGTCAATGCAAATCAGTCATGGTTAAGTGCAAACTTTATTGACCAAAATCTCTGAACTTAGCTATGGATTTATTACCTGAGTATTATTTATCTTGACTTTAACTTGTTATGCTATGCTTTGATTATTGAAGAGTTGTCATCAATAAACATTTTCACATCCTCCTTCGATAATATGGGAAAATCAATCATCATTTTCTATACTTCCTATACCCTCTTCCTATGCATGAACCAATCATCCAATCTATATATCATCATTTTTCTCTTGCAATTCGTTCTTATCTTTCCACTTTGCCTAGTTACATAGAAATTTATGCGGGAGAATACACAGTAAATGTTAATATTTTTATGTTTATTCATTACACATGGATTCACATACATTAGTCTAAAGAGAAAAATTAAAACTTGATAAAGATATCAAATAACCTAATAGAGATGGCTACATGTGAAATTAAAATTTGATCATATTGTTGATGATAATTTTGTAATTCTCTCTCCATTACTACACAAGTGATATGACACTTGAGATTTATAATCTTAAATACAAATATGGATACAAAGAAAAAATGAATAAGTATAAATAAAATTGTATGCAATTAAAACAATAATATGGAATGTAAGAATTGAATTACCTTCATTCAAATGTGATCAAACCATTTAAAATTTTGCATAGAGTGAAACACTAATATCTATACTTATGGAGGAACATTCACTTCCCTCAATTGTTCTACATATAATCAATTTATCTTTAGCACAGAACAATCCTCAAGTAGACACACTTTCTAATGATGAATCTTTAGTAGATCATCTGGATTTATATATTAGTGTTACATTATCTTATCATGATGAAATATTATTATATCCATTCAATGTATTTTCTTACTCTAAGGGAATCATTCCTACACTTAATGAATATAAATATATGTAGGCTATCTTAGATTCTTTTAATAATGAGAGTATTTATTGAGCATAGGGGTACTCTTTAAATTGATGAATTTTGTTACATTTCAAAGTATAAAATGATAAGGATAAATTTTAAAAATTATTAAATTCTTAATCCTGACAAAATTTCAAAATTGAAATTAAAGTTTCAGATGAATTTAGCAATTTATTTTGAGTGGTTATGTAAGAACATGCTTGGTATTTGTTTTGATAAATTCCAAGTTGTAGTCATGTAAAGAAATTCTTAGTATTTTTCATGAAATATTATTTTAGACCCTATGGCCAAACATAATAAGCAAAAGATTTGGAAAATACATTCCAAGGTAGTTATGCTAAACAAACAAGAGATATAAAATTTTCTCAAATTTTAGTTCATATCACCCACACATTATTCTCTCTACATAAGATTTGGCATAGATTTTTTATTTGAACAAAGATTCACCATTTGATTGATTTTTTTGACAAAATAAAATTCTTATCATACCTAAAACCAACACAAGGCAATTTTAACTATACAAATGACTTATTATTATTTTGTTATGCCCTATATTGCTAAGAATCTTAGAGCTACTTATCAAAGTGTGGTAATAAGCATGATATTAGAAGCTTATTTTGATGAAAATTTTGAGAAATATAAAAGTAGAGTGGGTCATTCTAGAACTCATTAATGAGGACTCAATTTCACCTATGTGTGAATATTTTATTTGAGAATTTAATGAATCTGTGGAATTAAGTGGGATACAAAGAGTAAGTGAAATTTAAGTTCAACATCTTGTACTATAGCTAGGTACATTTTTTGAGGCTCACGAGTTTGAAGCTTTTATTTGAGTCTTATATCACTTGATAGACTATGACAAAATGAATAAATTATAATTTTAAAGAAAAAGGTATTATGATCAAAAAGTGGTTTCAACTTATTACATGAATCTCTATTTTTATGTATGTCAAAATAATTTGAAATGATTTGTATTGAATTGATTTACAATATATGAAAAATGAATGTTTAACTATCCACAAAATGATTTTAATATATTTGTGTTGCATCCATAAAAATTGGAATATATTTTTATATTCATGTGAATATTATATATTTTCAATAATGTATGTTATATTTTTTTTTTTTTTTTTACATCAATGTATCCATGTTAAAACTCTTGAGAAATATCCATTCAAATAGAACTATTATTAAAAAAAGGCTGAAAGATATATCAAAGATGTTTAAATATTTTATTAATTTAAAATATTAAAAAAAAATGGGGGTATTTCACAATTAAAGATTTGAAAACCATAATAAAAGTTAAAATCATAACATTCAGGTTAAAATTGTAGATTTGAATATCAAAACCACAAATGTAGGTTTTATCCAAATTCAAATACAATCATAAAATTTCTAAAACATAGTTATTATACTTAATTTCTCTCAAATATTTTTTCAAATAATCAACAAAAATACATTATTATATATTTTCTTTCAATATTCTCTTTTTCATTTTCAAAATATATATTAATTTTTACTATTTTATTACCAAATTAAATACATTTTTTGAATCTAATTTAGATATCTAGACTAAATAAATTATCAACATTAAATATTTATGTAACAAATTTTATATTATAAATTTTCTTAAATTAAATTATTTTTACTTTACAATCAAATATACAATTTTTTTATCCAAAAGTTTGGAATAAAAACTTATCCCTCCCAGATTCAAGTTTGAAATCAAAACTTTTCCCTTCATTAACAATGTACATTTTTGGGAATGATCACATCCCATCATCTGCAGGGCGGGGAACATCAAATTTAAATTTCATATAGTTGGTTTATGGGCTGAGCTGCTAACTCCAACTAACCACTGATAGTAATGGCAAATGTTTATGGAAAAGAATATTGATAAGGGAACGGAAAGTTTGAACGGGTATAAACATATATTATTAACAACTTTTTTCTTATGAACTTTTTTCTTATCAACTTTCTTCTATCATTATAAACATTTATTTTTAACACACTTTTTTATCAAACTTTCTTCTATCATCATAAATGATCACTAAACATGGACATTAATCCATAGTCTTATACAACCCATCCCACAAAACTAAAACCAAAACAGAGGGAAAAAACTTGGACAATGTACCCTAATAATAACGAGGTGGAATTGTGGTCTTGCGTTTCTCTAAGCGTTTCACCTCTTTCATCAGCGCCGTTGCTTTTCCTGTTATATAAAGTGCTCTAGCTATGCTATTTTCATCAGACTGTTTCGCCCATTTACTAGTTCTTTCAACTATGATGAGCTTGGCTTTTGCAATGGAAGCATATATAATGTCTGCTAACGCCAATTGCAACTCCTCTAACAATTCCCGGGTATCAGCATTATAGTTGCGAGCAATACTTTTGCATAGCTTGTACACAGCATTTCCCCCTGCAACTTCCTTCCAGTCCATGGAATCATACGCTCCTCCGCTCTCCAAATCTCCACCCTCAGCCTTTGTCTTCTCCACCTTACTTTTTAGTCCAAGTCTATTAACCATGGCCGATATAATATCCAAACCCCTGGGATTATATACTTTCCTTTTACTTTGCTCTGCAAGCTCATCAATTGCTATAAATGAGCATTCAGATGTTGCATGAAAAATTCTTCTCGGGGGAAGAACCCCTTTATCCACACTTGTTTCCAGAGTAATGAAGAGTTCATCTGCGGCCTTACACGTGATGCGGTTATCTTCATGGGCATCAACAAAATCTAGTATTTCCCATGCTTGAGAGTATGCCTTTAGAGAATCCTTTACCTCTTTGGGAGGAAAATCATGAGAAGTATTACCAGAAGCGTCAGAGCATTCTGATGAATTACAGACTGGAGAGAGATGGATAATGATACTAATCAAGGAAACTGCTGTCATTTTCCAAGATGTTTTAGTGGCCTCTACAAACTGTTTCTCAACTTCTAAGGGCTTACAATCCTCAATAGAAGTCATCTGCCATAAGTACTTGAATCCTCCTGCAGCCTCTTTAGGATCGAAACTGCTAAGATCTAAACCATCTCTCTCCTTTCTACGTGCCAGCAAAGCAACCAACTCTTTACAACTAGTTTCCCCATCATGATTGCCATGTGTGATAAGATCCTTTGCTTTTGCAATGGACCTTTTATTAGCTATCCACAGGCTTTCTCGAGTCTCATCCAGCATCTCTAGGCCTTCCAAAACCTTTTAATAATTTGAGAACTTCTCGAATTCCTTTGCACTTTGCTTGGGCAGTATGCAACACAAACCGGACATGCATCTACTTTGAAAAAAGCTAACAGAGATGATCCAACATAGTTTGCTGAAGGATACCGTTAGCCATTGTACCATCATCATCAAATACAAGAACATCCTTGGGATCTGGTTTTTTGTTGTTTGCTTGACGACAAGCTTGTGAACTTCTGTATCAAGCCTTTCTTCAGGCAGAAGCTTCAGCTCTTTAGCCCTTATCAAATCTTTAATGTGCCTTGTCCAAAAATCTTCGACTTTACAAATGGTCCGCCAGGTCTCTGAATGCCATTTTAGGTAATATCCTGCAGCTATTCCAGATCTCCATGTCACGATTACCCAGCCTATGAGGATGAACGCAACTTGTAGAAAAGTCACTGCCAACTTCAACAGATTAAAGGTTCCATGTGTCTTAAGAGATGGACCACTCATAAACCATCCTATCATTGAACTCCCAATTAGAAGCCACAGCATGACTGCAGCAGAAGAGCTCAACGGTGACTTTGCAATTATAAATTCAGGAGTGTAAGCCCGAGCAACAATCCATGCTTTCAGCACTTTATCTTCAACATCACGCCACCTCCATTGCTTTACGTCAGCATCCCTTTCTGGCGGTAGAATCAAAGGAATCTTTTGAGAAAAAATAACCTGCTAGCAAGGAAATTTAAACAAAGAGACATTAGGGCTGGGTTTTGAATTCCAGAGTTTGGTATTTGGTATTTTCTATTAGAAAATCTATAAGTAAGCAATGTACGGATTAACTTGTAACTGATAGGCATTGTAACTACATTTTAGTCATTGTAACTATAGTGAACGAGTCAATTGCATTCATGGAGATCTTAATGATCCTAGGAAAGAAAACATCGTGCAAATCTTATTATAATAAAAAACAATATGCCATTTGGTATATTGAACAAAGACAATATCACACAGTAATGTGATTATTAGGTCTGAGAAAACTACTAGGGGAAATTCGTAAGCAACATGAAGCACCTCCATTAAGGAAATTCCATGTTATGGTCTTACAACATTTAATTTAACATTTGAATAATGTCAATTACATAATTTAAATAAAGATCTATCATGATCCTCTTGCAACCGCTCTGCTCTGACATTTAAAAGCTCAGTTCTCATTCCACACTAAAATAACCACACTGCTTTCTACCAATCTTTTTGCCACTCCCTATGGCCCTTTGAATTGTTTCTAGGGCTGAGATGAAGCCTACTATGGATGATGTGCTCACCCAAGAGGGAGGTTAGGGACTGGGTGACTCTCCTCTCTCTACCATCTTCTTTGCTTGACAATGGGTCTATCCCTGGCAACAGATCTGCTGACACCTTTCAAGCCACATTATCTTCTTATGTTGTGGCTACCATCCATAATCATTTAGCAGATGTTCATCTCCCACAAGATCTAAACTAGTTCTTCTCCCCTGTTCTCTATTCACCCCATTAGTTATTCTACGACTGGATATGATGGATAATGAACTGTTCTTCAGTAAGAATGTTCTGTTTTATAGGTTTCAAGATCTCTGGTTGTTCCTCCCTGATTTGTGAATGGATGGATCTCAAAACATTGGCTCCCTATTTTGGAGGATATAATAGAGATTTATCCCTAGCCTATGGGTTCTTTGTGGCGAATTTTTAATTCTTCAAAGGATAGAAAAACTATCCTAGACAAAAGAAATGAAATGGATAGATATGAAACACATTCCAAGAGCCCAAATAAAGAAGACTATTGAGAGATTGACAAAAAGAGAAGCTATGCCAAGATTTCTTCAAATTTCAAATTGGATAACTTACCTGGATGCCTAGGCTGGCGAAGTGGGCGCAGGCCAGGAGGAGGAGGAGGAGTACGAAGGAAATGGTTATTATGATTGCCGATCCAACGAAGGCATGCTCACTCGTAACCTTCCTTCCAGACCATATCACATTGTGAGTTTTTGCATGGAGATAGACTCTGTATAATTCAGAGCTCATTTGCAGGACGATTGTAATTCCCAAAGCGCTCAATTTGCCCCAAAACTCTATGGAGCCCCTGGCAGCCATACTTGGCATTAAGTATGCCATCACCACACACAACATGACTCGGCTACTATGGATCATCCACAAGTCATGCTTTAGCACATTGCCCGCCTTACCCAGTGCGTCCTTGGACAATGTACTCTGCCCACAAAGTAAGCTAAGCAGCTGGATAATAAAAGCACTAAGCACAAGGTAATGAGAAGGAACCCAATGGGCTTTCCTACTATATGCTTTCCATACATCCACTAAGATGGAGAATGTAAATATAACTACTACAGCCAGCAATACTGATATTCTTGCAAGGTCACCAATCTCCATGATTTAACAGACTTACAGCTAAACTCACTATCGTGCATGCAGCAAGTAAGTTTAAATAGACAGAATTACTTGGGAAACAAATAAACCTAAAATTCCAAGGACAAACGAATTTGTTGAAATACATTTAAAGTAATAGGATAAAGAGTTACTTGAAAACTAATTAAGGAAAAATTATGTTAGGAACATTATTTTTGTTCTTAATCGGCGATACATCGTATAATCCGTAGATGGAACAGAAGCCATATGACCCTATAACGTGAGGAGCGTATTGTTTTTCACAGTTGTTAGGATAGACAAATGGAATTTGAAAAAGCAGCAGCGTATTGAATGAAAGACTAAATGAAATGTTTTTGTTTGCCGACTGTTCTTCTTTCACAAGCGTATAATCATGTGGGCCACTGGTCGAAGATATTATTCTTACTTTATAATGTCGGTCAAGAAACTTAATTTTGCATTTCAAATAAATATGCTTATAGAGAATAATATGTAACACTCACAAAATGTTTACCAATTCAATAGTAATTTTTTTCGATGGTTTAAGAGGGTGGGTTTATGTTTTAACTTTAAAACATAAATTCATTTACTATGAAGAATGTTAAGGTAGTGAGTACACTTTTAGATGATAACTTCAAATTATTTTCTAAATATGTGGATTACATGAAAAAAAATATAAATGTGGAAAGAGTGTCTTACTCCTCTACTATTGGGAGTTTAATGTATGCGTTTTTATGCACAACACCTAACATCACTCTTACAATGGGAGTGGTCAATAGGTATATGAGCAATCCAAGAATAAATTATTAACAAATTATAAAATAGATTTTAAAATAATTGAAGGACACATCATGTTATGTTTTGAGATTTAGAGAAGAGGGTGTATAATTATAGGGATTTGTTGACTCTGACATGGCTAGTGAGTTAGATGAAAGACAATCAACTACTAAGCATGTGTATACTTTTTCAGGGGAAGTGATCAACTCAATTTCTAGATTGTAATCACTATAGGAGTTAAGGAGATTTTTTTAATTAAGTAGGGTTTTGCAAGGACCCAAAACCTTTTATAAGGCACAAAACAACCAAATCAAAAGTAGTTTTGAAATAACAAAATAGGGTGACCAACCAAAAAATAGCAGAGTTGGAATAGATTTGGAAATATCCAAGTTAGAATTTGGTCTTTGGGGCTATTTATCTAACAACATGACCTGAGAAGAAGAATCTTCTTCTTCTTTGTAAGATTCTTCTTCATAGATTGTACAATTGTCCAAGAAGAGACATCATCAAAATCCAAAATCCTTTGACATGGGAGGAGGTACAATTGTCGCTAGGTGAAAATGAATTGATAAGATGCCTTTATATAGGGTTCCCTGGGTAAATTACCGATTAGGCCGATCTCCAACGGTCAAGTATAGGCACAAGGACCAAATGTCATTGGGAAATTAGAGATCCTGCCCCATTTCAAATTGGGGCCAATTTAAGGGGGACCGGAACATTTTGAGGTGCCATAGTCTAGACCAAGATGCTCCACGTCCTGGTCCTCGAACAAACAAGACAAGTCAATCAACAAATAGGGAAGGGACCTCCATGATGGGACTGTTGAAAATATTATCATTGATGTCAACACAATCAGTTGTGTTTGTTCGGTTTCGCCATTGATATTAAATAAGAATTAGTTGACAAAGCATGATGGGCAAAGACCACTAAACATTGACGAAGTATTATTTAGAAGAGTTAGAAAAGAATACATGAGGCATACATATGATATGAAGAGAACGAATGATTCATGAGACTAGCGGGAGTGTGTAATATAAATAGATGAAATACATGATTACACAACGATAATAATACTGGGAGAATTTGATGAACATTAATAAAACAGTTATTTTCGATACATTGGCTAGTGTGTAAATATTCTAAGAAGACATTGAGAAGAGAATTAAGGAATGGTTTAGAGCGAAGACTTGTGGGTGTCGATTTTCCTAGCGATAAAGATTTCTATCGAGTTCATTCATTGCATAAAGTGAATAAGTTTTGAAGCCGTCCATTCACTAAAGTAATGACTATATTATATTTGGCATAGAGATGCGATGAATTTATGCTTTGATTATAACTTTCTGCCCTCGAGTATCATTTCTCAATATCCGACAACGTGGTGACATTTCACTGTTGGCACAAGTTAGAGAAACGTTCACATTATAGTGACCAATTCAATAAGATTCATATGAACGACAAACCCAAGAAGAAAGAAAAGATGATGCAGATGGGCATGATGAGCAATTCAAAAGGGAGTGCGATTTGGTTCAAATATACAAACAACACTAAGAGAAAGATGGAGCGCTTTCTATCAAAGGCAGAGATTCATTAATAATGTCAGCGACTATTCATTACAATGCAAAACAAGTCAGAAATTATTCATCGCTGTCCAGTTTGAAAAGATTCATTACATAGGACAACTCTTATGTATAAACAAATATAAACTTAACAACAACGTATAATGAAAGGATAAAATAATATGGTGATCGATTCATTAAGGAGAAATTAATTATTAAGTGGCAGATGGAATCAAGGAAAAGTTCTATAAGTGTGATTTCATAAGAGCCACGATGGATAGGATGTGACTAAAGACAATCATGATGTGGGTTCATCATTCAAGATGTGAGCTTAATGATTAATATTTTATTAACAATTAAATATAATTATCATAAGGCAGCGACTCAATGAAAGAATAGTCAAAGACTGAAAGGGAGCAAATAAATCAAGGCAGCGATTACAAATTTGTTTATTAATTCAAAAAGATATTGTTAAAATGCGTGATAATATGTTGACTTGAAAGGTGCAATATGAGTCGGATTGTGTGGTTAGGGTCAACAAAAATCATCATTATAAAGAGAAGGTGCTATTACAAAAGAAGTCACCTTGTTTTAAGACTGTGACTATCTTTGGAGATTCTTCAATGAAGAGACATATCCTTGATGAAAACGTAGATATACATATATTATTGGTGGTATGTAGTGATTCTTTCTTTTATTTATTAAACTCTTTATAATCAATATAATTATGGATTCTCCACATCCTTTAATTAAGAAAAAATATTTGATTCTTTCAAATTTTATTAATGTTATCTTGTATTTTATCACAATTATGAAGAATAAGATTTCTACTGCTTCTAATATTAAGTTTTGTATCCCTTTCCAGTGCCAAAAGTAGTCAAATAATTCCAACAATAATATGAGAGCTTTCATTTTTTAACAATTCCTAGTGAAATATCACATGAAAAGATTCGTAGAATACTAAAACCTTTATTTCTCACAAATAGATACTAAACATTTCAAATTCATAGCATATCTAATATGCAACTCTTGAGTATGGATCAATACAAAGGCTTTGTTGAAAGCACAAAGACAATAGTCTTCCCCATTCTAGAATTTTCTTGGAAAATAACATCCATACCAAGGTTGGATTGACAAATGTGTTCATGTTTCACTTCTAAAGGATTCTCTCTTGCATCCAACACTCTAAACACCCAATTGTTTCTAGCTTCTAACTTCTTTGGATGCAATGGTTTAGTCCTTGAAACATTTATATACCTAAAATCTTGGTTCTCTTAATGTGAGGTTGATTAGATCTATGAGGATGCACTCTAAAGGCATTAAAAAATAATGAGATGTGAGTGTATACTTCCTATCTATTATACTTATTGCACATAAAAAAAAAATCATACTCCTATGCTAGATTTCACCTATGCCTATCCTACAAAGTACATCTCGCAAGCTTTCATTTTCTTGGGTCATCCTATGAGTGATTTAAACCCCATCTATCTTCTTGACACAATATTTTGAATTTAGAATACTTGGAATAATATTACATGTTTCAATCATATTTCTTTAATAATACATATGCAAATTTATAGGAACTGGATCTCTTATATCATAGGAGAGATACTATAACAGCTCCCTTTATATATATTAGTTGTTTTAACTTCTAATAACTCAAATCGTTATTGAAATTTGTACAAAAAATTATAACAACATTAAACTAACCTATATACATGATATTCAAATCAAACTTACACCCATATAAGGACTAATTATTAACAAGATAGAGAGGTAAAAAGAGTTAGAGACGTAGAGAATAAGGTAGAGGTAGTTAGAGATGTGTTGGTAAGAGTGAGAGAGAGGGGGGAGAGAGGGAGATTTAGGTAGAGAGATATGTGATAAAAAGAGTGGAGAATCTAGGAGGGAAGGAGAGAGACAAAGAGAGTTCAAGAGGTAGAGAGGAAAAGAGTTAGAGAGATAGCTGGAGATGGAGAGAGATAGAGGTGAGAAAAAAAGTAGAGATGGAAGGATGGAGGGAGAGAATGGTAAGGAGGGAAATAGAGAGATTTTGGTAGAGATAGAGATAAGTGATAAAAATGGTAGAAAGAGAAGGAGGAAAAGAAGGGGAGATAGGGAAAAAGAGATAGACAGAGGTGAGAAAATGAGTAGAGAGAAGAGTGAGGGAGTGAGTGATATTTAGGGAGGGAGAGAAATAAAGAGAGATAGAAAAAGATAGAGAGATTTAGAGAGAAAGAGGAAGAGACGGAGGGAGAGATAGAGATGATAAAAAGAGTAGAGAGGGAAGGATAGAGGAAGGTAGTAGAGATAAAGAGAGTTAGTGAGGTAGGGAGGTAGAGAGAGGAAGGGAGAGAGGGGTTTGGTAAGAGTCAGAGAGAGGGGACTCAAAGGGAGGGATTCATACTGAGAGAGAGAGAGAGAGAGAGATTTTTGTTTTATAAAATATCATATTTTGTGTTTCATCATTTTTGTGGATTTAATGTTCCCCAAAATGATCTCATATTATGTGGAACATCAAATGTGGTCTCATTTTACGCTTCACAAAATGTGTGCATGTTGTGTTGAAAAAATTTCTCTTCCTTTTTTATTTGTAAAAAGGTTTGGATAATGAATCTAAAAACTTGGATTGTTTATTTACCTCCATTTGGCATTCATTCTCATTTATCAACTTGCATGTCATTAGGTTTATACATTATATAATTTTATTTTATTTTGTATTAAGTATCATAGAATTACAAAGCTCATTCATTGGAGTATCCACGTTACAAACTTATTACAAATACCAGCTCCTTTTGAGCAAACTTATTACAAATACTAGCTCCTTTCGAGCACAAAACTAGAAACAACAATTGGAAGACCAAGGGTCACAACTTAGAAATCCACTTTAAACAATGAAACACATACAACCAATGGAAGACCAAGAGTCACAACTTAGAATTCTACACAAAGGTGTCCCTCATGGGAGTTGAACTTGGGTCTCCACATTGAGAACTCAATGCTTTAACCAACTAAGCTCAACCCCTTGGACTATTATATAATTTTATTTAATAAAATTACTACAAAAATATCACACATCTTCTTAGCTTTCTAACCATTTAATTTTTTTTAAATTTGAACTACATTAATCTATTTATTTTTTATTTTATTACTAATGTTACCATATTTCTTAGAGACCCATGTGTTTACTTTTTTAATAACTTTTGATCTAATTGTAAAAATTTAGAAAAAAGCTATCTAATATTATTCTACACTTCATTATTTACACATCAAGAAAAATTACACTCTACACTATTTTTGTGCAAGTTATGTGACACACACACTCAATGGTGTGATTTTCAGGATGCATCCACTTTGAAAAATTATATAAAAACAAATACTGAATAAAAAATACAAAAAAATATATAAAACTTATAGTACTCACTCTTAACTATATTTCTACCAATGGGTTTTCAAAATATTAAATGCAAATAAAAAATTTCAAGGCATGCACACCTAATGCGCTATATTATGTTTTACAGAAAAAATAAGAACACGTTTGTGTGCCCAAAACATTCGATCCTCTTCATCTATCTATTTTTGAAAAAAATTAGTGTTTAGAAACTAGATTCAAAGTACTTAAATTCTTTTCTATTGGAATCTTCAAAATTTAATTGCATGAATCTCAAATTACTCCTCCAAGTTCAAGTTTGGCTAATATCGGATTTTTAAAAAGTGGTCACTTTTGACCCCCTTTTTTTGCATCGCCTTGGTGCACATACCCTTTAGTTTGACATTATTAGTATAAAAAACTACTTGTACAGTGTTTCAATTTGGAATTTTAAGGTTTCAATATAGTTTTTTAAGGTTTCAATTTGAATTTTTAGGGTTTCTAATTCAACTTTTATATCTAAAAATTTCTCATAAATGGATTTTTAAAATATCAATAAAAAATGGTAGACATGGATGGAACTTGCACACATTTGTTTGAACCATGTAGTGCAATGCATGGAAAAATATGTACCTACAGACTCATCTCAACCTATCACGTTTCTTAAATCTTTTCAACATGTGTAAGTAATGGTCAGTTGCACTATGCATTCAAAGAATCAATGCTCTTATGAAATATGAAAGTGAAATTACTTCTATTACAATTTTATTACAATAATATAATACCTCTTTTTGGAGGTGTTATTTTATTATTAATAATTAGTAAAATAATTCATTTGAATGAAAGTGACCTTTGTTTGAAGGTATTTATAGAAGGGCCTTTAAATAGAGATACCTCATTTGAATGCTCTTCATATTTCTTAGCCCCCTCTAAAGTGAAAAACCTAATTTCCCATGTTTGGGACTCACTATTGTAGGATGACCCCAAACAATTATTTTACTTTACCATGTATCCTTATACTATTTGACATGCACATCAAAGAGGTAGAAAAATATAATGGTGAAATCACACGCACATTACCATTTTCCCTTTATATCTTGGGTTCAATTAAGTAAAGTGACCTCTAATAAATAGAAAGTCTACTCAGTAAAGTATCCTCTAATAAATAGAAAGTTTACTATGAGTGCGATATTCTTGTTTAAAACTATATCATGACCCAATCATATCTTGATTCCATCATCACTAATCCCGAAGAACCAATTCTCAACCAAACATTTATCATTCTCCAGCTTAGTTCAATTCTATGGGTACATAATAAATCCTTTCCCAACAAGTTCAAAATACTTTCTCTTTACACCATCCAACTTTAAACATAAATATAGCAATTTGAGGCATACCTACAAGAATAATCAACTTCATAATAGTTCTAATTTAGAAATTATAATTCAAATCTATGCACCACATTTAATTCCACACTCATGGAAGTGGACTAGATAGTTATACAATGAATTTTTAGTTTCAAATCTATTTGTTTAATATATCTTAATTTATTTAGCATCATAACAAATTAATCTTCAACATTATCAAAATATTACTCTATCTAAATTTCAAGCTAAATATTGCATTTGAGTTAAAGGCTATAATTCAAACCTATATTTATTATTTTCAACCTAATCTTTTATCCTTAATCTTTTATGGTTGCTTCATCATTTCCTTGTAAGAAACATATTTATTCTATAATAATTTTTAAATATAATAATAATAATAATTTTGTTTAATTATTAAAAAATTTAATATTAAATAATATTTTATAATTATTTGAATTATCTAAAATTTATCATACTAAAAGATTAAATTGAAAATAAAGCATGTCAAATACATATAAACCTCATCCTACTAAATTAGAATTTAAATTAAATAATTATAAATTTAATAGATGATATGATTGAAAATGTATAAATTTTATTTTACTGATTTAAAACATAGTATCAAATACTTATCAATTTAAATTGGGGAGAGGACCTAGTAGTTGAGAATCTTAATTCCGCACCTCTCAAAATCTTATGTGATAATTTCAAATCACTCTCAAATTTTTATAGCATATATGGCAATTCACTTGTTTATAGCTAAGGTTTCAATGCAACATCAACATATTTTTTATTGAGGTTTTGCAAAAGACCACAGAAAAGTTAGACTGATAGTTGTGCAAAAAATCATATTTTATCAATGTGCTAATGTGGCATCACACGATTTGTTGCTTTTTGTAGTTAAAAAATATGTTTCGTTCAATTATGAATACTCATGATCAACACTAGCAATTCCTTAAAATCATAATTATTAATGTTATCTTATTAAAAATGTTGAACATTAAATCAAAAAATCCTATCATAACTATTCAAACATGATCAACTACTAGGGTAAGTGTACCAGTAGTCGTTATAGCTAACTTTGTGCACCAACATATCCTACACAGTACATCGGATTTCAACAATTTATTTTTGTTGTCTCTGTTTGCCACTTAACAACTTATAGCTATCATTTTGGCTTCTGGGTAGTAACAACACACATTATGGGATCTGCTATGCACACACGGGTCAAAAAGTGGTCATTTCAAAGTGTCGTCTAATACCTACTTAAAATACCCCAAAAATTGTGCACTGCAACCACCTCAAAAATTGTCAATACTAATGCACAAATGCGCTATGGGTACCAATAAAGTTGCAGTTAAAGTACAAATTCTAACTACTTAAGAATACAAGTGGACAGCTATTGATATATGTGAAATTTATTATTAAACTTTTAGATATTATTTTTTGGTTTCATTATAATTAATAACTGAAAGATTAAATGAACAAAGAGCAAAGGACCTTTAGATCTTTTCCTATAAATTAAAACAAACCATTTGTAACATGCTTGAAATCAATGTAAAGATGAAACAGTTTCGATAGCATTAATGTAAGGGACAAATGAAATCCTGGTCAATTTCCAAAGCATTCATGGTGGGCGGAAGAAGGCAAATCTCAAATTCCACACTTCCTCCACCTTCACGACCAGGAAAAGCAGACACCATTCCATCAAAATGATTGTTCGTCCCACACCTGAGAGCCACAGGCCCTCCCCACCCAAAATCATTCTCATAAATCTCAAACCGCGGAGAACTCCCCACCATCAAAACGTTTTTCACAAGCTCTTCAAACTTATAAACAACCGGCTCTTTAACCCACTTACCAATCGATTCTCTAATAGCCCCGTCCCTTTGACCGCCAATCAAACTGTTAAGCAAACCGGTCGGGAAAGACAGAGGCAAACGGTTAAGCTCCCCGGCGGTAGAGGTCACGAATATGGCCTGAACAGCATTGCCAAAGTAGGATTCCGGCAGTGGAGGAAATAATCGGGGCCGGCAATTGACGGAAAGTTGAAATGTCGCGGTCTCGTCCGGGCCAAGCCCCCGGGCCCGTGTGACCGCCTGCCACAAGTGACCGCACAGCGCCTGGAAGGAAGAGACTGTGACGGGTGAATCCCGGTTGGCCCGTTCCTTTAAGCGTTTGATCGTATGGGCGCTGAAATGGAACATTTTTACGCGCAGTAGAGGCGGGCAAAACCGTGGGATTTGGCCGTTCGGGTCAAGCCCTAGCCTAACCGAAGATCCGTCGCGGTCTAGCAGATAGCGGTTGTAGGTGGGATTAGCAGAGATTTTGGTCTCGTTTGTTCTACAGAGTTCAGCCCATGAGTTAAAGAAATTCCAGAAGGAAGTTCCGTCGGCTACGGCGTGGTTGACCGTGCAACACACCGAAACCCCGTCTTTCAGCTGTGTTACCTGCAAATATTTGTTTTGATGAATCAGTTTCTAAATTATTATTTATAAAATAATATCTATATGTAAGCTTGTGGATTAAACTCTGTATAATTTTTATTCTGAAGAATCACTAAGAGTGATTGGAAATGTTGAACAAAAATATGTACATAGCTTAATTTACAAGCTTACATAAACTCTGTCATGGACTGTGGAAAACAAATTCTTAACTATCAATTAAATAATAATACAGTTACCAAAAAAATAGATAGAAATAGGTCACAATTCTAAAATATAGGAGACATCAGAACATAAATGATCAGAACATAGGGCTATTAGACAAAAAAAACAGTCATAAAAGGGGTAGAGGAGGATCCCAATAATTCGATTTATATCATATATTTTTAGAGAAGGTCTTCAAAATATAGATGAGAAAAGCAAAAACTATGGGATTAAGAAACTATTCAAATTTTGGTTGGGATTTTAGTAATTGGGGTGATACTTCATGGGTGTGAAATTTGGGCTAGTAGTACTTCTGACATCAAATGGACACAAATAGAGAAAATTCAAAAGCACTCGATTACAAGAAAATTCAAACTAAAGACATCAATTCCCTAGGAGATTCTTCTGGTTGAAACAGGTGCAATTCCTATTTAAGTCGTCGTTGTGGTGTCTTTTGAGATAACCAAAAAATTAGAGCAGATGGAAACATATAGTTGGCCCAATGTCATTTTTAAAAACATCTTAAGTGAAAGAAAGAATATGGATGAAATAAACTTGAAGTAGATGAGCAAATGACACATTTATTTGAATGCATGTCCTAATAATAGTAAAGAAATAAAGACTTATGTGGTTGAGAAGTTTTGCAAGGATATGTGGACTAAGGCAGATGAGATAAAGAAATATCATCTTCAAGAATTTAATCCCAACATGGACCATCAACAAAAAGATTTTATAGAGGTCAATATCTCTTGGAGGTCAAAGATTCGCATTGTCCAATTCAAGACTAACTTACATCATCTTTGATGTACAACAAGGAGGTCGAAAAGACCAAAAGAGATTTGCGTAGAGAGAGTGTATATTTGTACAAGAAGAACCATAGAAACGAAAAAGAACTTTATTTTAGAATGCAAATCTTACAATAACATCAGAAACATCTAGATAAATGATTTAATAGCAGTCTTTTTTCAGATTTACTTAGCGAATATTAGATCAAAAGAATGAGAAGACTCATTATCAACTGAACAGTAGAAGATCAACACTCCACAATACAAATACATCAGAATTTATTGTCCCATAGACTTTCTTTAACCTCGTAAACATTTATTAAACTATATTCTATCAACAGAACCCGAAATTTACCTATACTACAAGCAAGGGAAGGTGATGGCCTTCCAAATTGACGGCGCCATGGAGAGCAAATAGTTCTTTGACAGCTGTCATAACGTCTGGTGTGATCAGTGTTGATAAGTGATGCTGCTCTAGCATGCAGCTCCATGCAACTCCAGTTTGGACATGAAGCTATCCATTCATCACCATGCATAAGCTATTTTTAGTTAATAGTTTTTTTGTTTATTCATGCAAATAAAGCATGTACTCCAACATGCATGAATCCTTAGGACTATTTTTAGTTTTGCTTTTTGCATGAGTTTGTTTTTAGTAAATAAAGCATGTTGTGCATGCACTTATTGTATTCTTAATTTAGGGAGTAGTTTGCTTTTTTTAGTTTGAGAGCCTTAGTAGCTTTCCATGCAAAGCTAGGAATATATTTAGAACTGCAGTTATTATTTATTCTTCTAGACTGCAAATTCTTTATATATACAGCCTCTATGTAATTTTTTAATTAAAAGCTTCAATAAAGATATTGGTGTTTTTCTTCTTTTTGTTGTTATTGTTTGCTAATCAGTTGGTTCAGAGAGGATAGGTTAGGTTCAAAATTCTACAAGTGGTATCAAAGTAGGTAAAATTGTTTTGGGTTAAAGTTTTATTGTTGGAATTTCGCCAAAGTTAATCATGTCGAATTCTAACCATATGCCCATTCCAGAATTTGATGGGAATGATTATGATTATTGGTGCATTAAGATGCTGACCTTTTTGATTGGAAAAGATTTGTGGGAGATTATTGAATCAGGTTATGAAGAGCCAACTGATTGGAATGCCCTTACAGCCAATGAAAAAACAGCAAGAAAGGAAGCAAGGAAAAAGAATGCTCAAGCTTTGTTTCACATTCAGATAGCTCTTGATAAGAGCTTATCCAAGAATATCAGGAGCAACAACTGCCAAAGATGCCTGGAAGACTCTACAAGAAGCTTACCAGGGTAGTGATCAGGTTAAAGTGGTCAAGCTTCAGACATTGAAGCGAGAGTTTGAGAATTTGAAGATGCAAGAAGCTGAAAGTATAAGTGATTATTGTGTCAGAGTCAAAGATGTAGTCAATAAAATGGCTAGACTTGGAGAAATTGTAAGCAATGAAGTTTTGATTAAAAAGGTGTTGAGATCTTTGACACCCAGATGGAATCATGTAGCAATAATCATAGAAGAAAGCAAGGATTTGACAAAACTACAGTTTGATCAACTGGTTGGATCCTTGATGTCTCATGAAGAAAGATTGAAAGATTCTTTTGAAGGTGTAGAGAAAGCATTTTCCTCTAAATTGCTATTCACAAAAAATGAAGATGCAAGCAGCAGTAGTGCCAAAATCAATCAAGGCCAAGGTAAAGGGCAAAGCCAAAATTCTTCAAGAGGTAGAGGAAGAGGTGGCTCACGAGGAAGTGGTGGTTTCAGAGGAAGAGGTAGAGGCAGATTTGATAAGAGAAATGTTCAATGTTACCATTGTAATAGGTATGGCCACTTTGAAAGAGAATGCAGATTGAAAGAAGGTAAAAGTGCTAACTATGCTCAAGAAAGTAGTGACAATCCTCCTGATCACTTATTTTTATCTTATGCCAAGGGTGAAAATACTAGTAAAGATGTTTGGTACCTAGATTCTGGATGCTCTAACCATATGACAGGGAATGAGAAGTTGTTCTCAACAAAGGATGGAAGTTTCAAATCCAAGATCCAGCTTGGTGATGATAAATCATTGGAGGTTGCTGCCAAAGGAGCTATGGAGGTCCAAACAAAAGAAGGTATAAAGAGTATTCATGATATTTATTATACTCCACAATTGAAGCACAATTTGTTAAGTGTTGGGCAGCTATGTGAGAAAAATTATAAAGTAGTCTTTGAGAATAAGACTTGTACTATCTATGATAAGAATAAGGATAATAGGGTGATCACTGTTGTTCCTATGACAAGAAATAGGATGTTCCCCTTGAGGTTTGGTGAACATAACAACAGTTTGGCAAATATGGCTTATGAGGATTCAAGTTGGTTATGGCATCTCAGGTATGGGCATTTAAATTTTCATAGTTTGAAGTTTCTAACCTCACATGCATTAGTTTCTGGTTTGCCCAAGGTTGAGGAACACAAGGAGGTTTGTGAAGGTTGTGCTAAAGGAAAGCATCCAAGAGAAAAGTTTCCAAAGGGCAATGCATGGAGGGCTCATCACCCACTTCAGCTTGTTCATTCAGATATATGTGGTCCTATGCAGACTAAGAGTTTGGGTAAGTCATCATATTTCATCACTTTTATTGATGATTACTCACGAAATTGTTGGGTATATTTTTTGAAGGCCAAAGATGAAGCCTTTGATACATTCAAGAAGTTTAAAGCCCTTGTAGAAAATGAGAATGGGTGCAAGATCAAATGTTTAAGGACTGATCGTGGAGGAGAGTTTTGCTCAAAGGCTTTCCAAAGTTATTGTGATTTTAATGGCATCAAGAGGCAACTTACTACTGCATACACACCTCAACAAAATGGAGTAGCTGAAAGGAAGAATCGTACTGTGGTTGAAATGGCAAGGTGCATGTTACAAACCAAGGGATTGAGCAATTCTTATTGGGGAGATGGAGTTGCTACAACGGTGTACATCCTCAACCGTAGCCCCACCAGTGCACCAGAAAAGATGACTCCTTATGAAGCTTGGTATGGTAAAAGGCCTAATGTTAATCATTTCAAAGTTTTTGGTTGTTTGGCTTATGTGCATGTACCAGATCAGAATAGACAGAAGTTAGATGCAAAGAGTGAGTCATGTATTTTTATTGGGTATAGTGAGAAAAGCAAGGCTTATAGATTGTATAATCCCCTCACTAACAAGCTTATTGTCTCAAGAGATGTGATTTTTGATGAAGGAGGAGTTTATGGTCATAAAAAAGGCCATGTTGAGAAGCCAAAATCTATTTTGAATGATGATATAATTGCTGATATTGATCATGAGCAGCCATCTAATGTTTCTATATCCAGTGGTTTAACTCCACCAAGCAATCCTTCATCAAGTACTTTAGTACCAAGTTCAAGTCCAGCTTCTTCTCCAAGTTCTACAAGGAAAGTAAGGAGATTGAGTGATATCTACCAAAAGAGTGGAAATCAAGTACATGAAGAAAACCCAATAGGTGAGACAGTGAATTTTCCTTTATTAGCCAAGGCTGATTTTGAACCATCATGTTTTGAAGATGCGTGTACTAATGAAGTTTGGGTGAAAGCCATGGAAGAAGAGATGGATTCCATTCACAGGAATGACACTTGGGAGTTAACAGAACTTCCACATGACAAAAAAAGGATTGGCACCAAATGGGTCTACAAGACCAAATTTAACAGTGATGGGAGTGTTAAAAGACACAAGGCAAGATTAGTTGCTAAAGGCTTCACACAAAAATATGGAATTGACTATGAAGAGACATTTGCACCAGTAGCAAGACAAGAGACCATACGAATGCTGATTTCATTAGCAGCTCAGAAGAAGTGGAGCATACATAATATGGACGTGAAAAGTGCCTTCTTGAATGGGTACTTAGAAGAGGAAGTATATGTGGAGCAGCCACAAGGTTTTGAAGTGGAAGGAAAAGATAATTATGTCTACAAGTTGAAGAAGGCTTTGTATGGCCTCAAGCAAGCACCAAGAGCGTGGTATGCCAGGATTGATAGATACTTTCAGAAGAATGGCTTCCAGAGAAGTAAGAGTGATCCTACCCTATACTACAAACAAGAAGGTACTGATATTCTCATCATAAGTTTGTATGTTGATGATCTTTTGTATATGGGTAGTAGTTCTAAGATGAAAGATGAATTCAAAGCTGCTATGATGAAAGAATTTGAGATAAAAGATCTTGGTCTAATGAAATATTTTCTAGGAATGGAGGTTTATCAAAGTAAGGATGAGATTTTCATTTGTCAAACAAAGTATGCACAGGATATGCTGAAGAAATTTAATATGACTGATTGTAACCCTGCCTCCACTCCAAGTACTCATGGAGATTTGTTATGTAGAGATGATGGTGCTGATTTAGTTGATGAGACAACTTACAGAAGTATTGTGGGGAGCTTGATGTTTCTAACCCACACGAGGCTAGATATTGCTTATTCAGTTTCACTTGTTTCAAGGTATATGACAAATCCATCTAAAATACATATGAAGGCAGCCAAGAGGATTTTGAGGTATGTGAAAGGGAATTCAAGTTTTGGTATTCATTACTACTCTTCTGAAAAGTTCAATCTTGTAGGCTTTAGTGATTCAGATTGGGGAGGTAGTATGGATGACCGTAAATCTACATCCGGAAATTGTTTTTCTTTTGGTTCTGGTTTGATTACATGGAGCTCAAAAAAACAAAGTATTGTTGCCCTCTCATCTACAGAAGCAGAGTATGTTGCAATTACCTCAGCAGGTACACAAGCCCTTTGGCTCATAAAAGTTTTGGAAGAAATTGGAGAAAAACAAATTCAGCCTATAGTAATTTATTGTGACAATGTGAGTGCCATCAAGTTAGCTAAGAATCCAGTTCATCACAGCAGAACAAAGCATTTTGATTTGAAATATCACTTCATACGAGATTTGGTGCAAAAGAAGGATGTCGAATTGAAGCACATCAACACCCAGGATCAACTAGCAGATATATTCACCAAAGCGGTTGCGAAAGCTCAGTTTATAGCACTACGAGATAAGATTGTCAGCCCTCTCAGCATCAAGGGGGAGTATGTTGATAAGTGATGATGCTCTAGCATGCAGCTCCATGCAACTCCAGTTTGGACATGAAGCTATCCATTCATCACCATGCATAAGCTATTTTTAGTTAATAGTTTTTTTGTTTATTCATGCAAATAAAGCATATACTCCAGCATGCATGAATCCTTAAGACTATTTTTAGTTTTGCTTTTTGCATGAGTTTGTTTTTAGTAAATAAAGCATGTTGTGCATGCACTTATTGTATTCTTAATTTAGGGAGTAGTTTGCTTTTTTTAGTTTGAGAGCCTTAGTAGCTTTCCATGCAAAGCTAGGAATATATTTAGAACTGCAGTTATTATTTATTCTTCTAGACTGCAAATTCTTTATATATACAGCCTCTATGTAATTTTTTAATTAAAAGCTTCAATAAAGATATTGGTGTTTTTCTTCTTTTTGCTGTTATTGTTTGCTAATCAGTTGGTTCAGAGAGGATAGGTCAGGTTCAAAATTCTACAATCAGATCCGCAATGCTTAGCTCTCCTGCCATAGCTTCGATGAAATCTACGTCCGAGTCGTTACAGAGGATGTAAATACCTCCATCAACAGGACTGGTTGTTAACCGCCTGGCCAAGGGATAAAACTTTACGAGCATACGAGAAAGCGTTTCTGCAAGGAGGTCTACTTGAGAGGAGAAGTTGCTGCCGGGTATTTGATAGAGGAGGCCTTGTTGAATATATTGAGCGAACATCATTTGTAAATCTAAGGGCAACAGTTTAATCTGTTGGGGTTCAGATGGAGTGGCTGGAGATACAGTACGCTTTCTATTCACACGAATCATTCTGCCGTCTTAGAAATAATCAGGTACTCCACTGAAAATTATATAACCTTCCCGGTGAGCAGGCAAGTGGGTTTATTTTTTATATTACTAAAGTTCATTATTATTTGTTATATTTAAATTCGATTATCAATGGGTTCCAGGCGAATCTCCAAGGATGAGCATCGAATAATTATTAAAATAAAAATATTAGAAAGTTATGTGAAACCTTTTTATTCATATGCTGGAGGCAAAGATACCTTCCTTGTCCTTCTGGATGGAGAATTGACAGGTAACGTGTGTTTGTCCAAACAATACAGATTCTAGTTTTGATGCCTTACTAGTCTTGCTTGTCTTTTTTGGAGAGGAATTTCACGTTACACCTGTCCCTGTGTAAAACTCATCTATTAGGTTTGGATTTTTTTTATAAAATAATTGGATTACAGTTGAGTAATACATATATCTAAATCAATCAAGTGGTTTGCAAGGATCTTATTGAAGTTTTGAAAGTTTGAACTTTAATAGATAATCTTATTGATTGTATTAAATACAATCAATTGAATTGCAATCTTTTGACTAAGCTTAAAATTTGGTGTGACAATTTTTCTTTCTAAATTTTCTATATTAAAACATAATATCTATGTTGATGTATGCGACAAGTCTAATAGTTTTATTGGTTCTTATTTTTTAAACTTGATTTAGTAAAATTTATTGAAGTTTTGAAAGTTTGAACTTTAATAGATAGTTTTTTATAATCTTATTGATTGTATTTAATCAATTGAATTGCAATCTTTTGACTAAGCTTAAAATTTGGTGTGACAATTTTTCTTTCTAAATTTTCTATATTAAAACATAATATCTATGTTGATGTATGCAACAAGTCTAATAGTTTTATTGGTTCTTATTTTTTGAACTTGATTTAATAAAATTTATTTGATTTCTGAATTTAATTTCATATAGACTCAAATATAAGAAACAAACTTAAATTAAATTATTTTTATCATTTAAACTTATAGAGTTCTTACTTGTAAAATCTACATTAATTATTTATTCCTATTAGGATCCATGGAACATTTTAATAGCAAGAAAAATTAAAAAGGTGTGGGAGAAAGTAGAAGCCATTCTTACCTTTTCAATCCTATTTTCCCTTTAAAGTTTTCCTTCAAGAGCATATTTTTTGGCATGCATTATTTTCTTTTCTTTGTGAACTATTGTTACCTTTTCAATCCTATTTTGGCATGCATTATTTTCTTTTCTTTGTGAACTATTGTTACCTTTTCAATCCTATTTTGGCGTGCATTATTTTCATTTCTTTGTGAACTATTGTTACCTTTTCAATCCTATTTTCCCTTTAAAGTTTTCCTTCAAGAGCATATTTTTTGGCATGCATTATTTTCTTTTCTTTGTGAACTATTGCTATAGTCAAGCATGAGGTTCAATTAGAAAATTAGGAGTATTTGGAAAAAATAAAGTGTAAGTTAATGTCTATTTTTGTAATTTAAAACTCTCTTTAAAAGTTACAAATTGAAATTAATGCTAATAAAAGAATTAAAAAATTGAGATTTAAAACTTTTTTGAAATTAGATTTAAATATTTTAATAGATATTCAAAATTGTCATTAAAAATTGTTAGTACTTATATGTTTCTATATTTAAATATTTCTTTTCATTTATCACTAATTTTTACCTTTGAAATGAAGATTTTGGTGGGAATATTATCATATGAAAAGATGTACCAATGTTATGACTTGTGCAAGTTATAAACCTTAATTTAAATTTAAATTTATCTTTATATATATGTTTGTGAGAAAATTATCATGTGTGTCATTTTCATCTTTATGCATAGCATACAATTATTGTAATAACTAGATTTTGATAAATATTATAGAAAAGAAATGAATATGTGAATGGACATAGATCCATAGGTTTTTTTTTTTTTTTTAAAATATAAATATATATGAATTAAAATAGATATCATGCATCTATATATAATTGAATTTATTCATATGTGAAAAATGATGTTATTGTTTAATTATCTACTTTTAGCATTACAAATAGAAAGAGATTATGTTTCTTTGTTTCTAAGTTCCCATAGCTAATACCTAATGGCGAGCTATCAATTGACATGTACAGGGAGAAAATATCACTTAATGGAAAGATCTAACTCTCATACCATTACAGTATCTCATTAATTTTTTTAAATATAAAAAAACTCTAGTTCATGATTATAATATTTTACACAATTAGCATAAAGAACCAGATTAATTGTAGTTTAATAGATATAATGTTTAGAATATAGCTTTAAAACACCAAATTAGTTCCTTAGCAATTGTTATTTTGCAATGATCTATTTATTGGTGAAAAAAAAATTATCTTTGGACTACCTCAAAAAATACCTAAAATTCATTCTCAAAATGTCATAGCCAATTATTGATTAAAATCATATTTAATTCAAACTAAAATTTATCAACTTCACACAATGGTGATTTTTATGTGAAATTGCTCTAAGTACTTGTGATTTTTGTCTACCAATTTCAAATGTAGAAGTGATTCATCTTAGATCAATTGAATAATAATTCCATACTCTGAAAGGAGTAGGAATCAAATAATTAAATGTACTCTCAATGTTTCCTTCTCCTTACTTGACCTCTCTTAAAATAGTTTTTCCTTCTAATACACACAACTCTTCACATGCCCCTTGATATTATTAAAAATAAACTATAATTATAATTTTTATTATATAAATTAATCTCTTTTGGAAGTGACTACCCTAAACTATTGTGACTTCTTTCAACCTTTTGATGTCTTTTTGTTTCTTATGTTAGGATAAAAGACTATGAATAACTTTGTATTTTATTTTTATGTCGAAAGCATCTCTTACATGAAATAAACCACCTATATCAATGTTTGTCTTATTGAACACCTCTAATCTCCTTTTGACAACTACAAAAATTAAAAATGGTTATAGTGCAAATCTTCCTTATTTTGTGGTGGGTGTTCATAGTTGCATCCCCCTTCAAACTACCTTAACAAATTTAACATTTCTAAATATTCTAATTTGAATAATAATTCCATGCTCCAAAAGGAGTAGAAATCAAATAATTAAATCTCTCATTCTCATTCTTTGGCCTCTCTTAAAATAACTTTTCCCTTCAATAGATAAAACTTTTCACATGCCCCTTGATATTATCAAAAATAATTTATCCGATAATATAAATTAATCTCTTTTGAAAGAAGCTACTCTAAAATGTTGTGATTTCTTTCCACCTTTTGATGTCTTTTTGTTTATTATGCTAGTATAAAAGACTATGACTAACTTTGTATTTCATTTTTATGTCGAAGGCATTTCATATATGAAATAAATCACCTAACTTTTGAAATCAATAGTTCAAACTTGAGAAGTATGGAAGACCATAGAGGTAATGTCAACTGTATGCTTACATTAATATTAATTTTTTTAAACTATTTTATTTAATTAAAAAAAATGCAAATATGTATTTTAAAATTGTTGTTAAGAAAAAGAATGTATGTAAAAGGAAAAATTTATCTTTTATTATTATTTTTTTGTAATACGAATATATTTTAATATAATTTTTTTATTGAGATATTTTATCTATTTTTTTAAGTTTCAAAAAATAAAAAGAAAAAAATATTAAAAAAATAATAATTATCTTTACTATAATTATTTTACCTCTTCTTCTTTTAAGGATTACAGGTGATTATTATTTTTTCTTTTAAAAAAAAACTTGGTTTTGTAAAGTTAAGATTTATATTTTTAAATTTAAGATATTTTAAAAATTATTTATCTACACTATGATTGGTTTAAAAAATTTGGTGTTATAGGAACAAATTTTTAGGGATGATAGATTTTTTAGGTTTTTCTTTGGATTTCTTTGTATTTTAAAAAATGAAATATCTATTTTAAATATTTTTTTATTTTTTATCATTTATAATATTGTAAATAAAATATTTTTTCTAAATAAACATATAAATTTTAATAATTATTTTTTATCTCAAAATATAGATAATAAAACCAATTATAAGGATTTTATTTAGTTTAAATGAAATTAAATGAAAAAAAAATATAAATATTTTTATTAAATAATTAAACCTAATTATTATGTGTATTCTTTATAATTATATATTTTTAAATTATTCTATTTTTTAATACTTTTTGAAAATCACAAATTTTTTAAACATTTTAATATATACAAAATAATTTAATAACTTTTCGTCATAAATTTAAATATTTTTCATTATGTTATTTTAAAAAATGTCTATTTTCAATTTTATAGTTATTTTATGAAAACTAATTATAATTATTATTACATAAATATAAAAAATAATATAATATTATACTATAAATTAGTAATTATACTTGTGATTAATTATATTATTATAATTATAATTATATAAATTTTTTAAATTAAATTAGTATTATGCTCTTAAGAAAAATATATGTTTTCACTATAAAATTTGTATTATATCATAATTATTATGTCGAAACATTCCCTATATGAAATGAACCACCTACTTATTGAAATCAATGGTTTAAAATTTGGAAGAAGAACGAAGAATATAGAATTAATCACTTAAATTTTATTAATTTTCAAAAAATTTATTTTTTATAATAAAAAATAAAATATTTAAATTTTAATATTATTATTAGGAGGTAATTTTTTATTAAGTTTAAAATTTATTTTAATTATTTATGTGTTTTTTATAATAATTAAAAATTATTATAATTTAATCTATAATAATTTGTCTTATTAAAATTTTAATTAAGATAGAATAATTATATTTGGAATTAAAAAATTTATTTTCTTACTATTTTCTATTAATATTATCTTCTTTGATTAGATATTCTATTTTTTTTTATGTATTCTTATTTTTCCACTTCTTCTTTTAAGGGTTGATTTTTTATTAAGTTAAAATTGCATTTTAATTATTTGTGTTTTTTAATGGAATTACAAATAATAATTAAAAGATATTAGAATTTATACATTTTGTCTTATTTAAATTTAATTTATTATAGAATAATTATATTTGAATTTTATTCTAATTTACATAATAAAATAAATTTCATCATAACACCTAAATTAAATGTTTAGAGTGAGAGAGAAAGAAAGAGCAACTAACTTTTGATTACTCATTTCATGCCAATAATTTAAGGATATCATATGTCCTTGGGGAGATATGTTGATGGTAGCATGTCATTTGATTATTATCTTCATCTCCATCTCTCCCCTTTATCTATATCTCCTTACCTCTCCCTATATCTCTCTCTTTTCCCCTTCTATCCTTCCCACTCTATCTAGCTCTCTATCTCTACCTCTCTCTATCCATCTCTCTCTCCTTCTCACTCCCTCTTTTTATATATCTCTACTTGTATATCATCTCTCTCCCTCTCCCTCCTCTCTATTTTTTTGTATATCTTTCTTCTTCTTTATATCTATCTCTATATATATTTTACTCACACACATTTTGTCTTACTCCCTCCTTATCTTTATATCTTTATATCTCTCACTCACACAAACACACACTCAAGCCTATTTCTCCCTCCCTATCTCTATTCTATCTCATTATCTCTAGATATTATACACTCATCTTCATCTCTCTCTCTCTCCATATCCCTCTCTACCTCTCCATATATCACTTCCTATATATTTATCTTTCTATCTCTCTATCTCCCCCTCTCTAATTCTCACCATCTTTCTATCTCTATTTCTTCCTCTCCCTCTTTTTCTCTCCTTCCATCTTTCTATCTCTATTTCTTCCTCTCCCCCTGTTTCTCTCCTTCCATCTCTCCCTCTTGCTCACCCCCTCTATATTTTATAAGTTATATTTACTCTCTAGATTCTTTCTATCCCTATATAAATCTCTTTATATCCTTATATATCGCTTCTCTCCCTCTTTCTATCTTATCTCTCCCTATCTCCCCACCACTCCATATTTTTATATTTATCTACTTCTTCTCTCTAATGTATATATTCACTCCATGTTTCTCCCTCTCTCTCTCTACCTCTTTATTTTCCCCCTCTTTATCTCTCTCCCTCTCTCTAAAGTCTAAACCTTTCTCTCTCTATTACTTGTCTCTCCCTCTGTATCTCCTCTCTTTCTATCTTTATCTCCCCCTCTCACTTGCTCTATCTTTCTTTCCGTCCTCTTTTTCTCTATCTTCATCTCTACCTCTATCTTCATCTTTCCCCCTAATCTCTAGACATGCCTCCTTCTATCCATCCATCTCTCTCTCATTCTCCCGCTTTTTGGACCTCTATATTTATATCTCTTTTCCTCTCTATATCTATCTCTCCCTATCACTTCTTTCATCTATCCCTCTGTCTCTATCTCTCTCTACCATTATATCTCTCCCTCTCTCTATATCACTTCATCTCTAACTATTTATTTTTCTCTTCCATATCTATATATTCATCTCCCCTCTCTCTCTGTCTCTCTCATATCTCTCTCCTTCTCTTCATCTTCCTCTCCCCATTCTCCATCTCTATCTTTGACTCCATCGATATCTTCATCTTCTTCTCTATCTTTATATCTATCTCTTTACTAATCTTTCTCTCACTCTTGCCCCTCTATATATCCCTCTTTCTAGCCCTATCTCAACCTCAGTCTTACGCTCACCCTACTGCAAAGATAATATGAGCCTGTTGCTAATAAAACTTGACTATCTTCTCAATCCAAAGGTTCCATTTCAATTATGATTGAATCCATGTAGGTGGATGCATAGTTTATTTTAAGCTATCACCTCTCTCAATTAAGTCCTTTGTTGTACAAACAGCATCATGGCCACAAATTGACCTCATGCACTGCACAAATTTATCCAAAAAATGGACCAATTTTTTCCCAATTGACCTTCCACACTTCTTTGGTATACCCATTGCACACCAAAGTGCAATTGCTAGTTTATATTAATTTATTAAAATAAGAGTTGTAGTTAAAATTACATAAATACTATTATTCTAATATAATTTTAAAATAAAAATGATTCAAAATTACAATAATTAAAAATTTAAATATTTTTATTACAATTCAAAATTATAATGATTAAAAATTAGAACAAATATTTTTATTACAATACTATGATGGCAAGTACTCGCCACTATGTGGCACTTATTTTTTATCATATCTTTATATTATTTTTAGAATATTAGATTGAAATAATTAGAGTATGCTTAGGGTAGCATGTCATTTGATTATTATCTCCATCTATATCTCTCCCCTATATGTATCTCCTTACCTCTCTCTCTCTCTCTCTCTCTCTCTCTCTCTCTCTCTCTCTCTCTCTCTCTCTCTATATATATATATATATATATATATATATCTCCCTCTCTATATCTATCTCCATTTCTCTTTCACTTGCATACATAATCATTGTTTCTCCATCCCTGTCTCTATTTCTCTCTCTCTGTCTCTTATACATTCCTCTCCCTTCATCTCTCCTACTCTCTCTATATATCCCTTTGTACATCTCTCTCTATATATTTATCTTTATATCTATGTATCTCTCCCTCTCACATCGTATCCACCTTTCTAACAATCTCCCTTTGTCATTGATGGCAAAACATATTCATAACATGACTACGCCAACTCCCCCTTACTCATGCAATTCCTCAAAACCACATTCCTTGAACTCATATTCCTTTCTCCCCCTTTTGACATCAACGACAAAGGATGCCTCTGATGAAAAAGGAAAGAATAGATATACAACCAAAAATGTGAATCTTACATAAAGAAACATTCAACTGCTCTTCTTTGGAAATATAAGCTTGTACTTTCCCTTCAGTTATGGAAGAACTTCCCATGAATATATACCCAATTTGATACTTACTAAAAGGCTTCTACACTCAACCAGCAAATCAACCAAATTTGAAAGGTTATCCGAAGCAGTTGGATTATGCCACTACTCTACTACATCCTCAAGAAAAACTAAAAAGTGTTCTGCTTATCTTCAACAATTTCCTTAACTTTCCAAAATATGCTCACAAAGTCTTCTTGTTGTCTTTGCAATAGAAGAAGCTTATCCTAAAGAGAATTAACTCTTTTCCTCTTCTCACCATCTTTATCATTCAGAAAATCAAAAGATTTAGCTAGACTTGTCAGTTTAGATTCAATAGCATCAATTTTACCTTTGTTCTTCACAACTACTGCCAGCCAGGAGATAGCAGATACAATCTCTTAATTCTTCTATGCAAATTGACAAGTTATTTTGAGAAATAGTACATTCTTCAATTGACTTCTCGGCCATTCTTTCTTTCAAGATCTCAGTCAATGATTCTAGAAGAAGAGTATTGATATCTTCTTGACTAATGTTGTTCCGAATCAGATGCTTCATCAAAATTCTCTCAATTATGTCTGACTCATCTGAGGTGAGCCATTTCACACAATTCTTATGAATTCCATCTGTACCGACAACCAACTTTAATAGAACAGACTCGTCATCTGAGTCTCCAACTCCCTGCTCATTCACTTTTGAAACTCCTCTAGTTGCAGAGGATTCTGGATGTGTATAATGTTGTCATTGATGTCATGTCACAACCCTCCTTTATCACTTTTGGATTTAAAATAAAAACTCTATTATATTTTTGGATAAACTATTTAAATGATTGAATGAATATCATGAAAGGATAAAATAATAAAACTCACACACACACATGGAAAATATACTTTTTTCTTAATTATTTATTTAATTTTCCTCACCCAATTATGGCACATGTTGTAGGAAGAATAAGAAGCTTCTAGAGGATTCTCCACCACCTTGCATGTAACTCCTCCCACTAAGTCTAATCAATTTTTGCATGAAGTCCAAAATTGGGAAAGAAACTCTTTTTTTAATTAAAAAATTTAGGTAGTGGAATAGAGGAATTTTTCTTATAAATGACATGCAAGTTTTCAAAAATGGGAGTTGGTTATTCCATAAAGAAATTCTTCTCTCAAGTAAATTTTTCTTTTGTAGTCATATTTCATTTTGAAAATAACTAAGATTGCTTTGGAGGACTTCTTTCAAGTTTGAAGGATCAAGGGAGACTAATTGAAGGATTCATAGGGGATTCTACATCAATTTCAAGCATCCAGGTTCTTTCAATTTAGTTTTACTTTATCATGCATCTTATTCTTGCTGCAAATTAGATTAGATCAATTTGTTTCAACTAAATCAAATTGTTTCAATTCTTGTTGAGAACTAGATTAGATCAATTTTTATTTCTCCCTCTAATTCATCTCCCTGGTTTTCGAATAAAAATTTGAATCTCATAGATCTCGCTGTGGATATTTCTCTATGTTTCTCATTTGATTCTATACATATTTTCCATTATCTGGTTATATATTTTCTGCAAAAAAATTGTTGAAAGAAAGGATAGGATTCGCTGTGAATAATTTTCTACAATATTCTCATTTGTTCTAGTTTGGTTATCTACTCCTCTTTGGAAAAATAACAGTTGAAAACCAAGGAATGAGTCCCTCTGTGAAATACTCTCTGTATTCCAATATGCAGATCCATATTGCTTCATCTTTGTATTCTGGTTTAGTTTTACTCTCTGTGTTAATCGCTCCAATATGCAAATCCATATTGCTTCATCTTTGTATTCTGGTTTAGTTTTACTCTCTGTGTTAATCGCTCCAATATGTAAATCCTTATTGCTTCCTGGTTAAATTCTACTCTCTGTGTTGATCGCTCCAATATGTAAATCCATATTGTTTCATTTTTGTATTCTACTTTATTACTACTCTCTGTGTTTTTGCTACTGTAAGTAAATTCTTATTGTTCACATTAATACTTTACCTCTCATATTCTGGTTTTAAATAAAATTAAACTGGGAACTTTAGACATAAAAATATAATATATATATATATATAAATATATATATATATATATATATATATATATATATTAATAGTATTAGCATTTTAATCTTAATGCATTTTGTATTAATAAATGTGAAGTGATTGATGTCGCACTGCACGAGAACAGGCTTGTGTGTACCAGTTCGCAGGTGGAGGACGGAGATAGTACTCCACAGGGGGAGTGGTACCATTACGGTACCCTCCAATAGCCTGCGGTCACTGCTGCGACAGTGGCCGCAGGTTAATGGAGGGGACCGTGGGGTCCCACTCCCATTAACCCGCATGCGTGCCATTCGAACTTAGTTCGATGGCAATGATTACTCTTTTTTTTTAAATTCCTTTTTATATATATTTAAAACTTTAGTTTAATTAAAAATTCTTTTTTTGATATGTAAATAAATTTTAGTTAATGAAAATTTTAAACTTAAGAATTTTATTTTTTTAAAATTTATAAACTAGTTTTAATAAATTTATATTAAGTCATCTTAAGACCCACTTAGAAATTAATGACATAAGCTAAATTCTATGTTGGGGCTAGTGATTTTATAAGCGACATTCTTGCATACAACTTACCTTACCTTCGCTCATGCATATATCTTTACTTTGAATCAAATATTGGTGTTCCATCTTCATACAGATTATACATTTAATTGTTGGTATACAAGTTACCTAACTTTCATTATTTCACAAATTATACTCAAGTTTTTGAATAAATGATTCTAGTTATGGTTCTTTTTATTCCATAGTTATTTCAATTAATTTGGCTTTGCAATGTCTAAATTCATAATTATTTTTCAACATGATGTTATTATAAGTTAGAAACTAAACAAAGGAAGTTGGAAAACCAAAACTAGCAGTGTTCGGTATATACGGTGCCTCTGGGTCACGCTTACGGGTAATGTCGTCATGTTGAACTACAGCACTTAACGCCTAATAAAGCTGCATCAACGACATCTGTGGCAGCGTCCCTATAAATCGTCGGGGAGTAATAAGGGACACTTGGAAGTTAAAATCCAAGGGGTGGGTAATCCCCCTTGGATCGATAATCTAATAAGATAACTTTTAAATGATTTCACATCCGTTGAGATAAACCATAGTAAACCCCATTTAGGGATGGTCAAGTTAAATGCTTTTATGAAATTGATTTCTTTTCTTTTTTTTTGTCTTGAAGAGATATTGGTGATTTCCAATTTGGTCAAGGGTGACGCTCATGATAAGAATTAGGATCTAGTTATTTTAGGCCACAAGAAATAGGCCATCTTGAGCCTTCGCTTAAGCGCTACCATCGTGGGTAGAAACCGCAGAGAAACTATCTGGGACATTGACCCTAGAAAGGGTTACGTACCCACAAATCAGTTTACATCAAACCATAGAATAGAAAATAGAACTACATACTTTACACCTTGATCCCGTGCTGAAGCAGGTATGTAGGTAGTCTTGGGATAGAGTTGTCCCTCGTACTCAGGCATTCATGGGTGGGGTCTAGGCTTGGTTGAGTAAGAATCCTATTTGAAAGATAAGATAAATAAATTGGAAAAAGAAATACAATGTCAGAAGGAATCCTGTATGGATTCGCTTGACTTCCCGAGGCTTTAAGCCAAATTCCGAGGCAGAATTCAAGCTTGTATTATTTAATTACTCCTAAGGACGGTGACCTTGGTGCACTTCTGTTAGAAGAGTGTAGTACTTAGTGAGTGGCTCAAGACCTGAATAGTCCCGATGAGTCTAAGTCTCTGGCCAGAGCATCTCCTATCCCATCTGGATAGATGCCTACCCCATATGGGTAGATGCCTATCCCGTATTGGATAGATGGAATCTTATGTCCCGTATGGACAATTGCCTAACCCGTATGGTTAGATGCTCATCCCGGATAAATGAATGCCTAATCCTAAGGGATGGATGCCCAGAGTATGCAATTGAATAAAACATAATGATTAAATTTAACACACACAAAAAAAAGAATACTCAATTTTGTTGAATCAATTATGGTGGGTTATTACATGTGGTATCAGAGAAAAGGTTCAAATCTTGGCCTTGTGCTCACTTCAATTTATTCAACTAAGCGAATGTTTTGCAATGATAGGAATTAAATTTTAAAAACCTAAACCAAGAACTAACTACATAATTTAACTTTTAGGTAAAACCCTAGAATGGCAAGAGGAAGAGGAAGAGGAAGAGGAAGAGGAAGGGGTAATGGAAGATGTACTAGGAGTCAAAGAGAAGAAAACCATGAGGAAAACCATGAGGAAAACCATGAAGAAAACCATGAAGAAAACCATGAGGAAGACCATGAAGAGGATCGACACAATCCAAGAAATAATGAAGATGGGGTCCAAGCTATAATCGATCTTCTAACCGAACAAAGAGATAAAATCAACTTTCTGGAACAATCAATGCAGGACCTTAGGGAAAAGCAGAACGACTTTGAAAATAGAAGTGGTACCAAAAATGGAAACCCTGGTAGAAATCAAGGGAATATGGTGGGTAATAGAAAGGAAAATAACATATTGGAACTCTCCAAGGACTTAAAGAAAATCACCCCTCCTAAGTTCGAAGGGAGGCAGATTGGTGAAGGGGCTGAGAATTGGCTAAATGAAATGGAAAAATATTTTGAGCTAAGAGATTTAGTGAAACAACTAAGGCCTTATGGGGTTCCTATCAACTCACAAGGGAGGCAGCCAGTTGGTGGACCAACACCAAGGAACATAATGGGTATAGCAGGGATACGGTCACATGGGATCAATTTGTTCACCACTTCCGAGATAGGTAGCTCCCTCAATTGTTCTTCGATGAGAAGGTGACATAATTCCATAATCTATGTCAAGGGTCCCTATCTGTTCAACAATATTGGGATAAGTTCACCAAGTTGCTTAAATATGTACCTATGTACAAGAAAGATGAAGAAGGTCAAGCAAGGAAGTTCATTTTGGGGCTAAATACCAACATAGGGGCAGAGGTTGACATGCATGGACCCAGAAACATGAATGAAGTACTTGAAAAGTTCCTAAGGCAAGAGAGGAAGATTCAAACACTAGTAGGGTGGAACTATAATGGGAACCACTCATTTAAAAGGAAGCAAGAATTCAATGGAAACACTAATTTCAACAAGGGTCAAAGGAATAATTCTTCTGAAAGAAGGCCACCTCCTAATCAATATCAGAGAAATGGAAATAATGATAATAACAGGGGAAATAATAACAGAGGCAACTATAGCAGGAATGACTAGCAGAACAGGGTAACTTATCCACCCAAGGTCAATGAAACAAGGAATGATCCCCCTAGAAATCAAGGTAGGAGGGGTCCTCCAGGTGGCTGCTTCATGTGTGGGGGAAACCATTTTGCTAGAGAGTGCCCCAGGATGCAAGGACAAATTAAGGACAGTCAACCCCAACAAGGGCCCCAACAAAGGATTCATGTAGCGGTTAGGAACCGAAGAGGAAGATACCAGAATGTTCCCGTGGAAACTACAAGTACATTATTTGAACAGCCAATATCAATTCTAATTGACACTGGATCATCTGAATGTTTCATCTCACCTGAATTAGTAAACAAATATGCATTAAAAGTTAATCAAATGGAGTCATCATGGATGGTTCAATATGGGGATAAGGCAACTAGGGAAGTAACTAAGTGTTTGTTGAGGGCAAGGGTACAATTTCCTGAGTTCAAAATAAGGGTAGATCTCTATGTGGCACCCTTAGGATTATATGATATAATTATTGGAATGAGTTGGTTAACAGACCATCAAGCTGATGTAGATTTCTATAACAAAGTTGTTGAATGTTTGGATGATGGGGGGAAAAGGGTCAAAATCCAAGGAAAGTTTAAACCCATTAATATAAAAACCATCTTAGAAATGCAATTAAAGAAGGAAAGGAGAAGAGGAGGCCAAATCTATATGGTTGAAATTGATGAAGGAAAGGAGGAAAATATACCAACCTTTGAAAATGCCCTTCTTAAAAGAATTTAAGGATGTTTTTCCAGAAGAATTACCCAGTTTACCCCCTAAGAGGAAGTTTGACTTTTCTATCGAAGTACTACCAGGAGCTGAACCAATATCACGGGCACCTTACCATATGAACACAACTGAATTTCAAGAGCTCAAAATGCAATTAGAGGAACTCTTAGCTAAGGGATTAATAAGGCCAAGTGTATCACCATGGGGAGCGCCAGTCTTATTTGTTAAGAAGAAGGATGGAACCTTAAGGCTATGCATCGACTATAGGATGTTGAACAAGGTCACAATAAAGATTTGATATACCCATATCAACAATTTGGTGGGACATCCATATCAGTTGTGTACAACATGCAGTGGCAGCAATGTATTCAGATTCTATAGTGGACAAAGTAACACAATCTTGCTTTTTGTTGTGCCAGGCAACAAGACAGTATAGGTATCCCTTGCCTCACATAGAGGATCTTTTTGACCAAATGAAAGGAGCGGCAGTTTTCTCAAAGATAGACCTCCGGTCAGGGTACCATCAACTCAGAATTAAGGAGGAAGACATTCCGAAAACAACTTTCAGGACTAGATATGGGCATTATGAATTCACGGTAGTTCCTTTTGGTGTAACCAATGCTCCAGTTGCATTTATGAACCTAATGAATAGTGTACTCCATGACTACTTGGATAAATTTGTTTTGGTATTTCTGGATGACATATTGATTTACTCTAGAAATGAAGAGGAACATTTAGTGCACCTACAAATTGTTTTGCAAAGGTTGAGAGAACATAAGTTATATGGGAAATTGTCCAAATGTGCCCTCTTTGAGGAAAAGATCCACTACCTTGGGCATATAATATCAAAGGAAGGAATAGCAGTTGATCCAGATAAAATAAATGCAATAGTAGAATGGCCAATCCCTAAGAATGTTTTAGAGATAAGAAGCTTTATGGGGCTAGTAGGTTATTATAGGAGGTTTGTGGAAGGATTCTCTAAGATAGAAAACCCCGTCACCTCATTACAAAGGAAGGGCAAAAGGTTAGTGTGGACCGAGCAAAGTGATAAGGCATTCCAAATCTTGAAGGGAAAACTAACTTCAGCACCCATTCTAAAGGTACCAGATCTGAATGGACACTTCACAGTCGTAACTGATGCTTCTATTGAAGGGTTAGGAGGAGTACTTGTCCAAGATGAAGGGGTAGTAGCCTACGAATCCAGAAAGCTAAAGACTCATGAAGTCAATTATGCACCCCACAACTTAGAGTTGGCAGCAATTGTGCATGCCCTACAAAAATGGAGACACTTCTTACTAGGGAAGCCCTTTGAGCTAAAGTCAGATAACCAAGGACTAAAATACATCTTTACCCAACCCCACTTAAATGCCAAACAAATAAGGTGGTTAGAGTTTCTAAGTGAATACAATTTTGAAATTGAATATATTAAAGGGAAGGAAAATAGGGTGGTAGATGCCTTAAGTAGGAGGAGACACTTGATGACTATAACAACATTCAAAACTTCTTTCAAAAGGCAAGTAATGGATGAGCAGGGTCACGACCCATGGTATGAGAAAGTCAAATTGACTTTAGAACACAACCCAACCAATCCTAAGGTTGAAGGGTATACATTAGATGAAGAAGGGTTGCTCAGATACAATAATAGAATCTATATCCCAAATTCAGGAGACTTAAGGGAAGTAGTCCTGTCAAAGGCTCACAATGCCCCTTATTCAGGGCACCCAGGAGTTAACAAAATTTATGCAGATCTAAAGAAGTTATACTTTTGGCAAGGGATGAAGAATGACATTGTCAAGTATGTAGCTAAATGTTTGGAGTGTCAAAGAGTAAAGGCAGAACATAGACATCCAGCTAGATTGTTACAATTGCACGATGTAGCTCAACACAAGTGGCAAGTTATTAGCATGGATTTTGTACAAGAGTTACCCATGTCACCTTCTAGGCATGATGCAATAATGGTGGTAATTGACAAACTCACTAAGGTGGCACACTTTATACCAGGGAATCTGACGGATGATGCACCTACCTTGGCTAGACGCTTTGTTAAGGAAATATTTAGGTTGCATGGAATACCAGAGAAAATCATATCAGATAGAGATGCTAGATTCACTTCCAGGTTTTGGACCACTCTTCAATCAGCTCTAGAAACTCAACTAAATTTTAGCACCACATACCATCCTGAAACCGACGATCAGACAGAAAGGACAAATCAGATTATGGAAGACCTGCTTTGCATGTATTGTATGGACCAATAGAGGAAATGGGAAGAATACCTACCTCTAGTAGAATTTGCTTACAATAATACATATCAAACATCTTTGGGAATGGCACCTTTTGAAGCTTTGTATGGTAGACCATGTCGAACACCTTTGAGTTGGGATAGTCTTGAAGATAGAGTGATTATTGGGCCAGATATGTTGAAAGAAATGGAAAGGAAAACTAAGGAAATTAGGCAAAGATTGAAGGAATCCTCAGATAGGCAGAAAAGTTATGCAGACAAAAACAGGACACCAAGGGAGTTTGAGGTAGGAGAGAAAGTCTTCCTAAGGGTTAGGCCACACAAGAGTTCTATAAGATTTGGGAAGAAGACTAAGGTTGCACCTCGTTATGTTGGACCCTTTGAAATATTGGGAAGGATTAATCCAGTTGCATACTGGTTGGCCTTACCTCCCCAATTGAGTTGAATCCATGATGTCTTCCATGTATCTCTTCTTAAAAAGTATGTACCTGATGAGAAACACATTTTGAATTGGGATGCTTTACAGGTCTAGGAAATGGGAGAAATAATGATAGAGCCATTCAAAATCTTGGAGAGGCGCCAGTGCCAGTTGCGCAATAGAGAGGTTGATCAGTGCAAAGTGCAATGGGACCAATATGATGAAAAGAATGCCACGTGGCAAGATACTAAGGAGATGCAACAGTTGTTTCCTTTTTTGTTTTAAACATAAACTATAGACTCTTTTGGATGCATTTAATAAGTGCATCGGGATGATGCACAAATTAAGGGGGGGAGGATGTCACAACCCTCCTTTATCACTTTTGGATTTAAAATATAAACTCTATTATATTTTTGGATAAACTATTTAAATGATTGAATGAATATCATAAAAGGATAAAATAATAAAACTCACACACACACATGGAAAATATACTTTTTTCTTAATTATTTATTTAATTTTCCTCACCCAATTATGGCACATGTTTTAGGAAGAATAAGAAGCTTCTAGAGGATTCTCCACCACCATGCACATAACTTCTCCCACTAAGTCTAATCAATTTTTGCATGAAGTCCAAAATTGGGAAAGAATCTCTTTTTTTTAATTAAAAAATTTACGTACTGAAATAGAGGGATTTTTCTTATAAATGATATGCAAGTTTTCAAAAATGGGAGTTGGTTATTCCATAAAGAAATTCTTCTCTCAAGTAACTTTTTCTTTCGTAGTCATATTTCATTTTGAAAATAACTAAGATTGCTTTGGAGGACTTCTTTCAAGTTTGAAGGATCAAGAGAGACTAATTGAAGGATTCATAAGGGATTCTACATCAATTTCAAGCATCCAGGTTCTTTCAATTTAGTTTTACTTTATCATGCATCTTATTCTTGCTGCAAATTAGATTAGATCAATTTGTTTAAACTAAATCAAATTGTTTCAATTCTTGTTGAGAACTAGATTAGATCAATTTTTATTTCTCCCTCTAATTCATCTCCCTAGTTTTCGAATAAAAATCTGAATCTCATAGATCTCGCTGTGGATATTTCTCTATGTTTCTCATTTGATTCTATACATATTTTCCATTATCTGGTTATATATTTTTTGCGAAAAAATTGTTGAAAGAAAGGATAGGATTCGCTGTGAATAATTTTCTGCAATATTCTCATTTGTTCTAGTTTGGTTATCTACTCCTCTCTGGAAAAATAACAGTTGAAAACCAAGGAATGAGTCCCTCTGTGAAATACTCTCTGTATTCCAATATGCAGATCCATATTGCTTCATCTTTGTATTCTGGTTTAGTTTTACTCTCTGTGTTAATTGCTCCAATATGCAAATCCATATTGCTTCATCTTTGTATTCTGGTTTAGTTTTACTCTCTGTGTTAATCGCTCCAATATGTAAATCCTTATTGCTTCCTAGTTAAATTCTACTCTCTGTGTTGATCGCTCCAATATGTAAATCCATATTGTTTCATTTTTGTATTCTGCTTTATTACTACTCTCTGTGTTTTTGCTACTGTAAGTAAATTCTTATTGTTCACATTAATACTTTACCTCTCATATTCTGGTTTTAAATAAAATTAAACTGCGAACTTTAGACATATATATATATATATATATATATATATATATATATATATATTACTAGTATTAGCATTTTAATCTTAATGCATTTTGTATTAACAAATGCGAAGTGATTGATGTCGCACTGCACGAGAACGGGCCTGTGCATGCCAATTCATAGGTGGAGGATAGAGATAGTACTCCGCAGGGGGAGTGGTACCATTACGGTACCCTCCACTAGCCTGCGGTCACTACTGCGGCAATGGCTGCAGGTTAGTGGAGGGGACCATGGGGTCCCACTCCCATTAACCCGCATGCATGCCATTCGAACTTAGTTCGATGACAATGATTACTCTTTTTTTTGAAATTCCTTTTTATATATATTTAAAACTTTAGTTTAATTAAAAATTCTTTTTTTGATATGTAAATAAATTTTATTTAATGAAAATTTTAAACTTAAGAAATCTTTTTTTTTTTAAATTTATAAACTAGTTTTAATAAATTTATATTAAGTCATCTTAAGACCCACTTAGCAATTAATGACATAAGCTAAATTCTATGTTGGGGATAGTGATTTTATAAGCGGCATTCTCGCGTACAACTTACCTTACCTTCACTCATGCATATATCTTTACTTTGAATCAAATATTGGTGTTCCATCTTCATGCAAATTATACATTTAATTGTTGGTATACAAGTTACCTAACTTTCATTATTTTGCAAATTATACTCAAGTTTTTGAATAAATGATTCTAGTTATGGTTCTTTTTATTCCACAATTATTTCAATTAATTTGGCTTTGTAATGTCTAAATTCATAATTATTTTTCAACATGATGTTATTATAAGTTAGAAACTAAACAAAGGAAGTTGGAAAACCAAAATTAGTAGCATTTGGTATATACGGTGCCTCTGGGTCACGCTTACGGGTAATGTCATCATGTTGAAGTACTGCACTTAATGCCTAATAAAGCTGCATCAACGACGTCTGTGGCATCATCCTTATAAATCGTCGAGGAGTAATAAGGGACACTTGGAAGTTAAAATCCAAGGGGTGGGTAATCCCCCTTGGATCGATAATCTAATAAGATAACTTTTAAATGATTTCACATCCGTTGAGATAAACTATAGTAAACCCCTTTTAGGGATGATCAAGTTAAATGCTTTTATGAAATTGATTTCTTTTTTTTTTATCTTGAAGAGATATTGGTGATTTGCAATTTGGTCAAGGGTGATGCTCATGATAAGAATTAGGATCTAGTTATTTTAGGCCACAAGCAATAGGCCATCTTGAGCCTTCGCTTAAGCGCTACCATCGTGGGTAGCAACCGTAGAGAAACTGTCTGGGACATTGACCCTAGAAAGGGTTGCATACCCACAAATTAGTTTACATCAAACCATAGAATAGAAAATAGAACTACATACTTTATGCCTTGATCCCGTGCCGAAGCGAGTATGTAGGCAGTCTTGGGACGGAGTTGTCCCTTGTACTTAGGCGTTCGTGGGTGGGGTCTAGGCTTGGTTGAGTAAAAATCCTATTTGAAAGATAAGATAATTAAATTAGAAAAAGAAATTCAATGCATACTCGGAAGGAATCCCATATGGATTCACTTGACTTCCCGAGGCTTTAAGCCAAATTCCGAGGTGGAATTCAAGCTTGTATTATTTAATTACTCCTAAGGACGGCGACCTCGATGCACTTCTGTTAGAAGAGTGTAGTACTTAGTGAGCGACTCAGGACCCGAATGGTCCCGATGAGTCTAAGTCTCTAGCCAGAGCATCTCCTATCCCGTTTGGATAGATGCTTACCCCGTATGGGTAGATGCCTATCCCGTTTGGATAGATACCTACCCCGTATGGGTAGATGCCTATCCCATATTGGATAGATGGAATCTTATGTCCCGTATGGACAATTGCCTAACCCGTATGGTTAGATGCTCATCCCGGATGGATGAATGCCTAATCCTAATGGATGGATGCCTAGAGTATGCAATTGAATAAAACATAATGATTAAATTAAACACACAAAAAAAAAAGAATACTCAATTTTGTTGAATCAATTATGGTGGGTTACTACATGTCAAACCAATCATTCGGTTCTATATCAAAAAATGTATGTGTTGATTTGTGTTTTATGCACATAACATTTCAGAATAAAATACCAAGGTAATTTACCCTCTCTTGAACAAAATCACCTTAGATGCTAAAGGTAAGATCAATTAAAATGATTCAAATTTTTCTACATGTTAGGTCTTGACGAGTGGGTAACTCAATGGTCGATGTGAATTGATGTGTTCACTTGGGAACTTATATAAATGCTCGGATTGTCTTCTTTGATCACGAAATATGTGGAATAGGTGTGCTAACAACTTAGGATCTAGCAATGTAGCTCTACACTTAATTCTTACTAAAAAAATGGGCAAAAGGAATAGGGTTCAGGAAATCTGTTCTAAGCCTAGAAATGTAGGAAATGGTGAACAAATTTAGTGAAATCAAACAAGGCAAGGTCTCACAAACAGGTATTGACATAGGATTAGTGCAATCATCTAAGGTATACTTGTGGATTTTAAAACTATTACCATCAAACATTGACACTATCCAAGTTGACGCTTGTCAAGGGATGCATAATAATTGAAGTTAAGCTTACCCAAATTTCCAGTTGACCACACAAGGTGCACTTACCAATGGAAAGAGGCTAGTGGTATGGATTAAGGATTCCACACAAATATATTCAACAAAGCTTTCACTCAATCTAATAAACATGAAAAGAAATTCTAATCTAACTTGGAGGAATTGAGAACCATGAATGCAAAGAAAACATTTGAAGAGCAAAATTATCAACAAATTGAACAATGATTTAGATTCAAATAGCTGCAGAATATACCAACAATTCTACAGAAACTCTCTCTTACAAATGAGAGACAATGAGGTATATATAGAGTCTCATACAAAATGGATGGCCAAGATTAAAACTAAATCAAGGGCCAAGATCATGCCAACAAAACCCTAGAATTGCCCTAATTAGGGTTTACATCAAAAATGGTGCCACCAACATATGGCCCAATACAAAGACACCTAGTCATCAAATAGGGAGATAGAAGATTCATCCCTGCATCTCTCTCTCTCTCCTAGCATACTCCAAGAATCTAGCCAATACATAATTTAACTCCTCCAAGGAAATGCTGGGTAAGGTACCTTGTTGTAAATCAATCATGTCCAATGTATCCAAGCAAGCATCCAAAGTGTTCTCCCAATTTGGCATGAGCTTCTGTGAACTATGAACATGAATCAACAAAGAGACCAAATCATCCATTTGACTCTTCTTCAAAGAGTCCAACTAACAAAAATAGATAAGTTTCATCTTGTCTCTTAATTCGGCTAAGTGTAAACCACTAGCATCACTAACATCAACACCCAATAACTCCTCAATTGAGGCAAGGATTTTCAACTGAATATCCTAAATCAATCCTTCCATCTCTGTACAACTCAGTTGAGCATTCTCATAGGTTGATTTCTTCATGGCCAATGAACAATACCGACCATGGAAATTGTATCTATCTCCACTATGCACAATATTCTCCTTGATGAATGTGGACTTGGGAATCTTCTTCAAAGCTCTGAGGTGTGGAATAGTCCTTTCTTGGATAGGTCAAAATTCTTCCCAAACTCCCTCCAAATATTAGATTCTAAACATGAGCCTTGTTTTCATATCATATGCCTGGACAAAGTGAGTAAGGAAATCATTCACTTTCTTTCTTTCACTTTCAATCCATTTCTCCACCTCTAAGAGTGTATCTCTCGCTACCTCATAGTGTAAATGTAGTCCATGATCAATTGTAATAGGGGAAATAAGGGTGGTATTCTCATGCCTTATCCCTGCAATGTACTCTCTAAGTTTGATATTATCTTCTTTGTACTTCTCCTTCTCTTTAATTTCTCTATCCAACCTTGCGATGATCATCCTAAGATTATCACCAACCTCCTAAAATTCTTTCTCTCTTGTAGTATGGCCAAGGGAAACTGAAGTAATCTAGAAATCCATAGGAGTAGCAATGTCCACCGTCACACCTCCAATAGGAACAACCACCTGCGCAATCTGCATTCCTATCTCATCTCTAGCTATGTGTGACAAGATCTCGTCTCTCTCTAAGGTTATTTCTCCTTATTTCAACTAGCTAAGTAGTCATAAATGTTATCAATAGGTTGTACCTCTATCATTTTCTTACGCTTTTCCATACTCTTCTTCAACTAATCAGGAATAGTGGATATCTCCATACCGTCATCAAGACACATCTCTCTATCAAGCCCTCTCAATGTTGAGATAACATCATCAACATCAGGATTGCTCCTGGTCAAATCATATACCTCAATTCCCAAACTAACTTCCAAAAGGATAGTAGGGGATCTCGTTTGATCATAATTCTCATTCGATGGAGAAGATGTCACTGAGGCATCTAAATCCTGAATATTCTCTGGTAATATCACTATGTTGGAATATTGTTGGGTCTCCTTGTTCTGCTCTGTCATTTCAACTTCCTTAATTGATGAGACTCTGAGAGGGGGTGAAGGAATGATAGTCTTTTGTTTCTTCTTCTTGACCTCCTCAATCCTCTTCCATCTGGCCTTGACTCCTCTTGGTGTGTTTTTCCTTCTCTTGGGAGCTTGACTCTCCTCATCTGCATGAATCCTAACATCACTGATAGTCCTCTGATCATCCTCGAAAGTGGATTCTTCTGGCTTCATCTTTACATAAGTGAAGGAAACACCCATATCAACTAACTTATTCATCTGAATATCTACCCATGCAAGAGAGAAACTCGAGACCTCTATCATCAATATCTTTAAATCTATCTCTTCTAATTCTGACCAATTAGGCAATAAGATCACCTTCTTCATTTCATTTGCATACTATGGATGTGTATGATCTTTGTCATCTAACACTTGATCAAGAATGAGGAAAAGTACACACTTCCTCATGAAATCCACTGGCATCCTAAACTACATTCGTCTCTTCATTGTTTGCTCGTCCATTAGGTTGGACCAATAATCTTCTATATTTTCCTTGTGGATGAACTTCTCTCCCCTGATCCTTCCAACTTTCTTATCTAGATCAAATCTTTCTCTTTTCTTGAAGGTTGCAAATCGATAGAATGCAAGCTCCTCACTTGCAGTGTTGGCGGCTAATGCAGACTAGCAAACCTCCAACGTCTTCCCAACTGAAATAGGGAATGTCATGCTTGTCCTATGCTTCTCTTTCTGAATGGAATCAAACTCTAGAATTTATCACCACTTCCAACAAGATCATTTTGTTGGAAGGATACCTAGGAAGCTTGTAGGGTTCAAATTGAAACCCATGAATCCTAAGGTACGTGAAAGTGGGAAACTAAATATACCATGATCTATATTTCTCTATCAACTTCATTGCCTCCTTGGATAACCTCATGTAGATTCCACCCTGTAGCATTCTCATGATGTATATTGTGAATACATCATTCACTCTCTTATAATCTTCAATTCTATACATGTTCAGCTATGGATAGCACTCATAACTCCTAAATTGTCCTTGCCCATTCCCGACTTCACCTCTGCATATCAATCCTTTGTATTTAACTAACCGTGCAAGCAGGTATACCAAGTAGGAAGTCATGGTGAACATCTTGGGCAACTCTACATTCCTCAGCTGAAAGTCTAGATTGTCACTTATGATTCTAGACCGATTTATCAATGTTTCTCTAAGACAATCCTGGATGAAATAGAACATCCATCCATTATATATTGCACCCTATGGCATCCCCATGACTCGGTTAAGTAGGAATACTAAATCACTATATTTCTCTTTAAAGTCTATGCACATGAGTGTCTTGGGAGCCTTGGAATGATGAGGCCTAGGCTCGATCATCCACTCCTTATTTAACATTGTCTTACATGCATCCATCTTCTTTTTATATTGATCTCCATATTCTTCTTTAGTTTCATCCTTCATGTCTACTCCACGTGGAATTCCAAACACTTCAGCAGTCGCATTCTCAGCAAGGTAGGCAATGACGACGCCCTTAGGAGTCTTGATCATTTGGGAGCGAGGATCATAACATCGTGCACACTCCAGGATAAGCTCACTGCACTATATGGACTGTGGAAATCCAGTGGCTTGAAAAATACTACTCTTCATAATGTTCACATACGTTGGGGAAGGAATTTGGCTTCCAACTCTGAACATCTATTGTCACATCAGTTTCAAGTTCAGAAAATGCATGTTCTTGTCTGTTATCTCCTTCCATCTGGATGACATATTGGATTCAGGGTAGAATCCAGTATCAACAATCCTCTGTTGTTCTCTCCTTTCCTTAAGTCTGGACTTCGACATCATACCTGTACGAAGCTTGAAGTTAGAACTTAGGAAAATATAAATTTTCTTAATAAAATTCCTGACTTCTTAATGATTTAGACTAATTAGGGTATAGAAATCAGGAAAATAATCCACACTCTAGGTAGATTTCAACAATTTAAATACAAAATGTGACAAGGTTAGGGTATGAAAACCCTCATGAAATCAACACCTCCTTATACTTAGAAATTTTGTGCAAATAAAAGTGCAAAGGAGTATACCGGATCAATAGTAACTAAGGAAAGGCGTGAAAGATTGTGTTTTCATACAAAATTATGTCTGAGGACACCTTCCGCAATCAACAATGGCTGCCAAAAAATCTAAAGACAACCTGCAACTAATAAATTAACCTCTCAAAACACGTTGCAATCATTCAAAATATGCACAAATTTGATGAGAATCAATCATGATGATGAAAGTAATCAAAATTTGGGAACATAGGCATGGCTAGTAAAAGTTAAATTTCTGAGGACAAGCAGCCAAAACAAAGTTGCAGACCTATGATAGCCCTCCAATGGTCTGAAATGATCTCAAAATTCCCCCTAAAATATCTTCAAATGTAAATCGATGAAGTTGTGGTTGGCTGAGTAATAAAGTATAAGTCTAAAAATTGGTGATCAGCCAACAATGGAGGTCACACTTGTTGCAATAATGGCATTTAGGCTTAGATCTGAGGTAATGACAGCAAGTAGGAAGCAATGGTGATATCAAGCATGAAAGGAATCCACCAAAATATGCCACAAAACACTTGTCAAACAAAATCAAACTTCCCCCAACTATGACGTCACCTTCAAATCTAAAAAATATCTTCGATGTGCATGCAATCTGCCAACTTAGGTCTGAGAACACTAAGTGAAAAGGAAGATCACCAAATTTTAGAAGGTGGAAACTTCAACAAAGAAAATCATCATCACCAAAAAATCGCTATCTCCCAAAAAAAAAAATCTGAAAACAATGGAGTCAATAAACTCTAATGGCAGCGATCAAGAGAATTGCCAAGCTTGGAAAAGAAATAGAGGAAAAAATGGAAGTCTTCAATCAACCACTCCACCAAAACACTTCATCAAAAATTGTCAATAAGAGAGAAAATCGCCCTTGTATGGAGACACCTAGCAAATTTGATAATAAAATAATGTTGGCTCTCTCTTCTTTTGAACTCACTTTCATCATCAAATCTCACCACACAAGCAATGTGGGATAAAACACTTGTTCTTATACTTGCTTGGTGAAACCGATTTTCTTCTAGAAGGTTGAAAACATTAAATGCTCATTACAAATCATTAATTGTTTTTTATTTATTTTAAATAATCATTGTCTTTCATTAAAAATTAATTAAATGGGGCTCACTTTATTAAAATATTTCAATTTAAATCCAAAAATGGCCAATTGGGGAAAATCAATCCCCATAAGGATTAAAAAATCCTCACAAAAATCACTTAAAATCATCAAAGTATCCCCTTAGGGGAAAATAGATCCCAGTAGGGATGGAAAAATCACATTGAAAATTATCAAATGTGCATAAAATGGGGTCTAGGAAAAATCGATCTAGGTGTGGAATGAAATATTCCACTTAAAATTACGTCATCACACAAAAATACCCCTCTGGTGGAAAAACAACCCTAGTATGGATGAAAATCCAGACTCAAGACATTATAAATCTCTCTCAGTGGAAAATCAACTTGAGTTAGGACTGAGAATCTGCACAAAAATCCTCAAAACTTGTCACAAAAGACTTGGTGGAAAATCAACCCGTGTGGAATCAAACAACTGTCATCCACAATCCCATCCATACTCCCCAATGGAAAAACGTGGGTAGTCAAGATAAATCCTGACACTTAGTCAAAATTTAATTCATCCAAGAGAAAAACGACCCTACTATGGATTCACAGTGGTGGAAAAATGAGGCAAGTATGGATTTCAAGGGAAATCCATGTCTAGTCTAGATTTTGAGTGGGGAAAACCATGGGTAGTCAAGAATATGAGGGGAAAAGCACCTCTAGTATGGAATTTTGACCTTTTAACCCTTAGAATATGGATTTTCATCCAAAAAATGATAATTTTCCACTCAAAACCACCATGAAACTTCAAAACTCAATAAAACTCAACTGGACTCAAGCAAATTCACCAAACATTGGAGCATAACACAAGGAAATATATTGGGATAAAGTGTGAAATCAACTTGAATAACTTCCTAGCAATGAGAAAACAACTCCAAAAGGTCTAAAAACACCTTACGACTTAAAATCATAGACGAGGACACTCAAAAACACGCTAATGCTCCAAAGGTTCTACACTGAGACAAAACTAGGATCATTTAAAAATCTCAATTTTCACACACTAGATCCTATAACTTCAAAACCCTAAACAAAACTAGGCATGACCAAAACTCTAAAACTCAAGCACGGGAAACACAAAATTGTCCACTAAGCTGCCAAAACCCTAACCGACACTAGGAAAGAAGGAAAAGAAGGGGTCCTCATTAGCAATGGGTCGATGTGTGAAAAGGTCACAACAGTATGCAAGCTCGGATATCAGTCCGGGTGTCATGGATTTTATGGATGTTATATGGATATAGTTATACAAGGATTGTATGCACTCAGTATGAATGTGTAGTTCAGGTATTGCGGTTTTTGGTTACAAGTTATTATGCAACATGGAGAGCTTTGGATGATGACCTTTTGACATCCCATTGAGTTCTCATTGACCTCGGTATCCTGATGTTAGGAATTCTTGTTGATCTCGGTATCAGTTATGTATCCCAGAGTTTGTGTTTTCGATGACTATCAAAAGTATCTCTTCAAGTTTTGTGATTGCTCCTTGGTATGTGTGGAGTCTACATTTTGGAGATATTGAGCTTAATCTTGTGATGATAGGTTCGTTCTCTTGGGTCCGAATGATCCTTGCCCTTTTTCTAGTAATCTCGATATATGCATTGGTAATCAGAAGTATGTAAAGTAATTGTGTAGAAGTATTGTGGAGGTTGACATGAGCTTATGGATAACGTGTTGGGCTTGGCCGACACACTATTATATAATTGTATCCTTCAGTATATATATACATACATATATACATATATATATATATATACATATATAGGTGTGTGTGTGTGTGTATATTTATATATATGTGTGTGTAGGGGAAAAAGTGAGACTGAGTATGGAAACCCTAATCCCACTCTCATACACACTCACAGAATATGAAAGAGCCTGGGGAGGTGACACACTTCGGGCTACTTCTTATGTGGAAGAGAGAGTCGAGGATCACCTCTTAGGTTTTCTATTCCCTTGTTGTAAATGAGAGAGGAATGATTCAAAATGCAATCTAACCTAGGATGCAAGAAAGCAAGCAAACCCTAATCTGGAAATGTAGATCAAAAGACAACTAATACACTACTGAAAAGTACCGATTAAGAAGAAAATCATAGGTGCACCTATGTCTGAAATCTAAGAAGAAATGTTTGGGATCAAGGTCCCACGCCACTGTCTTGATTCTGCAAATCTGGAGCTACAACTGACAAGGTGAGTTCTGAGGCCTGCAACACACTGTTCTGCCAAATCCTGCTATCAGAGGGCAGGACCAAGGCACCACACCCCTATCCTAGGCAGGACCAGAGTGCCACGCCCCTGCCCTAGGTAGGACTAGGGTGCCATGCCCCTATCCTTGGGGTTTCTAGTGAAATGTGCACTCAAGAATTGTCTCTCTACACTCCTCTGGTCCTGAAACTTTCGACTATGCTCGGATCCAAACCTGTATCTGAATCTACAAAATAGGTTTTTGGGTGGCTATATGGGGTTTTGCCTTAGTCAAACCCCTATGTTGGTGATTTCCACCTGCACAAATAGTCGATAATATACTGAAAATGTGTATGCAAGATCCTAAAATGAAAGCAAACAATCTAGAGCAACCCTAAAGAGTAAACCCTAATTGCTTATAATTGACAAAGTAAATGCTCCAAATTCATGATGTGAAGTGATCTAAAGCATGAATATGAATCAAAATGAAGCTTATGCAAAGACATAAAAACAACATGAAACCATACCCAACCCCAAGGGAGGGATACAAGCCAATCTTCAGTCGGTGATCTCCTATTATTCTCCTACAACTTTAAAAGCCCCCAATTGATGAAATGGTGGTTGATGAATGAATGTTGAATTTTGTTCATGACTTTAAAGATGTACTATTTCACTACAAAGAAGGATCTTTCTGCTCCAAAAACTTGCTCTTAGATTCTTAGAAGAAGACCCCTTCAAATGAAGAAAGAGAGCTCTTAAGTATGAAACCCTAGATTTTAATTTTGTCTTTAGGCTGACCTAGGATTTTAATTTCTCGCCAATATTTTGGGGTTAAGCATTCTTATATCATAGGATTATTCTTCCAAAATTTCGGGAAAAAAGCCAAGGACCACGTGCATTCCCGCCATGGTCTAACCAACTTTTCACCAAATTTCTAGGGTCCTTAGATATGATGATATTAGAGCACATCCCAAAGTTACAACTGATTTTGAGATGTTTTGATATGCAAAATTGGGCCTTAAAGGTCGAAATAAGACATAATTAGGGTTTATGATTAAAAGATTCATTGGAGAAATAAAATGAAAAGGGGCGCGCTTAGGGTAAAGGGCCCAACTTTATAACATGTAAAGTGATGAAACATGACTTTAGATTTAATTAAATTAATTAATTAAATTCTTAAAGGGAAATTAGAAATGCAAGATACAAGACACACTAAGGCAGGTGCTAACCTAAGTGTGAAATTGTACCACCCTAACAAGAATGTACAATTTACGACACTACATTTAGCCTACACTTTAGCAGTCATATGGCATTGTGCATATGAAAGCTAAAGTACAAAAAAGTAAACATCATTTAAAAATAACATATCCATAAGTTGTCGGACGAAGCCCCCAGCGGTATCTGCAGTACACAATTAGGAACCGCACCCTACAAAACTACATGTTAGATCACAAAATCACCTAATGCTTACTAAGGAAGGTGATGAAATTTGTGAGTAGCTATATGCTCCCCCTGTTTTGGCTTGCTAAATAGTGAGATGAAATAGGGTATCATGTTTACCACAGTGAATTGTGATAAAGATTTTGATTAAGCAAGTTCACAACAAGGCTTGATTGTTCGTCCGAGCACATTATGGAACTAATATGGAGCGAGAGGGTGAACTCATGATTCCAACGTCATCAACGGTGTGAGAATCAGAGCTCCCTAGCTCAAGATATGAGATATTGAAGGAAAAGTGCAGAAATTAAGGTTTCTAACTTAAAATCATAAAACGAAAAAGTGCATAACTCATAAATAGGAAAGTGACACCTTCATTTGTCACTTTTTGACTTTTTGGCACTATTCACTATAGAGGAGCCCACCTATTAGCCACCATACCTCGACGTCGACCTAAGTGACCTACACGGATGGAGATCATGCACCAGTCCATACTCGATGAGGTGAGTTGACCTTCCATTGACTCCCTTTGACTTGTTTCATGCTTTCATTGATTTCAAGATTTTGATGATGTCATCACCAAAACTGGGTCTATGCCCCCTGTTTAGGCACCTAAGGGTCCTAGGGTACCCTGGTCCCCCTAGGGCATCCTAGTCCCAATGGGGCACCCTGGTCCCCCTAGGGGGCCCTGGGAACCCTGGTCCCAATGGGCCGCCACTCAGGGCACCCTGGTCCCTGTCCGAGGTGACAAGTGGCAGCACGGGATCAAGAGATTAAATATCATAATAGATATAATGAATGCTTTGATTATATTATGATGATGATGATCGATTACTGATGATAGAATGTTTCTGTTTTGCAAACACTACCTTACATCTATGAGCATAATGTTGGGCTCACCTTCTGAAGCCTTTAGGAGAAGATCCTGAGGCTGACATCAGGGGAGAGGGATTTGCTGCACATGGTGGGCTTGTAGTATGCGATGACTATGTCGGCCATCAGATTCCATTTTGTGATGGCATTGATGGAGAGGTGGAATGCAGACACCTTGACATTCCTGTTTCTTATGGAGGAGATGACAATCACCCTCAAGGATGTATACTGCATCTTGCGACTTCCCATTAGGGGGGAGACCGTGAGATATCAATCTAACAGCACTGACGAGGGTTATAGGAGAGAGAAAGTATATGTTATGGGGAGAGTGATGCTCAATGAGACAAGAGGTCGTATCATGGTCAGCTGGCTGCTACACCCGACCAATGAAGTTCCATTACTAAGGTGACTAATGATAGCTACCATTGCATTGGTTGTGTTCCCTAATGGGTGCAACATACACATGCATGGAGGCCTCATGTACACTATCTGAGCGATGGAGAGACACAGGAGAGTATACTCTTGGGATCGGAGCATACCTGCACATCTCTATCACGACCTTGAGGAGTATGTATTTGGACAGGGATGTACACTACTACAGGTGTGGAATTTTTAGCATATTACCCGTACTAGGCCCACTGGAGTCCCTATAGACTTAGTCCCAGAGTGGCCTAGGGTATTTGCTTATCCACTTATCCGTGAGTGGTGATTTGGTGATTTCCTACATTGGAGATTGAGCTTAGACAGATTGACAGCATATAGAGTCATATGGAGACCCTACCTGAGGATGTACATGTTTCCAGGGATACACAAGCAGATGTTCTACATGCAGAGGAACCATCTACTAGAGGGACATTACAACCACATAATCATTCCCTTCTACTTAGAATGAGTACAGCGGAAGTTTGGGTTTGAGCAGTGTATTCCTACTTATGTGTCTATGTACATCCATCATTCTCACATGATGTCAAGGCCCAGAGCCATTCCTAGGCCCACTAGTGATGAGATCGATATTACAGATTCAGACAGGTCAGATCGAGATGTTGTGACAAAATATAGAGATGATGTGGGCGCACACCAACAGTTCATCACATGGTGGGGGAGGACATATCCTTGAGCCATCTTCCCAGCAAATTTCCTTGGAGGGAACCCCGGACCATGGAGATAGATGGGTGACGAAGGAGGACCTGATACATCTAAGGAGGGCTTAGATGATTAGACACGTGACGCAAGAGAGTAGGAGGCAGGTGGAGATGGAGATGGTTCTAATGTTGTAGAGGGAGATCAGGATGGAGATGATGAGGAGGACGAGGAGGAAGATGATGAGGAGGACGAGGATGAGGAGGACAAGGACAAGGATGAGGAGGAGGAGGATGAATCAAATCCAGTTCCTCATCACTCCAGGGATGACACCATAGCACTAGATCCACTAAGCATCCCATCGCAGGCAAAGAAGGACCCTATAAGGAGTCCTGATTCTAGTCCCCCTTGGCCCATGCCCACTGTATAGAGATAGTACAAGCACGGAGAGCCTAGTGGGTCCCAGTCTCAGGCAGTTTTTGTCCACGATCCCTACTGGCGAGAGGGAGATCCAAGTAAAGTGTTTAATTTATGTATCTTTTTGGTTTATATTTAATGATATAAAATGTTACTGATGAAAATATCTCCCCTTTTCCTGCAGCTACTATCCATGAGTGGCGCTCTCTCATTCAGAACATAGTGACAGACCTCATCATGACTGCACACATTCCTAGTTCCTCGCAGATAGCGCATAGATCACAGAGGAGTGTAGGATGCCATGAGGATCTATTCACACCTCTTCATATGGAGATGGAGATCCTACGAGAGAGATTATAGTGGACAGAGTGTGATCTAGTAGCGTCGCAGATAGAGGCAGCCACATATCATGGAATTATGATAGAGAGGGATTGTAGGAGCTCCTTGTGGAGTCACTCATGATCCGTATCGCAATACACACCCATGGACCCACCTCCACAACCAGATCAGGAGGGAACATCTAGTCACCATCCTCTAGCTACTAGTCCTAAGGATAGGAGATGATCTTACTATGTCATGAGACACTTTTGTTGATGTATATGTTACAAAATTGATGTATATGTATTGATTCATGCTCATCAAACATGTGATTTTAATACTAAAATAATGTATGCATTGCTTTAGATCAAAAGTAACATATTTGTTGGTGAACATGTATGTCTAATTTAATTTCCATGTGATTAATTTTTCAATGCTTCATGATTAAATTGATACATGTGTGATTTAATTAAATAACTAAGTATTTAATTAAATGCTACTTTGTTGATGTAGAAGAGAAATGTGTTAAGCTTAAGAACTATATGACTAATGTGATTTAATTAACTCTAATTAAACACAAGATGATATAATCCAACTTAACACACAAGAAATTTGTATAATATGCTAGCACATAAAAAAAAATGTAAATCTTTTACAATTTACATAAATGAATCCAAGACAAACAATAAAGTAAAGAGACATGCTTGTCAAGAATGAGGTAATGTAGACTAAACAATACAATATCATTCAATGCCACATACTTTAATGAAGATATTCTAACACATTATCCAATTTAGAAGAAAGAAAAGGTACAAAGAGAGAGAAGATAAACTATCTCGATTTAATTAACTGTAATTAAATACAACATGATATAATCCAACTTAACACACGGGAAATTTGTATAATATGCTAGCACATAACAAAAAATGTAAATCTTTTACAATTTACATAAATGAATCCAAGACAAATAATAAAGTAAAGAGACATTCTTGTCAAGAATGAAGTAATGTAGACTAAATGATACAATGTCATTCAATACCACATACTTTAATGAAGATATGCTAACACATTATCTAGTTTAGAAGAAAGAAAAAGTACAAAGAGAGAGAAGATAAACTAGAAAGAGAGAAGGAGGGAGAGAAAGAAAGATAAAGAGGCTACGCATGGTATCTATGAAGGTGCATAGCATTTATAGGTTCCTTGAGAGGCGTACCTTCAACATCTACTATCCTGTAAGCACCTGATCCATAGACCTCGACAACAATGTATGGTCCAAGCCAATTAGAGCTGAATTTTCCTTTCTCCCCGGGTAAATCATTCACGTTACTTTGATACTCATAAAGTACCAGATCACCTATCGAGAAGGAATGTTGAATAACTTTATCATTGTAGCTCCTTTGCAAAGTTTTATGATATTCTTGAATATGCTCGAGAGCGTTTATACATCGTTCATCAATCATTTCAATTTGTTGAAGTCTTTTTTCTCTATAATAATCATCATCCATTATACCCCTAAGAGAAACTCCCAAAGAAGGAATTTCTAACTCCAAAGGCATTATGGCATCAGCACCATAAAAAAGATTATAAGAAGTACAACCCATATCAACACGTACACTTATCTGATATGCCCAAAGAGCGTAGGTTAGTTGAGTATGCCAATCCTTACCATGCTTGTTCACCGTCTTTCAAAGAATATGTTCAATTATCCTATTCGAAGACTCAGCTTGACCATTTGATTAAGGGTAATAAGGTGTAGAAAATTTATGTTGAACATGATATTTCTCGAGAAACTTCTTCACATCCCTATTTTTGAATGACGTCCCATTATCCAAAACTAAGGCAGAAGGTATTCCAAATCGAGAAATAATATTTTCCAAAATGAATTGACAAATTACTTCAGCAGTAGTGGATCGAAGAGGAACAACTTCCACCCACTTCGTAAAGTAATCAGTTGCAATTATGATCAAGGTATGTCCTTGAGATGAAGGAGAAGATATTTTACCAACAAGATCCAAACCCCATGTGCAAAAGGGCCAAGATGCTACTTGAGATCGAAGTTCTTTGGCAAGGGGGGCATGGATCAAATTGCTATGTTGCTGACATAGATGACATTTCTTAGCAAACACAAAGGAACCTTTTTTCATGGTTTTCCAATAATATCCCATTCAGAGCAACCTATGAACTAAGGATCTACCCCCAAAATGCCCCCCACAAGAACCTGAATGTGCCTCCTCAAGGGCTATAGGGATTTTGGTTTTGTTGAGATAGCGGAGGAGAAGACCATTATAACCCCTCTTATAAAGAACATTAGAAAGGATAATGTATCTAACGGACAACTTGTGGATCCTAGCCCTAGTATTCTTGTTAGAAGAGTCAGAAAAGGTACCATCATTCAAATATCTCACGATATGTGAGTATCGTTTATCAGAATCTATAATGCAACAATATGCCACAACACTAGGATTATCAGCAATAGTTGATGTAGTGAGGTTGTGAATAGTGAATTTAAGATCTATGAAGAGATCCTCTAAGATACAAGAGAAGATACACATGCCATTGCATCAGCATGTCGATTATCTTTTCAAGGAATAGGCTCCATGGTATAAGATTCAAATTTTTGTAACAAGGATACAGCTAGATCTCTATATTGTGCTAATTTATCTTGCTTAGCTTGATAAACTCTTGTCACTTGTCTTATGATTAGACGAGAATCTCCATAGATATGTAGATGTTTTATATTTCATGCTAAGGCTTCTTTAATTCCCACTATAAGAGCCTTATATTCAGCAATATTGTTGGTACACAAGAAATTGAGATGATATGATAAAGGGATAGGCTTCTTTTTCAGAGAAATTAAGACCACCCCTACTCCCGATCCTGTACGACATATAGAACCATCAAAGTACAATTCCCAAGACTCATCAATCTCAATAGAGAAAATATATTCATCGGGAAAGGACTCCGAATTAGGTAGGGAAAAGGGTGAAGGGACCTCAACTAAGTGGTTAGTCAATGATTGACCCTTTATTGCCTTTTGCAAGACAAAATTAAGGTCAAACTTGGTCAACATAATAACCCACTTAGCTAAGCATTCTGAAAGGTCGGTTTTAGAGAAAAGATGCTTGAGAGGATCAAACTTAATGATAACATGGACTTCAGCATTCAAAAGGTAATGCCTTAACTTTTGGGTTGCAAAGACCAAAGCAAGGCATTGCCTTTCTATTGCAAAATATCGGACTTCGTAATCGAGTAGAGTGTGTCTTATATAGTAAACTGAACATTCTCTACCATCATTATCACATTGTGCCAACAAGGCTGCAAGAGCATGAAGGGAAGTAGCTGTGTATAATAGAAAAGGCTTAGTAGGATCAGTAGGTTGAAGAATAGGAGGATTGGTCAAATAGGCTTTTAGGTCTTCAAATGCTTGACAACAATCCTCATTCCATTGGAAAATGATATTCTTTTGAAGCAATTGAGTAAAAGGAAAGGTACGATCTGCAAGTAGAGAAACAAAGCTATGAATAGCCTAGGTCTTTCCCTGCAAACTCTTTAGTTGGGAAACATTATTAGAAGGTGGCATGTTAACAATAGCATCTATTTTCTTCGTATCCACCTCAATGCCACAATGTGAAACTATGAACCCTAATAGTTTTACACTATCCACACCAAACACACACTTTCGGGGATTCAAGCGCATGTTATACTTACGAATTCTCTCAAAGATTTGGCGAAGGATCTTAACATGATCTACATGAAGAATAGATTTAGCTAAGATATCATCAACATAATCTTCTAAAGTCTTATGCATATAGCCATGGAAAATGAGAGTCATAGCGCGTTGATAGGTTGCACTTGCATTTTGTAATCCAAAAGGCATCATAACCCAACAAGACATGCCCCAAGGAGTGGTGAAAGCAGTTTTGTATTGATCTTGAGGATTAATGAATATTTGATTATATCATGAGAAACCATCCATGAAGGATAAGAGGGCATGACTTGCTACGAAATCCACTATCATATCAATATTCGACAGAGGAAAGTCATCTTTTAAAGAGGCTTTATGTAGATCACAAAAGTCCATACACATTCTATTATCGAGCTTAGCCACAACCACAATGTTTGAAATCCATTGAGAATAATCAATAGGACGGATGAATCCAGCATCCAACAATTTTTCAATTTCAGCTTTAACAAGTAATGCCACTTTAGGGTGAATTTTTTGAATCTTTTGCTTCACAGGTTTAGCATTAGGAATTAGGACAATGTTATGAGTGACAATCTTAGGATCTATGTCAAGCATATCAGAGTATATCCAAGCAAAGATTTCAGGAAATTCAAGTAATAACTCATAATATTGTTTTTTATCTTCTTCATCAAGACATCTCCCTATCTTAATAATTTTATCTTCAACATAAGGATCTATCCTGTTATCAATAGTATCACTTATTAGGAGATTGCTTTGTTGAGGAGCGTCTTTTAGCTGAGGAAACTCCTTAACTATCTCATCGTTATTTCTTTTTTTCCCAAAGTAAGCTTCCTCATTTAGACAATAAGGAAAGCCAAGATTATGGTGATAACGAAGAAAGTTTTCATAAGCTCCTAAGAATTCAGCTAAGGAATCATCATTAGGAAAAACATCCAAAGCTAGGACACTAGAAGAGTCACAGTCAATATACTCTAGATATTTTAGTGAAAGAGAAGCAGAAATGACATTAACATTGATAAATGATCTCTTAGAGGTTTTAGTATGCTTAAAAGAATCATAGCCAAGCCCAAATGTCATATCACGGAAGTTGTTTTCCAAGGGAACCTTGATCCCCTGTTCTTGAGCACCACATCCATTACCATTGTATCTACATCTAGCTAGGATGTGAAAACTAGTACCATAAATATTAGCCATTTCTGTGGAAGAAGGAGGATTTTCATAAAGTGAAGAGTCAAAGTCCTACAGATCAGAAACCGGAGATGAAGTCTGGGAAGCCACCACAAAGTTATTACTCAATGGCTCAGACAAAGAAGATTGAACCTTAGGTTCTCTAGGGGGTATTTTGTATTCTCCTATGAAAGTAGGATTGAAATAGAGGGATCCCCAATCATCTTCTACAAGAACCTTCTTAGGAAAAAAGGTGTTCTTAGTAGTAGAATCAGGGTGAGAATATTCTCCCTCAAGAATCTTAAGTTCACTTGAGGAAGTATTGGGAATCGATTCGGATGTAGGAGATAAGTTTGATGATGTGGTCACATTAGTAGGAATAGAAGCTTTAGAGGAATTACCTAAGACAATTGGGGAAGAACCAATTGAAGAGGATTTGGAACTTGATGTTTGTAGACAAGCCTGGAGACTTGTGTCACCTAGCAAGGTATATGTTTTATTGGTGTAATTGAATTTAATTTGCCTATGAAATGTAGAGGGGAGAGCTTGCATGCTATGAATCCGAGGTCGCCCTAACAACAAGTTATACATCAATTCTCCAGACATGACACAGATAGGTGTGGGTAAAGTAACAGGACCTACCTTAATAGGTAAGGTAATGATACCTAATAAAGATTTAGCAACATTATCAAAGCCTTGGATGGTAAGAGAATCGGGCTTAATAAGAGATGTATCAACATTGATCTTATGCAACAAGTTAATACTACAAACATTAAGGCCAGAACTGTTGTCCACTAGTGTTCGCTTTATTGCACTATCATTTATGATAACCACAATCATCAAAGGATCATATTGTTGCTGAGTTTCACTAGAGGGTAGTTCATCTTATATAAATACAATCTGAGCCTTAGGTGTTGTCATAGAATTGATCAAGGAAGCCATATTATTATATGTCATGGCAGATGGGACATTTAATATTTTCAATGCATCCTATAGAATTCCATGATGAGTTGAAGAAGTTTGAATCAAATCCCAGAGGGAAATATTGGCAGGAGTAGCTTTAAGTTGTTCAACTAGGTCATAATCCTTACCAAGAGTTTGTGAAATGCGAGGCGCTTGAGGAAGAATGGGTTGAGGATCAGGAAGAGAAGTTGGAATAACTAGAGGAGGATTAAGTTGCCTATTGTTTCTCGTATTATAGGTATGGGAAACTGCATTATAACTCTCCTTAGTTAATTGTTTAACATAGCTATAAGGACTCTTGGTGGGATTTCTTCCTTGAACCATAATGATTGGTTTGTTTGGAGTACTAAAGTAATAATGACTACATCCACCTTGAACCGTGAAAAGAGGTTGATTAGGAAGAGGTGAAGTTGGAGAAGGACAAGCACCTTGGACTACAAAAAGAGGTTTGATATGTTCATTCACATTGATCATATTGATTAACCTTTTAGATGTATTACTCTTGTTTGGAGGTTTAGGCAAAGACATAAATTCATCAAGGGCATCATCCAATAAAGCATGATCATAGTGATTGAAAGGCTTATCTTTGGAATCAAAAGGAGACATAACCTCATAAAGGGAATTATGAAGGTCAATTATGTCATTAGATTTAGTGGAAGAGTTGATAGGAATGTACCCATGAGAGGAACCATTCAAATTATCTTTCTCATCACTACGCAATGGCATAATAACAAGGTTGATTAGTTTTTGGCAAAATCAAGGTTTAGAAGGCTTAGGGTTCAAAAACTCATCTATAGATTCATCTAATTCATCCTTACTAGACTCATAATCAACAAAATTGCATACATCATCAAAAGCATTAACATCTTGCAAATAGAAATATGACATTTTGAAATTGAAATGAAACACACAATGCAAGCAAATAAAGGGAAATCACTTTTTTTTTGTTTTTTCCTTGAATTTTTCCGCTTTTTTTTGGGAGAGTTTTATATTTATAAAGAAAAATGAAAAGATACTAAATCTAGATATAACAATACAATGTAACGAAAATTAAATTGGATTCACGTCGGGTTCACCAAAGATGTGTAGGGGAAAAAGTGAGACTAAGTATGGAAACCCTAATCCCACTCTCATACACACTCACGGAATATGAAAGAGCTTGGGGAGGTGACACACTTTGGGATGCTTCTTCTGTTGAAGAGAGAGTCAAGGATCACCTCTTAGGTTTTTTATTCCCTTGTTGTAAATGAGACAGAGGAATGATTCAAAACGCAATTTTAATGTCATAAAATTGCGACCCTAGCAATGTTTTGACTACATTAGGGTCCTCACGCATGAAAACTCAAATCCTCTAGCATGATCGGAGATTGAAGATTGCTCGGCTTGCAAAAATAGTTTCTTCATTGGCCTCTACATCACCCCAACCACATTCTGCCCTAGAGAAAGGGGTAGGATAGGGGCATGGTGCCACTCTCCCCCATTGGACAGGGGTGTGGTGCCCTTGTCCCCCCTTGGACAGGGGCGTGGCACCCTTTTCCTCCCAGGACAGAGGCATGGTGCCCCTATCCCTACCCTATTTTGGGGAAAGACCCTTCCCAGAGCATACATTGTGGGTTGTGCCTCGGGAGGGAAACTTCCCCCGATGTCAGCCCATGACAAAATTCAAATCCACCAACATGTATTTAAGGGGCATTTGTCTTCTCATTTGCATAAGTGGAAATCTGATAAGTTGGATAATTTTAAGTTGAATAAGCGATCAAGCATTCACGCATTTATTTCCAGCATTGAGCATTCTCAAGTCTCCCTTCAAGGCTAGGTGTTGCATTCAAGTCAAGGATTCAACCATTGAAGAGGAGATTGATTCCAACATTCAATTCCACACAAGAACTTCTATCAACATTACTACTACAACCTCCCTTGAGGTGATTTACAACTCAATCTTTCATTTACATCTACTTGCAATCACTTTCTTTCATTACTTGGTTAATTCCAAAATTGGGGTTTGACCTAAAGGAAAACCCCCAATCCCAACCCATTTTCCTCTCTTTTATGTTTGTAGGTTGCAAGTGCGCAGCTATAATTTTAGATTTGGGCTTCATTTGCAGAGGTGGAAAAACCCTTTTCGTTTCACAGATTTTTTAGAGGACCGTGTACATTCCCGCCATGGTCCAGACAACTTTTCCTCAAATTTGCAGGGTGACTTCGTCTCGACAATTTACTGCCAGATCCAGGTGCACAACTTCATCCCATATTTTGATCTCAAGTTATAATCAATTCTTTTTCACTTTTGTACTACATAATTCAATTAATTTCCTTTCCATTTCAAACAAGGAAGAGGGGATCAACTTAGCATTCCCAATTCATTCAGAATTCAATCTACTATCTTTGTGTGGAGTGATTGAATCTAGTGAATTATCTTCTCCCCCTTCCTAATATAATGGTGAAAAGTGCTTGAATGGTAATCAATAGTGAAACTCTCATCTCTCTTTGAGGGAAAGGGTAGTTTTCCTTCTTGATTTATCATTCACCATTTTCCCACCATTACAACAATCTAACCTAGGATGCAAGAAATCAAGCAAACCCTAATCTGGAAATGTATATCAAAGGACAACTAATACACTACTAAAAAGTACAAATTAGGAAGCAAAATTAGAGGTGCACCTATGTCTGAAATATGAGTAGAAATGTCTAGGACCAAGGTGCCACGCCACTGTCCTGATTCTGCAAATCTGGAGCTACAACTGACAAGGTTATTTCTGAGGGCTGCAAGAAACTATTCTACCAAATTATCCTGATAGAGGGCAAGACCAAGTTGCCACGCCCCTGTCCTTGGGGTTTCTAGTGAAATCTACACTCAAGAACTGTCTATGTGTGCTCCTTCAGTCCTAACACTTCTGGTGACGCTCGAATCTGAACCTATATCTGAATATGCAAAATAGGGTTTTGGGTGGCTATATGGGGTTTTGCCTTAGTCAAACCCCTGTGTTGGTGATTTCAACCTCCACAAATAGCCGATAATGTACTGAAAAATGTGTATGCAAGATCCTAAAATGAAAGCAAACAATCTAAAGCAACCCTAATTGCTTATAATTGATAAAGTAAATGCTCCAAATCCATGATGCAAAGTGATCTAAATCATGAATATGAATAAAAATGAATCTTATGTAAAGACATGAAAACAACATGAAACCATACCCAACCCCAAGGGAGGGATAAAAGCCAATCTTCAGTCAGTGATCTCCTATTGTTCTCCTACATCTTCAAAATCCCCCAATTGATGAAATGATGGTTGATGAATGAATGTTGAATGTTGTTGATGACTTTAAAGATCTACTCTTTCGCTGCAAAGAAGGCTCTTTTTGCTCCCAAAACCTACTCTTAGATTCTTAGAAGAAGACCCCTTCCAATGAAGAAAGAGAGTTCTTAAGTATGAAACCCTAGATCTTAATTTTGTCTTTAGGTCGACCTAGGATTTGAATTTACCACCAGTCTTTTGGGGTTAAACATTATTATATCATAGGATTATGCTCCCAAAATTTCGGGAAAAAAGTCGAGCACCATGTCCATTCTCGCAATGGTCCGACCAACTTTTCACCAAAATTTTGGGGTTGTTAGATATGATGATATTAGAGCACATCCCAAAGTTACAGCTAATTTTGAGATGTTTTGATATTCGAAATCGGGCCTTAAAGGTTGAAATAAGACATAATTAGGGTTTATGATTAAATGATTCATTGGAGAAATAAAATGAAAAGGGGCATGCTTAAGGTAAAGGTCCCAGCTTTATAACATATAAAGTGATGAGTCATGACTTTAGATTTAATTTAATTAATTAATTAAATGCTTAGAGGGAAATTAGAAATGCAAGATACAAGATGCACTACGGTGGGTGCTAACCTAAATGTGAAATTGTACCACCCTAGCAAGGGTGTACAATTTACAACACTACAATATATGTATATGTATATGTATATGTATAGATATACATATATATGTGTATATATATATTTATATATATATATATATATATTTATTTATTTATTTATATACACACATATACATACACACACACATATATATACACACATATACATATATGTATATATATGTGTGTGTGTATGTAAATATATATATATGTGTGTGTGTATATATATGTATATATATACACACATATACATATACATATATATATACATGTATATATACATATATACATATATACATATATATGTATATATATACATGTATATATATACATATACATATACACGTATACATATTTTTATACATGTATATGAATATGTATATATATACATGTATATGTATACATTGTTGGCATTCTACACTCTAATGAGAAATGATGGTGTTGTCATTGATGGCAACCTTCTGGCATTCATCTGGTAAATCCACTGGCAAACACAGACACCGGTATAGACATCTACATACACCGGCAGGCACTTCACCGGCAGTAGCTACAATGCATACTAGCACCGCAGCCGACAAGGAATAAATTTTTATTTATTGTATTTAATGTAATTATCTTTTGTAAAGCCGACATGGCATATTGTAAAAGACTCATATATATGTATGAGATCTTATAGGTCATTTTGAGTAAGAGTAGAGTTGCGAATTATGTATAAGGTGATATAAGTGACAGCAAGGTCTTGGTTATAGAATGAGCTTAAACCGGTATTGAACCTGGCATAGTTGATGCTGATTTGAAGCAGTACATTGTATTGGATTTTGATAATCCACTTTTGTAGTCAGTGAGACTCTTATTGAGCAGTGAGCTCTAGGCAGTTGGTCTTCCTGCATGTGCAAGCCCCTCATTGTAAGTAATATTTATTCATTGGCTAGTGAGTAAATATAGTGGGTCACAAATCCCACCAAGTTTTTTCCCACACCGAGTTTCCTCATTAAACATCTTGTGTTATGGTGTGTTTTCCATGTTGTCTTTATTGTTCCTGTTTACTGCATTAATTCTTATTTACCAGTACACTCTTTTGAAATGCAAAGTACTTAATAAGGTTAAATATTTTGTTAACCGATTAGATACTAATAACCCCCCCCCCCCCCCTCCCCTCAATATCTTTGGGACTATCATTAATCCTAACAATTGGTATCAAAGCCTAGTCCTCTATTTTCAAAAGCCTAACAGCTTGAGGAGGATTCTGACACTAATACAGATGGAGAACTTAAGAAAGCAATTGGAAGGAGCTCTTGTAGACTATGATTCAAAGAAGTTGAAGAATATCAAACTTAAAGATGATCTAAGGACTGCACAAGAATTCATTCAAGGACTTCAGGAGAATCTTACTATAGCCAGAAATAAAAGAAAAGAACTTTATGAGAAGATGCAGAATGATAATGATGAAAAGGAAACTCTTAATGAACTTGTGAACAAGATGAGACAAGAAAACAGTACTATGAGGAATGAAATGCAAGATATGACTATGAGATTTTGTAAAAACATTGAAGACAAGAAGAAGAATGAAGATGACTTGACTAGGAGACTCAATGATGCTGGAAATGAAAATCTAAGACTCAGTCATGAAAATGATATGTTGAAGATAGATCTGATTCACATGCAATATGATAAAACTGAACTTATGAGACAAATGGGAATTCTAGAAAATGAGTTGGCTACTGCAAATCAACACAAAGAAAAATTCAAGAAAAGTTCAGAGGAACTTGATGATATGCTAAAAAGTCAGAAACCTAATGGAGATACTAATGGACTTGGATTTGAGGTTGGTGAAAGTTCTGGTACTGCAAACAATCATGATCACAGTAAACCGGTAAGACAACCTAATGCTTACAAATTTAATGGGAAATGCTTTAACTGTAACAAGTATGGTCATAGAAAAAATTAGTGTAGATCTAGAAACAATCAGAACATTCATGCACCCACTGATCAATGTTCCAAATGCAACAAAGTTGGTCATAATTTAGAAAACTGCAGAATGAATGTGAGATGTTATGTTTGTGGAAGATTTGGGAAATTATCTAATCAATGCAGAAGACAAACTGGCATACGATATGGAAAGGCTATTCAGAAGAAAAATGTGACTTGTTATGCTTGTAACAAAATTGGACATATTGCAAAATTTTGTAGAAGCAAGACTTCACAGGTGAATAATAAAGGACCCAGTTTGAAAGGCAAAGAGAAGGTAGATGAGGTAAAGCAAGAATTTTTGAAATAATGGATTAGGAAGAAAAATCAGAATGTTGATGAGACTATTTCTTCACTGGTAGAATAGAGTATTACTCCACCGGTAGGAAATTCTTCATCCAACTGAGAAGTAACCCTTGGGGGTATTGCAGCAAATTGAATATCATGCAATTTACCCTTGGTTGATGGTGAGAAGATAGAATTCTTCTCTACTGGCAGATGTGTTAAGTTTTCACTTAACAAGCGAGAATTTAATGCAGTTGTTGAAAGAAAAGTCATCATATATCATCAGTTTTCCCTCATTTTTTATTCACCGAGCATTCAAATTAGTAGAGAGTGCGAAATCCAAGTGAAGGCATTCAAGGCGAAGGTGTGAAGCGATTTCTTTTAAGCACTCAAACATTATCTGGCAACTAAAGATATTTTTCAAATGGCTTCTTCTTCTGCTCTCGAATTTATTGTAAACCCTGCTATCATGGAAAACATAAAATGCCCTAGGCCTGTATTCAAAATTATTCCCGAGATAGCTAAGAAAGATGATTCCATAGGCGCATTTTCAAAGATTCCTAAAGGTGTAGCTTATGTTGAAGGACCTAGGATTTATATTCACTGCAATATTGAAGAATTAGATTCTCAGGAAGTGTTAAAGATGTTTAGAACCGTAATTTGTGATGAAAATGGCATTGTCAAACCCGAGCACAAGATTATTGAGACTTTAGGTTTTGTGGAAATCTTGAACATCCCTGAATTTCCAGAGGAAGTTGTGAGAATTGTCCTAAGTAGGGCACATGGAGAATTTCTTTGGTTAGATTCAATCTGCAAATTCACCTGGCAAGAAATTAGGGCAGTAACAGGTTTACCCTAAACCGACAACAGACTAGACAAAACTAAGAAGGTTCCTAATAACAAAGTCATGACCTTAACCGGAGCAACATCTGATAGTAGATCTCTGAGAGTGAATGACATCAAGGACATCAATGTGAGATCCATAAGTATGATTTTAGGCTATAAGACTACACATGCAAACAAACTCAATTCAGTTTCTAGTCTTTGCATTAATAGTGCTTATGAAATGGTAAACAATAATGCAAAAATAGATGTGTGTGAATGGCTGAAGGATGAACTAATTGATAAGTTGAAGAATATAAAAGGTGATAAGAAAGGGACGTTTCGTTTTGGTAATCTCTTGGTATGCCTTATGTTGTATTTCACAAAGGAAATCCTCGATATTGGACAAATTGACTTTGGATGTGACATACTAGTAGGTAAACAATTGCAAGAAGCTTTCACTAGCATGGGTACTGCTAAGGAAAACAATATAACTGAATATTTCAAAGCTTTCCAAACCAAAATAAAAAACTAGAGAGAGACTACCACAAAGTGTAGTAGATAAATATGATAAGGAAATCTGTTTTGTAATTAAGAATGATGAGACATGGATGGAAGCTGTATTACCTAGAACTGCATGGGTAACAGAAATGGGTTATGAGGTAGATCTAAACATTGTTGAAACTTATGTAAAAGCCTTATTAGATGCACCTAGAGAACCATCTGAAGAAGTTTTTGGTAGTGCAGAAACAATTGAAAGTGGTGTACAAACAATGAAACAAAGGAAGACAAGAGAAAAGTATATAAGAGATGCTTCTAAGCAGGTAAAGGAAATAAAAGAAAATGTTATGAACCTTACTGGTATAAAGGCAAGTGAACTAGAAGGACTACAACCGGAGGCACACATCTCACCGATTGGCACATCATCTAACAAAGAGATACCTATGGAATTCAAGAGAGTTGATAGGAAGAGAAAACCCTCACTAGTACCCTCTCCTCCACCCAAGAAAACAAGAACCTTGAGAAAGAAACAACAAGCAGTAAGGAAACCGGCAAAGAAACTTACACCCAAGAAGAAACAGAAACAGGTTATACCACCATTGGATAATTTGCTAAATGAAATAACTGATGATGGTAACTTGGCAAATGTGACCAAATTGTATAACACATTCACTAAAATATATAAGAAAGTGTTAATTGAAGTTGTAGATGACTTGCCAAATGAACTATATAGGAGGTTAGATGTAAAGAGGATTGCAGTAATGGAGTTAGACAAGAAACTTAAAATTGAAAAACTTCTATTTGTACATCCAGTTAACTCTAAAGAAGAGATTGATGACCTAATTTGTGAAGCTAACATATCAGTTTTTGCTAGTGCTCACTGGCAAGTGAGTTTGATGGCTAGTAGAGTTAATGAGATTGCTGAGGAAACGGCTGATAAATGGGATATTTTTTTTGTGGAAAAAGAAAAACAAGAGGAATTGAACAGGTCAAAGAAAACATTCAAGGTTTGTCTGAAGGATAAGGACAAAGAGAAAGGTAAAGTTGGTGGAATACCAAACATCAAAATAACTGACAACTTACCACCACCCTTGGATACTGCACCAGTACATTTTGTTGATCCACCGATTACTGACAGTATAGGTGTAACACATGATGACACTAATCCTGATTCTGAAATTCTATTCACCATGAATGTGGATACTCAGGAAGTGAACATTGTTGTGGATAAGGACAACATAGAGGTAAAGAATGGCATTGCTGATAGTGGAAACATTGTTGAGCAACTGGTAGAGAATGTTGAGGTTGAGACACAAACAGAGCATACACTACAAATAGAACAACCATTGGACGCTGGTATGAATACTGAAGGTACAGAGACTGGCACTGAGAAACCTATTGAGACAGAGCTACTGACAGGTGAGCACACAGAGAAACCCACACAGAAACAAACAAAGAAACCGACAGAGGCATAGGTGCACATTGAGGAAGAGAAACCGGTAATCACTGAGAAACCCAAACCATTACAGGTTGAAACACAAACTCAGACTGATCCATCAAAGGATAATACAAACAAATTGGTTACTAATGTTGGAAGCACTGAGGTGATCAAGGTAGTTGGTCAGACATCCAGTACTTTATTAAGTGAATTCAGACCTACTAATGTGACAGAGGTACTCCTGGACTCTATCAAGAAGATAACTGACTGTAATGCATTGGCCTACAAGGCAATTGATGATACAATACCAATTCTTAAAATGATTGCACCAAAATGTAATATAGATCATGTAAAGGATTCTTTAGGTAAGTTGGACGCATTGTCCAAATTCATTACCAACAATGTAATAACAGTTGATAAGGTGAATGAGGATACATTGAAAGAGAAAATTGAAAAAGAAAAGGAAAACTTCTTTGAGGACAGAATAAAGAAGTGCACAGAGCACATCGACACACTTTTACCAGCACTAAATACTACAATTTTGGAATATAAGGAGTTGTACAGAGAACCATGCAAGCCACATCTATTGACAAAGTATATTGAAAAGGAAATAAGCAAAGTATAGAAGGAGATAGATGATATAGCTGAATACATAATTGGTTCATCCGAACCTATATTAGTTATTGAGCAAGAAATAGCAGGATTTGAGGAAAAGTTGGAGAAATTTGAGAAAGAGAAGGAAAGGATCAAGGAAAATGCCAGAGAGATTAAGTATAAACTTAGTCCTACGTTGGATAATCTTATCTCTCTGAGAAATGAGATATCTAAGGCATTACTTCAAGGAGAAAGATCACCGAAGGAGCATTTGCATCATCTCACCGACATGATCCAACAAACTGAGGTAACCCTGAATGACAGCAATAGATTCATTCAGAGTTTAAATTTGGTTTTGGCAAACATATTTCAGATTGTAACCAACTGGTTACAAACTTTGAGGTGAAATTTTTGAACTCGTTTGACAATTTTTGACAACCTTTGTCATTGATGTCAAAGAGTGAGTAGTAGACAGAGAAAAATTATTAATCAGAGGAGATCATCTGCTCAGGGGGAGCACATATTTTTGGTAACTTTTTGGGCTTCACTTTTTGGAAACAATTTTTTGGATTTTTCTCATGAGTGTTGCCATCAATGACAAAGGGGGAGATTGTTGGCATTCTACACTCTAATGAGAAATGATGGTGTTGTCATTGATGGCAACCTTCTGGAAACCTTCTGGCATCCATCTGGTAAAGCCACGGGCAAACACCGGCACTAGTATAGACATCTACATACACCGGCAGGCACTTCACCGACAGCGGCTACAATGCATACCGGCACCCCAGCCGACAAGGAATAAACTTTTGTTTATTGTATTTAATGTAATTATCTTTTGTAAAGCCGACATGGTATATTGTAAAAAAATCATATATATGTATGAGATCTTATAGGTCATTTTGAGTAAGAGTAGAGTTGTGAATTATGTATAAGGTGATATAAGTGACAGCAAGGTCTTGGTTATAGAATGAGCTTAAACCGGTAATGAACCTGGCATAGTTGATGCTGATTTGAAGCAGTACATTATATTGGATTTTGATAATCCACTTTTGTAGTCAGTGAGACTCTTATTGAGCAGTGAGCTCTAGGCAGTTGGCCTTCCTGCATGTGCAGGCCCCTCATTGTAAGTAATATTTATTCATTGGCCAGTGAATGAATATTATGGGTCACAAATCCCACCGAGGTTTTTCCCACACTGAGTTTCCTCATTAAACATCTTGTGTTATGGTGTGTTTTCCATGTTGTTTTTATTGTTTCTGTTTACTGCATTAATTCTTATTTACCGGTACACTGTTTTGGAATGCAAAATACTTAATAAGGTTAAATATTCTGTTAACCGATTAGATACTGATTCACCCCCCCCCCTCTCAGTATCTTTAGGACTATCATTAATCCTAACAGACATGTATATACATGTATATATGTATATGTATATATCACTACTACATTTGGGGTTGATTTCCAACGGCCTATCGTCAGAATATCGACTATTTTTCATCAAACTACTAACAAACAAAGCCATCGAAAACTCATTGTCGATCATTCTGACGCTACCATACAACATCATAATTCTGACAACATCCTGAACTCTTTCGACAGCGGCCATGACCGCTCATCCGATGAGATAATGTCATTGGGCGTAAAGCATCCTCGTCAGATGGACGTCGAAATGTCAACACCTACCAGGAACTTGCACTGATGAGGATTATGATGAGCATCTAACAATAGAGTGTCATCAAACATATAGCATCCTCGTCGGATGTTTCATCGATTGGCATCGAAATTCTGACTCCTGCCAAGAACTATGCACCGACAAGGATGTTGTTTGTCCGATGGTTTGGTTGTCGGTGCAAAGTTGGGAGGATGTCAAAATTCTGACAGTGATTTATTTTTATTAAAAAATAATAATACGCATGCCAATGATAATGGTGTTGGTTCCAGTATATCGGGATAGCTAACCCGATCTAGTAATGCCAGTATTGAAGGAGGTAATCGGAATAGCTATACTGAATGCTGATATTGAGAAGCTTGATGGAATAACTAACAAGGGATGAATAGAAACATTTCACAATAGCGATGAGGTGAAGTTGTCCCGATGAAGAAAGTATAAGCGTAAGTGTCATTTGAGCTTATCGGGATAACCTATGAAGTTAGAATAACATATTAGAGACATTACAACCAAGGAGAAGTATCCCAATGACATGTAAACAAGGTGGTATTGGGGAAAATATCACAACTATACATCTGCAATTGGAAGATGGATATCGATGGAATCTATGGCGATATAGAGAATGACACCCTTATCGGCGAAGCTAATAAAAATTGAAGTAATAGGATCATCAAAAGGCCGATAGAACATCCTATCTTGATAATGAATATATCTAATAAAATTGAAATAAGACACTCTGATAATGCATCCTCTTCTAAATACCTATATCGGTATAACTTATAAAGACGAGATAGCATCTTTCTGCTTCACCGATGGTAAAGGTAATTGCAACAAAGCATTGCTTAAGAGGTTTTCAAGATAACTTACATAAGAGGAATAGCACATAAAAGTCACGTTGATCAATGAAGTTATCCTGATGCTTTACAAATGAAACAACGTTGGCAAATTTATCTCAATCTGATATTCACAAAACAAACAACCTGATAGCAGACAAGAGAAGGATAAAACCCTTATCAAGATAACTTGTAGTGTCGATAAAATGAACTTTGGGTATGCCGATAGTTAAATCAATGTCGATGGACACCGACTGAGACATTATAGGTGTGGACAGATAAAAAATAAAACAAATGGAAGATTACTTGTCGGGATAGCTCAAGCTGAAATGACACAAGAGGCAGGCGGTTACTAATATAACCATATTTATCTATGGCGACTAATTTGTTAGATAAGCACCAAATTTGGAACAATGATGGAAGGAGTTAAGCCAATGTCCTACATCATCAGAAAATTCAAATTTCAAAAAGATGGCACATTTATTGTTGCACGAAAGACGCTTTCTGAGAAGCGTATTCAGGAGAACATTGCATTCAAAATTACAGAGACTTTGAGATGATATTGAGGCAGGTTGAAGGCACATTGGACAATGGTGAGTAAGTGCTCTGATCAATTCCCCTATTATTGTTTTGAATAGTCTATTAAATTGCCCTTGAAATGGAAAACCCTAGTGGTGCTGCAAAGAGACAGAGAGGGGAAACAAGAAAGGGTAAGGGAAAGAAACAAAAAACAGGTGAGACAAGTCCTAAAACTAAGGATGAAGATAGAAAACTAAATCAGGACTTGCTAGATCAACTGCCAGGTTCCACCCCAAAGCCTAAGAGATCTACAGAGTGGAAATTAAAGGATAAATATACTGATGTGGGAGACGTGTACACAACCATCAAGGAATATGAATTGTTTTTGTTTCACTATCATAGACAAGAGAAACCAGAACCCATCTGCAATCCATGGCAATTAGGTTTGGGAAAACTTGTAGTCCCAAATGTCTTTATTAATATTGATCTCTTAGAATTGTTAGCACTGAATTTTAATCCAAACAAAAGAGAAATATGTGACCAAGATGGAAATCCTTGTCTCTTCATGTCACAAGAAGCAATTTCTAAGGTTTTTTATTTGCCTGGATTTTATGACCATCCCATCATTCTTGAAAATTTGTTGGAGGAATATAGAAGATTGGATACCACTTATGTTGGGTGGACATTTGCTGAATCCTAAGGTCCCGTTGGAAACAAAGGAAAGTCTGACATTTCATGTAAATCTATTCAAGGACTACTTCAAATACACATATTATTTAGTAGGACAAGTACTAGGGCTAAATACTCTAGATTTTATGATAATTGAATCTATGGTCATTGCAGCAGACATTCAATAGCAAAAAGCCAGAGAATTTGACTATGCAACATTTGTGGCAGAACAACTTGTCCTTGGTCTCACAGCCATCCAGAGGGACTCTACAAAAATTCACTTCTCGCACTATTCCCTACTTATGAATATGGTGCTATTCTATGGGCACGAGATGGGTCTATGGCCCGAAGAGATAAAGTTAAGAAAACATGATGGTAACAACCATTCTCTACCAGTCCAATTATGGACTTAAATATGGGATTGTAGATTTATCAGATCTAATTACATTCATTTTGAAGAATATTTTGTTAAAACACTTTGCAGGTTTTATAGTTATCCTTACCACTTTGCACTTTCAGAAGATGTAAAGAGATTCTTGAGGCCTGTAGACTTTGGGGGACCAGAAACTGTCAAACACAATTGGGGAGATTGGTACTGCTTCTCCGATGTAACCATGATAAAGGTTTATGGCTTCGAAGATTCCCCACTATTGTTGCCTAAAATAGTTCCCAATAGGATAGCTTATTTGGAGATCATAAGGCAAATGGGGGAATCAAATTCTATGCATCTGGCTTCACATGATAAGTAATCATTTATGCCTGGGATTCTATGCATAGGAGAATTTGTTGTAAATGGAAGAGAAGGGAAAGAGCTCACATGGAATAAATTGTTCCTTTATAACATGAAATCGGGAGCACCAAGAAAAGGCTTTGACCCAAAGGTGTATATTCATTCAGTGAGAAAAAGGCAGAAAGTAGGTGCCTGCGAACACATCATGTATCTAAGAGATGACTTGATAAGAAATCTAGATGAAAAGGATGCCAAATTGGCTATAGATGATCACAATAGAGATGTTGAACAAAAGGCTAAGGAGAAGAAGACTGTAAACATATCATCTTCAGAGAATAAGGAATCATCATAGGAGGATGAGCTCTCATTAGAAAAATTCTCTAAAATACTGATTGAGGAACACATGTCGCCTATAAGAGATCCTAATGAAGGAGCCCTAGTGTAAGATGATCCAAGGCAATTGGCATGTGAAACTCTGCATCAATGTGGTTGTTGTCATAATATAAAATATTGAGTTCTACCCTTGCCTCTGCATCAAACTTCTCCCATCATGTTTCTTCAACAAAATACCCTCAATGGAGGGGCATGTATAATGGTTTCAACATAAAAATTCAATGATAATACACTTCATTCTCCTAGACACCCTTGGATACATTACTTGGCTTCTAGGCTTGGGAAAACTAATATGAATTGAGCCAACACCATGAGGATAGGGTCAAGTATCATGGCAACTGATCATAATACGTGAAGAAAGGGTTCACACCTAAGTGTTGGCTCTCAACAATGCCACACTTCCAAAATTGCTAGTCTCAAGACTTCTCCTATTGGGTCAACACTCATTGATGGCCACATGGCCAGATCAATGTATCTAGGCTTCAAACTCCTTACTCTAGGCTTGGAGGGCCCTACACAAGGTGTTGGAAAATGCACACTCCAATGAGACATTGTAGGTGATTGAAGGTTTTGTCATTGATGGCAACCTTTCAATCCTATTACACTGGCAAGACAATTTACCGGCATCAGCAAAGACAGACTCTACACTAGCACAGAGACCACCGACAGTGAAAGGAAGCTTACCGGCACAGAAGCCGACAGGAATTTTGTTTGTAATATATTTTGTTAATTATTGTAAAATCATTGTAAGCTGACTTGGCAAGTTGTAAAATGACCCATATATATAAGAGATCATTATAGAACATTTGTAAGGAAGAAGATAGGCGAAATAAGGCAAACGTATTATGCGAAATATAGGTTAAGGGTTTATGTATGAAGCAGAGCTTAAACCGGTACTGGATCTGGCATAGTAGATTCTATTTTTGAAGCAGTACAAGACATTGGATTTATATAATCCATTTTGTAAGTCAGTGAGACTTCCCATTTTGTAATTGAGCAGTGAGCTCTAGGCACTTGGCCTTCCTACATGTGCAGGCCCCTCTTGTAGCAGTAATATTCTCTTATTGGCCAGTAAGTGAATATTGTGGGTCACAAATCCCACCGAGGTTTTTCCCACACTGGGTTTCCTCATTAAACTATTGTGTTATGGTGTGTTTTTCATATGGTTGTTGTTATCTCTATTTATTGCATTATTTCTTGTTTACCGGTATATAGTATTGGCATGCTTTACATTTTTTAAGTTAAGAAAATCTTATAACCGTTTAGATACTAATTCACCCCCCCTCTCAGTATCTGTGGGAATCCTAACGATTGGTATCAGAGCCTGGTCCTCTATTTTTAGAAGCCTAATAGCTTGAGGAAGATCTTGACACCGGTAGAGATGGAAAACTTGATGAAGCAATTAGAAGGAGCTCTCTCAGACTATGATGCAGAAAAATTGAAAAATATCAAACTTGAAGATGATCTAAAGGCTGCATAGGATATCATTCAAGCACTTCAAGAGAATTACACTATAGCAAGAAATAAAAGAAGAGAACTTTGTGAGAAGATGCAGAAAGAAAAAGATGAAAAATAAACTCTTAATGATTTGGTAAACATGCTAAGACAAGAGTTAAGTACAACAAAGAATGAGATGCAGGATATGACTATGAGATTTTGTAAGGAAATTGAAGATAGAAAGAAGAATGAAGAAGACCTGACTAGAAGATTGAATGATGTTGCAAATGAAAACATAAGACTTAGTTATGAAAATGATATGTTGAAGACAAATCTGATGCATACACAGAATGACTCAAATGAACTCATGAGACAAAAAGGTATCTTAGAAGAAGAACTGGCTACTGCAAATCAACATAAAGAAAAATTCAAGAAAAGATCTAAAGAACTTGGTGACTTGTTGAAAAATCAAAAACCAAATGGTGACACTAATGGCCTTGGCTTTGAAGTAGGTGAAAGCTCTGGTACTACAAATACACATGATCATAGCAAACCGGTAAGACAACCAAATGCTTATAAATTCAATGGCAAATGCTTTAATTGTAACAAGTATGGTCATAGAGAAAATCAATGTAGATCTAGAAATTATCAGAATACCAATATGCCCACCGGTCAATGTTCAAAATGCAACAAAGTTGGTCATAAACCAGAAAATTGCAGAATGAATGTAAGATGTTATGTTTGTGGAAGATTTTGACATTTATCTAATCAATGCACAACACAAACCGGCATAGGATATGGGAAAGCTATTCACAAAAATAATGTGACTTTTTATGCCTATAACAAGATTGGACATATTGCAAAATTTTGTAGAAGCAAGTCCTCACCGACAAGTAACAATGGTTCTAGTTTGAAAGGTATAGAAAAGGTTGAAGAGGTAAAGCAAGAATTCTCAAAATAATGGATCAAAAAGTCAGATATAAATGTTGATAGGAATACTCCTCCACTGGCAGAACAGAGTATCACTCCACCGGCAGGAGACTCCTAATCTAACTAAAGAAAATTCATTTGAGGGTTTGGCTATCAAATGTGAAACATGCTATTATTCCCTCGGTTGATGGTGGGAAGTTGAAATTACTTCTATACTGGTAGATATGTTAAGTCATTACTTAACCGGCAAGCATTAAATATGGTAGTTGGCAAATTTGACATTATAAAACAAGTGTTTTGGCTCCAATTTCATTTCATTGAGCATTCAAATCTTCAAGAGCGTGAAAATTCTTGAGCGAAGGAATTCCAAGCAAAGAAGAGAAGAAATTCATCAAGCAATCATCCTTAAGGTAGATAAAGGTATTTATATTAATGGCTTCTTCATTTGTTCCTGAATTCATAGCAAACCCTACTTTAGTCAAGAAATTAAACAACCTAGACCTGTATTCCAGTTAGTTCCCGAGATCGCCAAGAAAGATGATAATGTTGGTGCTTTTTCTCAAATCCCCAAAGGAGTAGTTTTTGTTGAAGACCCTAGAATGTACATACATTGTCACATAGAAGAATTAGGTGATGAGGAAATCAAGAACATGTATAAATCAGTAATCTGTGATGAAACTGGCAATGTTAAGGCTGAACACAAGATATTGGAAACCCTAGGTTTCACTGAAATTCTTTGTATTTTAGTTTTCCCTAAGGATGTTATAAGGATAGTTTTAAGCAGGGTTCATGGTGAATTTTTCTGGTTGGACTCAATTCACAAAATCACTAAAGAGGCAGTAAAAGTTGTGACAGGGTTACCTTCCACCGATAACAGACCTGATAAGACAAAGAAGGTCTCAAATGACCTAGTGATTAACCTAACAGGTGCAACATCTGATAAGAGATCCTTGAGAGTAAATGATGTAACCGACATCAATATCAGATTCATTAGCATGATTTTAGGCTACAAAAACACACAAGCAAATAGGTTAAACTCAGTTTCAAGCCTATGCATAAAGAGTGCCCATGACATGGTTAATGATAATGCAAAAATAGATGTGTGTGAATGGTTGAAAGATGAGCTTATTGATAATCTTGGAAAGATTAAGAAAGACAAAAAGGGGACATTTAGATTTGGAAACCTACTTGTCTGTTTAATGTTGCACATAACAAAACAGGTGCCCGATATCAGTAACAAAAATCTTGGTTTTGATATACGGGTAGGCAAACAACTGTCTGAATTACTAAATAACATGGGAGAAAATAGAGAAAAGAATATAAATGAGTACTTTTAGGCATTGAAGGCCCGGATGAAGACTAGAGTCAGATTATCACAAGCAATTGTAAATAAGTATAAGGATGAAATATGCTTTGTTATTAAGAAGGATGAAATTTGGATGGAGGCGGTTATCCCAAGAACTATTTGGGTTACTGAAATGGGTTATGAAACTGATGATCTCATAATTGAAACATATGCAAAAACCCTCCTAGAAGCACCAAAGGAACCTAAAGAAGAGGTATTTGGTAGTGTTGAGACCATTGAAAAACAAATCCAATCAAAGAAAAATGTTAAAAAGGTTGAAGCAACAGTAAGAAGAGGATCCCGACAAGCAAAAGCTATAAAGGAAGATGTACTCAAGAGAACTGGTATTATAGAAGATGAGTTAGAAGCACTCCAACCGAAAACCCACCTTTCACCGGTTGCAGCTTCTTCTAAAAGTGATATACCAGCAGAATTTAAAAGAGTTGTGAGAAAAAGGAAACCTTCACCAGTATCTACACCTTCTCCTAGAAAAACCAGACAGAAACAACAGGTAGTAAGGCCCCCAGCTAGGAAGTTAACTCCAAAGAAGAAGTTAACACCCAGGAAGAAGACTCAACAAAACATTTCTCCAATTGACAAACTACTAGATGAAATAATAGAGGATGGAAAGCTGAAAAACATCAATAAATTATATGATTCATTATAACTGATGACAAGGAAAAAGTTGAAAATAGTGTAATCCTACTCTTGGACATTTACAAGAAATTTCTAATGCAAGTTGTAGATGAATTACTGGTAGAACTATTTAAAAGGCTTGAAGCTAGAAGGCAAGTTGTTGTAGAGCTTGATAAGAAAATAAAAATTGAAAAACTACTTGTTGTTTATCCAGTTAACTCACCAAAAGAGATAGATGATCTAATCTTTGGGGCTAATCGGTCAGTATTTTCAACTGCACACCGGTTTATAGCACTTATGGTTGGTAGAGTGAATGAGGTTGCAGAGGAAACTGCTAATGCATGGGACATATTCCTTGTAGATAAGGAAAAGCAGGAAGAGTATAGAAACCCTAAACCCATCAAAGTATATCAGAAGGATAAGGATAAAGGAAAAGGCAAGGTTGGTGGACCACCTAGCATAAAAATAACAGATAATTTACCCCCACCGCCTCTGGATACTCCACCGGTAGTTTCCACTGACAATCAACCAGCTAGTGAGAGTATGGACATACCACAAGAGGACACAAATCCCAACTCTGAGGTGTTATATAAAGTTGAGATTGACACTCAGAAGGTCAATATTGTGGTAGATAAGGACTCAACAAGAAAAACAGATATGGCTAATGAGCCACCGGTAACAGATGGTACAAAAGGTAAACCAGTAGATGATAACACAGATCAACAAGCTTCATCACAGCAACAGGTTGATACTGAGACAGTGCCACCAGCAACAACCGAGCAATCCAAACCTTTGCTTAAAGAAATGGAAACACAAACTAGCCTACCAGAGGTCACCACAAGCAAGGAAATTGCTCCCACCGACAGAATACAAATTGTTGGTTCATCAAATAATGTGACAGAAGTTCTTCTAGATTCTATCAAGAAGATAACAGAGTGTAGCTCTCTAGCATACAAGGCAATTGATGACACAATTCCAATTTTGAAAAAGATAGCACCTAAATGCAATGTAGACAATAAAGATTCTTTAGGTCAATTTGACACTTTGTCTAAGTACATTACTGACAACATTGTGACAGTTGAACAAATAAAAGAGGAAGCATTCAAGGAGAGACTAGAGAAAGAAAAACACAAATTCTTTGAGGAGGAAATAAAGAAGTGTACAAGGAAATTTGACACTCTTTTACCGGAACTGTGTAGTACACTGAAGGAATTCAAAACTTTGTATAGGGATACTTGTAAAACTAACTTTTTGATAGTTGATATAGACACAAAGATCAGCAAGATACAGGAAGAAATAAATCAACTAGTAGATAATTTCATTAATTCATCTGATTCATTATCATTTTTTGAGAAGAAGATAACAGGTTTTGAGGAAGAACTATTAAAGTTGGAAAGAGAAAAAGAAAGAATAAAAGGTAAGGCTAAAGATCTTAAATGGAGACTAAGTCCTAAGGCTAAAGATCTTAAATGGAGACTAAGTCCTAAATTGGACTACCTCGCCACCTTAAGAAAAGAAATATCCGATGCTTTGATTCAAGGATAGAAAACATTGGCAGAGCAAATGTAACACCTCACTGGTACCATTCAGAGGACTGAGGCTGCAATAAAAGATAGCAAAAAGTTCATTGAGAGTCTGAATCTAGTTTTGGTAGATCTATTTCAGACTGTAACCAACCGGTTACAAGGATGAAATAGGAAACCACACTCACTGACACTTTGACAACCTTTGTCATTGATGCCAAAGGGGGAGTAGTGGTATGAGAAAAATAATCAGCAATTGTCTTATCAGCTCAGGGGGGAGCACATATTCTTTTGGTACACAATTTTGGTAATTCTGGCAGATTCTTTTTGGATAACAATTTGTGGATTTTTCTCATGAGTGTTGCCATCAATGCCAAAGGGGGAGATTGTTGGCAAATGCACACTCCAATGAGACATTATAGGTGATTGAAGGTTTTGTCATTGATGGCAACCTTGCAATCCTATGACACCGGCAAGACAATTTACCAGCATCAGCAAAGACAGACTTTACACCAGCATAGAGACCACCGGTAGTGAAAGGAAGCTTACCGGCACAGAAGCCGACAGGAATTTTGTTTGTAATACATTTTATTAATTATTGTAAAATCATTGTAAGCCGACTTGGCAAGTTGTAAAATGACCCATATATATAAGAGATCATTATAGAACATTTGTAAGGAATAAGATAGACGAAATAAGGCAGACCTATTATGCGAAATATAGGTTAAGGGTTTATGTATGAAGAAGATCTTAAACCGGTACTGGATCTGGTATGGTAGATGCTATTTTGAAGTAGTACAAGACATTGGATTTATATAATCCATTTTGTAAGTCAGTGAGACTTCCCATTTTGTAATTGAGCAGTGAGCTCTAGGCACTTGGCCTTCCTGCATGTGCAGGGCCCTCTTGTAGCAGTAATATTCTCTTATTGGCTAGTAAGTGAATATTGTGGGTCACAAATCCCACCGAGTTTTTTCCCACACCGAGTTTCCCTGTTAAACTACTATGTTATGGTGTGTTTTTCATGTGGTTTATGTTATCTCTATTTATTGCATTATTTCTTGTTTACCGGTATACAGTATTGACATGCTTTACATGTTTTAAGTTAAGAAAATCTTATAACCGGTTAGATACTGATTCACCCCCCCCCCCCTCTCAGTATCTGTGGGAATCCTAACACAAGGTCTATGAACACTCACTTGGTATTACAATAGAAAGAGCCTTCCTCTAGAACTTTGTTTGCAACACACACATCATTGGTAATCATTGTTATGATGGATGGTTTGTTAGGACAGTAAATAAAATGCTTATTCTTTTTCCACCCTTTGAAACTACAACAAGGTATTTGACTTGGTAGGGTCCCCACAAATCACTTCAACACCAAACATTAGGCAATTCAACCTTTTGCCTTCTCAATGCATTTTTTTTTGTCTTTCACGGGTTTTCTCAGTCTGATACATAGGGATATCAGACCTTTCATGGCATCATCACACACGCAAACTTCTCCATATGTCCCTATAAGTCTAAGATATTAAATATATTTCACCTAACACTATCTGGTATAGATTCTTGTTTCCTATCCATATAGGATGTTTGCACATTGCACTATCATCCTTGACTCGTGTATGATGCAAAGGCAGGGGCATGTATAATGGTTTCAACATACAAATCAATGATCATACACTCCATTCTTCTAGACACCCTTGGATACATTAATTGGCCTCAAGGCTTGGGAAAACTAATATGAATTAAGCCAACACCATGAGGATAGGGTCAAGTATCATGGCAACTGATCATAATTTGTGAAGACAGGGTTCACAACTAAGTGTTGGCTCTCAACAATGCCACACTTCCAAAATTGTCAGTCTCAATGTTGAAATGTGATAGCTAGATCAGATTATGTTAATTAAATTATAATGTTCCCAAACTAGCAATTAAAATTTAATGTATATTGTAATAACAACAATATCAACCAAGGCTTATTGCAGATAGATAGAATATATTATGAACTGGGACAAAAAAATCTAGCTAGAGTGGGGTTCTTTGATTCCTCCCAACATCAACATAGTGTCCAAATGTGTCAAACATGCAAATGTCAGTTGGACACCCCCTGTGACGGGATCGATCAAACTCAATTTTGATGGGGCTAGCTAAAGGAAACCTAAGGGCCACGGGATATGGTTGTATTTCTAGGAAAGATACAAGAGACATTATAGGCAGTGTATCGAGAAACATGGGCACTGCTTCCAATAATGAGGCAAAAGTAATGGCTCTTGACAAAGGTCTCAGATTTTGTGTTGATAATGGATTTATATCAGTGGAAATAGAGGGGGACTCACAAATTATAATCAATGCCACCAAGAACTACTCGACACCCAATTGGAAGCTTCGTCACTATTTGGTTGATATTGCAATGCACCTTAACCAATTTCAAAATTATAGAATTTCCCACATTTTCCGCGAAGCAAACAAAGCAGTTGATTATATAGCTAATGTTGGTGTCTCACTGGAATCATACACTGAGAAAATATCAACTTTTGACTGGCAGAATAAGCTGAAACAGATTGTAAAGGACGATTTGGCTGAATTGGTCTGCAAAGTCAATTCAGGGATCGGATAAGAAGCAGGAAGGTACCTGGGCCATCATGGAAACTTTCAATGGGTAATTTTATGGCCCAAGGTGCAGCATAACCAACACAGATCTCAAGCTCTCTTATAATTGTGCATCGGATGTCGGTGAATGTGTATCAAGCATGGGAGCTTTGTTTTAGCTAGAGGTAAGCAATACATTAGTGGAAGGACAAACCAGAGACCTCTATTTTTTCATGCACTTTAGCAGATTGGTATCAGGTCGGTTAGATAAAGGTATGACCAGCGACCTGACAAGTTCTCATAATAGTAAAGATATGTTGTTTGGATGAAGCTTGATTGGAAGTTGGGCCTGGTCTCGTCTCTAGACTTCTCTAGAAAGTCCAAAACTTAATATAAGGAATGGTTCAGATTGCAGTCTTAAGCCTGGAAGTATCGATCTCAACCGATGGTGCATCATTTTGGTCTCAGTTGCTTGTCTAGAGAGGAATCGATCCAGGCCTAATGCAGTCGGCTATTTCAAGAAAATGATGTGGTCTGGAATGTTGTATGACAAGTGGCTAATGGTATATTGGGTGGTAATCAACACTGGTGTGATGAGTTTGTTTAAGAGGTTGTCATTTTCCCTATGGTTGACATATTCTATTCAAAGGAAGTGAGCATACAAAGGATCGATGGCTTTGTCTACCCGTCTGATGGACAAGCCCTGGCAAATGTCATTCTATAGTTGGATTATGATTGTTGGGTAAGCACCCTCAGCATTTAACCACACCAACTACATCTCCTCTGAATCGGAGGAGTCAGACAGTGAAGATGAGGAAATTACCCAAAAAAGGGCAGCATGGGAGAGGAGGAAGAAATTCATCCAAGAGGCATGGGAGGTTTTTAGGGTAAGGGTCAGGAATGGGAATCTATATCCCTTCCATAGACTACTCAACTCCGATACTAACTGGCTCTTGGAATCAACCGCTATCAAACTAATGGAGATTGGAGAGAACATGGTTGTCATACTCCAACACATTGGGAATTAGTTTTTCTCTTTATCTATAATTTCTTGTTTTGTATATGTCACTTGAAACTACACTTCTATGACCCTATTGCAGACAATAGGAATAATTTTGTAAAATTAGTAGTAGCACTATCTTTTCACCCAACTATAGTGAAACTCCCAAATCATCTTTGGTGGTTCCTTAGTGAGAATACAAATGTGTCCCATGTAGCATAGGAGCTCATTTTCTATGTGAAAATCAAGAACCTACCACCTAACTGTGAATTTTTGGTATTTGTCAAAGAATTCAAGATCTCTAATGTTAAGTTAAGGTCATTCTAATGTTTCATGCTTGTAGGCACCAAGTGTTGTTATCAAAGTTGTCAATGAAAGATAAGTCAAGCAATCAACAACCTTATCAATACTCTTGTTTTTGTGTGAAATGTTCAATTGAAAAAAAAAGTTGTAGGTACGTCGAGCACCTTTGATGATGGTAATTTTAAAACTCACCTCAAGTCTACATGAACTGCAGAGGCTTGTAATAAGTATGCATGACTATCTCCTTACCAAAAATGTAATCCTTCCATTGCATGCAAACCTAAATGATAGCATATATCTCTTTGTTATATTTTAGGTACTTACCCACTATGTTATAAAACATCTTGTTATGGTAAATAGAAAAAGTCTCAGGTGACACTGTGTTAGAAATGGATCGCCATTGTAGGTACATGGAGCACCTTTGATGGTCATTTTGCAACTCACCTTGAGTCTACATGAGTTGTAGAAGCTAGTGATAAGTATGGATTATTGTCTCCTTCCAATATGTAGTCCTTTCATTGTATGCAGACCTAAACAATAGCATAAATCTCTGTCATATTTTAGGACCTTTCTTACCTTTGGGGTTGAGTTTATCTTCAACCAATATTTTGATGTTTAAAGATGTCATTTTCATCTAGATGTATTGATGACGGATGCTAAAAATTACAATTTCTAAAGAACCAATGCTTCTTAGAGTTCTTGATGCCAATTTTTGAACACAACGTGTGCTAAGTATTGATGTAGTCAAATACAAATTTTCTCTCACAATTGCCACAAAATTTACTTTTCTTCATTTGTATCTTTTTGAAAAATCTTCCTTGATGACCTCCATGAAACCACCCAAACTGAAATTGACCTCCATCACTAAATCAATTGGAGTTCCTTCAACTCCTCCTTGGCTAGCAAGCTAGCAATCCAACATTGTTGAACTGGAATTCTAATATAAGTAGGGTAGACATAATTCTCTCTAATCTAAGAAATTACAAAGAAATACATCTCCAATTTAGAAATATAATCATCAACAACATCTACATCAATTTTCCTATCAAACTTAGGGATGTCACAACTTACCTAGGCTCTAAAGGGAGTCCAATTGCCAAATGACATTTCTAGTGGGGCCCACTACTTATTTTGGTTACTTTGGAGCATCAGCACAAATCGGTTCATCATCCTTGATATTTTTTTTCCCCAAGCCACCTAGATCAACAACTTGAAGGAATTTGAAGAGTTAGTAGCTAGTTCTTCAATATCATTGAATCTCGTCTTTAAGTCAAATATCCAATATCTAATTGCATTTGATGGTACATTAATATAACCCAGGTATTTTTTGAGGTTGTAGTTAAATATTTAAGTCCAAACTTTAAATAGCCAAAATATTTTCATAAGATTTTGTGGTTATGTTTTCCAGTTTATCAGTCAAAGATGCTTTGGTGGTTATGTTTTCTATTTGGGGGTCAGTTTACAGACTTCTGAACAAACCAAGAAATACCAAAGGCTACTAGAGAGGGAATAGATATTGCACAATTTAATTGGTCTTGCACAAAATTCAACACATGTGGGCTACCCCAGAAGATGTGTCTTATTTTTCATAGTTGGATCATCCCTCTGATGAAGGATGAATTGTTCTTGTGAGCAGACTCAAACCATTGCAGGTGGAATAAAAATAACATAAAAGATGCTCCAGAGGTTTCAAATCGATTTCCATCACCTATAATGATGAATGCTCACAAATAGAATAGAGAAAATTTGTCTTGTCACACATTTTATTTTCCTTCATTAGTCCAACTAATGTTAACAATGAAGGGAGTAGGAAGTTTCCCATCTAGAGTCATTTGGGTGATGAATGTAGCAGTCAAAAGGCATCAAATGTGTTAAAAGGTTATTGTAGTAGTAAAACATAATTTAACAAGTGGATGATCAAAATATTACAAATGCTCTTATGAGATATATATGTAAATTGTGGAAGCTTAGACATGGCATAAGATGGTAGTTGTTTCACAAAATGTCTCAACAAGTAGGCAATCTCTCTAAGCACAGAGAGAATACTATTATGAGATTTTGCAATTTAAGTATTTGAATTTCAATATCATCTATAGACAAAGTTTTAATTTAGAATTAATGTAAATTTTTAATGTATATCCATGTGGCTATTGTGGAGCTAAAGTGATGCATTTAAATTTGTAGTTTAGAAATGAAAGAAGGGTGAACGAGCCTAACAATAGTCGTGACTATGATTCTATCCAATGAATAATGGTGAATAGAAGATCGTATTTTAGTGTCCATTGAATAATGGTGAATTGTGGAGCTAATCAAGGAAGGACTTAATCTCCAAAATATTCATTGGCATCATAGTGATATTCCTATAACGACATGGTAGAATTGGATTAATGAACTTGTCACATCTCTACTGCTAATCTAGTTTTGGCAATAGACACATGCTAGTAAAATTTATAAGAAGTGGTACCATTTATTTTAAAGTTCATTTTAATATTTAAACCCATTAATAAGTTAAAATGTTTGTATTTACGAGAAGGTGGGAAGCTAAAAGATATAATTTTGTAATTAATTTTCAAGAAGTACTTACCAGAAGTTGAAATAGCTCATTGCTAATTTCCTAATAGGTAATAAGATAACAGTGGAGGGGTCTAGATTTATAATCCTTCTTATACTTTCACATATGAGTTGTAATCGATTAGAAGGAGGGCATTTTAATTCAGTTTTGGAGGGAGACATAGAAGTATATTTTCTTTGCCTTTAAATTCTCTGATTTTGTCAAGAAAATGAAGGAGATTTTAGGAATCTTTGTGTTCATTTGTATTTACTTTTGATTCTCATTTTCCTTTATGATTTGCAATCCTTTCTTGATGTTTTCACCTGTTATATCAGATTGTGTGTGTTCTTTAAATGATTTATGAGTCTTAAATTGTTCATATCATCTAAAAGGAATTGTTGCTTATGATCTTTATATCATTTATCTCTATTTTCCTTTGATTCTAAATTCACAATTGCATCTATGTCATGACTATGTATAGGTGTTAGTTTTGCCTTTTCTACTTTCTAGTTAAAAGCATACCCCTAAAAAATTTAAATTACATCAAACAAGGGAATCGTACCTGTAAAATTTAGAGGAAAAACACTTATTTAATAGTGATTTCTCCAACTATTAGTGATATTTGTCTTTAATGGTTGGATAGTTCAAGTCATTTGAATTATTATTTTAAAAAGACAAATTTGTTTACTAATAATAGGGAATGGTTTAATGAATGTAAACAATGCAAGAATACTCAATCTTTCAATAGTTACAGTTATACATGCAACAAGTTTGGTCATAAGGCAACTAAATGCATATCCAATACAAGAAGTGGAAATGATCCACAAGACATTACATGTTATAACTGTAACAAATAGAAAAATATTAATAAGTTTTGCAGAGGAAATAATACCAAGTCTTTTCTTTCACAGAAGAAGGTTGATCTAACTCAAATAAAGAAGATGGAAAAGATGTAGGTTAAAAAAATAGAAGAAAAGAAAGATGATGAAGTGAAGGATGGATCTGCACCTCAAGATGGTACATATGGCTCTTCTAGAAACTAAATTAAAAGGGGTATCAATTCAGGGGAAGTTATGTTTGTAGAGTTTTAGAACCCTTGAGAAGCAAAGATGTTGAAATCTTCAACATATTGGTATAACATATTGTGGACATGATGAATTGATAGTACTAATTCAATTAGCTTAATTTCCAAAGCAAATGATCTTCTTGTAGAGGATTGCATTTAACATGATTCATTGATTGCGCCCATGTAACAGCTTTGTGAAGTCATTTGTGCCTTCAAAATTCAAAACGATGGTGGCTATGGTCTACAGATGATAACTATTATTTCTTGTAAGAGCAGAAAATCATAATGGTGAATGCTACAAAAATACTTACATAGGAACTCAAATAATCACCATTTATCAAAACACACTAAACTCCTATGAAAGCTTCCTTTGACACTTTGGAGAAGAAAAAAGTTGACCTACCTGAGTCACCAAATGATCCAACTCAATGCAAGATTGTATTATCATTGCTACTTGATTTGCATCTAGAAAAGACCTTCCAGGAATCCTCGAGCTCACTTTCTTTCAAAAGTGTATCCGCCAATCAATAGCACACACTACTGTTGACAATTCCAGTGATAACTCAAATGGAGTGCAGAAACTATTAGAAGTTTGGGTCTAATAGATTAGAGAAAAATATATATTCTTCAATATTTAATCTATTTGTGAAACTATTGATGAAACCAAATCAGATGCCCTTGATTGCAAATAAAACCTTATTTGAGGAGCGCGCAGTTGTGGAAAGATCACTCCATGGGGAGGAGGGAGGCAACAAAAGATTCAACTTCAGCAGACGATGCTCCCAGCAAATGCTTGGTTTTTTTAAAATGATCCCGCATTATTTTATTTTTTTTAAAGTGCTCAAGTTCATCGGAATTTCGACAGATCCATCCGAATTCGGATGAACTCAGGCACTTTAAAAAAAAAAATCAAATTTGATCACAATATGCCTTTCCCATCGAAAACCTTCTATCAGAATTTGAGGCCAAATGTATTAGTGTATGTGTATATATCTATATATACATATATATGTATAGATCTATAGTATACATATATGTGTATATATAGATACACACACACGTGTGTGTGTATATGTATATATATGTGTATATATATATACATGCATATATACATATATATACATATACATATACATATATACATGTATACATGTATATATACATATACATATACATCTATACATCTATACATGTAGATATGTATATATATGTATACATGTACATATATGTATATATGTGTGTATATATATATATATACATATATATGTATATATATGTGTGTGTGTGTGTATATGTATATGTTTATATATACATATACATATGTATATTTATGTATGTATATGTATATGTATATATATACATATATATATATATGTATGTATGTATGTATGTATATACATATATATACACACATGTGTATATATATATGTATATGTATATGGATATATATACATACATACATATATCCATATATATATATACATATGTGTGTATATATATGTATATGTATATGTACATATATATCTATGTATATATATATATATGTATATATGTATGTATATATATATGAGTGGTGAATAGAGACATCAATCAAGAGATAGTGTGTGTGATGTGTGGAAGATAGTTGGTAGCGAAAGAGATGGTGTATGTGAGAGTTGCAGACAGTGAAGATAATCAATTTCATAGAAGTGCAGTAGTCCTTTACTGGACCTGTTGTAGAATAGTGGTGTAGAGATCTCTAACTGGATCTTCTGTAAAATCTGAGATTTGTAATTTGAGCTTAAACTTGGAACTAATCTCATGCATTTGGAGATGCAAACCTTCTTAGTTCAACCTTTTCAATTGCAGTGAGCATTTTGACAGTTAGTCATTTCTTTTTGTATCTGCAGTGAACAGTTTGGCAGTGAGTCATTTTTGTAATCTGGCAGTGAGCCACCCAGTAGTGAGCCACCTAGTGGTAAACAAAAACTATAAATAGTTATATTTTCTTGAGAGTTAACACTCTCCATGGTTTTTCCCATTTAGGTTTGCCACGTAAAAATTTTGATGTTTGCCTTGTGGTTGTGTTCTTGTTTATTCAGCATTAACTTTTTTACTTCAGTCAAGTCTGTTTGATAATTTTGAGGAAAGCTTTAATTGGTAAAAAAATTATTATTTTAAATAAGTGGGAATACTGATTCACCAACCCCCCTCTCAGTATTTTGGTGCTTTCAACCTGATCAACAATTGGTATCAGAGCTTTGGTCCCTTGCTTGGAAAGATTAATCACTTGAGGGAGATCCATGTTTGTTGAGCCATGGCACCTATATACTTGGAAGGATAATTTCAAATGGATGAAGAATTTTAGATGGATGAAGAACTGAAGGAGAATGTGAAGATAGAAAATGAATGTGTACAAAAGTTGAGAGAAAAACCAAAAATTCAAGTTGAGACATAAGGAGGTTAACAATCAGTTGAATCAAGTGAATGAGACCATTAGAGACTTGATGCAGATGATAGAGGAAAAGGATAAGGAAGAGTATTTCCTAAAAGAGACATTAAAGGTGAAATCTAAAGAATGTGAAAAGATTAAACATGAAGTGAAGAATCTAAAGGCAGAGAACAAGATCCTTGACAACAACAAGCTCCTGGAAGATTTGATTAGCATGCAGCAAGTGAAATCAGACAAAATCGGACTTGGTTTTCAAATCGGTGTGTGCCTAGATCAGAATGTTAAAGAACAAAATAAGGAAGTCAAATATTATACAAAGAAGAAGTCAAAAGATGAGAAGAAATACTGAAATCAAAAATCAAATGCAATAAGACCATCAATCTGATAGCCCAATGCATAAAGGTACCCATCTTTTAATGGTTATTGTTTTAAATGTAATAAATTAGGACACAAGGTAGTGAACTGTAGAAGCATTCAATGTGATGGTTTCAAGATGTTTGGACATAAATCAAGTCTTTGTAGGAATCATGTTGAGAAATAAAATTATAACCCAGTTGTTGCAAACAAGAAGAATTATAACTTTCAAGGACACTGTTACAATTATAATAACTATGGACACAAGGCTAGCCAATGCAGATATATATCTCATCCAATACATTTTGAGAAGAAGATTGTTAGTTGTTTCAAGTGCAATTAGTTCGGACATTATGCTAACCAATGCATGAAAGGAAATTAAGAAAAATTGTGCAATGAAGAATGATGAATCAAAGAAGAAAGAAAACTTGGTCTAGAGAAAGAAGAATGAGAACACAGGAAGTGAGCCTGAAGTACTGGAATCTAGTGTAGGTACCCCTTCCTCAAGAAATTAAGTTTAGAGCTTTCGGTCAGAGGGAGTTTTGATCTAAAATAAAAATCTTCTATCCTATTGGTTTTAAAATCAATATATTGGAAATTTCTAAGGTTATGCCAAATCCTATCCTCAAACCTCTCAATTGATTTGTCCAACTGATAGAGTGATCCTTTAGGATTATTCACTCCCTGCACTTTAGGCTCTATAGGACCTAGGTGGGTATACCTCTCCACAAACTAATTCTCCAAGATAATTCTTTTTATAGCAGAATGTGCCTCTCTACTATATTCTGATTTCAATTATTTATCTCAAAATGGCATCTGTTTCTGAGATAAAATTCTTTAGCTTCTTCAATTTATTCCTACTTCCTATTTTTGTCTCCTACTTATATCTTCAAAATAAAACTGAAAAAAAATGTAAATATTTTAATTGATTAAATATAACTTGATGATTGATCAGTGCCTTCCCTCCTCTTGGGCTACAAAGTCACTAATTCCTAGAATTTCACGTATAACTCCTGTGAGACCATTTTTAAATCTACTGCCGGAATGGATCTATCAACTATTCCAACCTCCAATACTACTCCACTATTTTCTTGTCACAACAGTTAGTCTAATTGATTTTAAGATTTACTTGAAAATACCAACAAGACAAGAATCATAAGGATAAGAAGGTCTCATATGAATCTTGTTTTTCTAACTACTACAATAATGAACAATTTTTTTTGTAAGGAAATTTAAGATAGCAATTACTTGCTTGAAGTAATAATCACAAGAGAACTAATATCTAGAATAAAAGATTTCCTTTAGCACGTTTGAATTGAAAACACTTAGATCATTCACTGGGAATAAAAATTGCAGAGTAAAAATATTGTCTTTTATTGATTTTTAAAAATGAACATATTACATACTTATAGAAAAGTGAGGGGTCAAGCCCCTTCAAAGAGTCTTTTAAGATTGAATTAAACATATGGTAACTAAATTCTTTGATGTCTAATTAAACATAAATGAACTTTGGTTAAGTGATCGACATATCCTTGGCTCAAATATGTATCACAATCTTTAGTGATGTCTTTGATGAAGCTCTCTACAACGAACATCTCTTCTACATAGTTACATTGGTTGTGTTTGGGTCTATAGTTATTTATCATTATCTCCCTATCAGTGTGACTCTCAAAGTTGGGCCACCTTTTTGTATCTCATCCCTCTCAGAGCAATTCTAGTCGATGACTCAAATCTTCATTGTTACCATGTTTAGGGAAACAAATTACCTTCAAGAAGATACCTTTTATGTTTTTTTTATCGGGATGACTTGCCTATTCGGTTTGTCCTTAACTACCTCATTCTGATAAAATCCATTCCTGTCGATCATTGGTTTCATTGTGACTTGCATCAGAATGACTTAATCCAATAAACATTTGTACAATTTTATCACTGTATCTTTCATCATTGGGTTGTCCTTTGGTATGTCATTCTGACTTTGTGCCTCATGTTGATATCCAACTCATCGATCGTACTCCTTCTGACATCCTTCCCTTATATCTCTTGCTGGGGTGACTTACAAAGTTGGTGTGGCCACTATGGTTTCATCTTGATAGCATTAGTATGTCTGATTCTTTATAACTCCCCTCATCATTCTTATCAGGCTGAGTCATACCGACATGTTCACCCATATCATTCATCGGTACAACTTTGGTGGTTGGTTTGACCTTTGTGTTTTCACTCTGACCTTACCAATCTTTCTGATGTCACATCCATCGGGATGATCTTCCTGAAAATCTCTCATGGTCATGCATCAATATAACATGTAGTGTCGGTGTGACTACTTTGTGCTTATTCTGAAGGAAGTATTCCCACCTATAATTCATCTTGTCCCTTTTTCGATATGCTTTATGTTGATAGAAGTGTTGATTTTCTTTCTACGGTTTGAACTCTTATCAATATTATTTAAATGTGTCCTTCTGAATATTTCTAGTATTGTGAGATTGAGAGACCATAGTGCGATCAGTATGACTGCAACAAGGTCTTGCCGATTCACTTATTTTGAGGTTTTTTGGCTAAAAAGAAGGTTGAGTTGTTCATTATGCAAAGTGTTTGTATTTTAACAATTGTAGATGATTCCACATAATACCATTGAGGTTTATGAATACCAAGGTGTGTGGTAATGGAGACTCTAGGCCTGTGTGATGGTCATGTCATGGTTATATTTTGGGCTCTACCCTTGTGGGAGCCCATTTACCCCACATATAACATATTTGTCATCTATGTTTTTTCATTAATGAACTTGTAACAATAGTAACCTCATTTAATAGGTAAATAAACCATTCTTCTCAAACCAATACCCCTAATTCAATAACTATTATTAGTGATATAATGATGCTTTTCATATTGACAAAGTGTAGGGATTCGATTGGTGGCAAGGTTCATGAAAAATGACTATATGAAACACCTATGGAGACAATTAGTTCACTGGAATTAATAGTTCCAATATAGCCTCCCCGTCTGAATGGGTCATGTCACTAATCTGACATGATAGTGCTTGAGTGGTATCCAGTAATCAAAGGAATCATGATGACATCATCTAAAAGATAATTCTTGCCAATAAAACCCTAATGAAGCATCTTTAGTGGGATAAGTATCAATTCTTGAGTTCATTTATTTCATATCAGTTACATTTGCTTGAGATCATTGCAAATAGTAGAGTAGTAGTAAAGTGAGCAGTAGGAGCAATCATGGAAGGAAAATTAATTGTTAGAGAATCTAGCAACGAAGAATTTCAGATTGTGGACAAAGTGCTCCTGGATGAGTTTAGCCCAGAGAAGATTAGAGTTGTTGAAGCAGGTTTGAAGGATAATGAATTGTAGAGGGTCAAAGAATTAGAAGGCAAAAGTCTAAATCTATGGACCGAATTCCCTTGGTTTGACAATGCAGAGGTAATCAAAGTAATTCTTAGTCATGTGCAAGATAACCGCATCATGTTGGATAAACCCTATCTAATTACAAAGGAAATCATTTCTATGATCACCGATTTGTGTGATAATGGAGAAGTTTGGGAAAAGAAATTGATCTTGAACAAGGAAGTAAAAGCCCTAACTAGCGTAAAGGGTGATCAACGATCTCTCATTATCAATACAATCATCAACCCTGTAGTGAGGTATGTTGCCTATGGTATCTTTTACAAAGTCTATTTCAGAAATAGGGAAGAATCCACCTCAGCAATTGCAATGTATATGGCATATAAACTTGTGATGGAGAGCAAATCATTTGACTTGTGTGAATTACTGAAAGAATTATTGTTAGAAAATATCAAGATGACAAAAGAGAAAAATTATGTTTTTCAAACTATGGGTCATTGCTTGTGAGTTTAGTCATGTACTATTTAGAATCCATTCCAGCAAAAGAAAATGTCATTTGGGAATCTGGTGTGTCAATTGCAAGAAAAATATTCAGATATCTGAATAGTTTGGATAGTAGAGAGGAAATTTGCAATAATTATTTTAAATATTTTGTGGATATATAGAGAGTTGGCTCGGTTTTTGTTTCTTTCTCTTTCGGTTCTGGAGATTCATCTTCCAAAAAGAATAAAAAGAGATAGTCTATTCTTGTTGTTGTTTCAAAACCAAAGAGAATCAAGGTAGAAAATGTTGTGATAATCGAGGATCCGAAAACCCTTGCAGCTAGAGGAGTTTCGGAAGTGAATGAGAAGGATGTTGGAGACTCGGATGATGAGTCTAATCTGTTAAAGTTGGTTGTTAGTGCAGATGGAATTCAGAAGATTGATGTGAAATGGCTGACCTCGATCAAGTCAGACAAAATTGAGAGCATTTTGATAAAGCATCTGATAAGGAATAACATTAGTCCAGAAGATACAGTAATTTGCTTCTGGAATCCTTATCAGTAATTTTCTTCCAGAATCCTTGACTAAGATCCTAAAAGAAAGAATATTTGAATAGTCAATTGAAGAAAAAGGTTTGGATATGCAAAGTCTGTTGAATGAATGTACTATTTCTCAAAAGTAATTGTTAATCTACATAGAGAAATTGAGAGATTGTATTCATAGTGCTAGAAGAATCTATAGATATTATATCTCTTGGCCAGTAGCAACTGTGAAGCACAAAGGTAAAATTGATGCTATTGAAACCGAAATGACAAGTCTAGGTAAATCTTTTGATTTTCTGAATGATAAGGATGGTGAGCAGAGGAAAAGAATTAATTCTCTTCACGCTGAGCTTCTTCTGTTGCAAATGTAGAAAAAAGACTTTGTGAGCATGTTTTGAAAAGTTAAGGAAATTATTGAAGCCAAGCTAGAACACTTTTCAGTTTTGCTTGAGCATGTAGTAGAGTATGAGAAGAATCAGACTACTCTAAATAACCTTTCAAATTCGGTTGATTTGTTGGTTGAGTGCAGAAGCCTTTCAGTAAGTATCAAATTGGTTATACATTCTTGGGAAGTTCTTCTTCTAGAACTAAAGAAAAAGTACAAGCTTATATTTTTGAAGAAGAGCAGCTGAAAGTTTCTTTGTGTAAGATTCACATTTTTTATTGTATGAATTGATTCTTTCCTTTTTCATCAGAGACATCCTTTGTCCTTGATGTCAAAAGGGGGAGAAAGGAATATGAGTTCAATGAATGTGATTTTGAGGAATTGCATGAGTAAGGGGGAGTTGGTGCAGTTATGTTTTGAATATGTTTTGCCATCAATGACAAAGGGGGAGATTGTTAGACTTATGTGAACAATGTTGTCATTGATGTCAAACTAGTCATCTGGTTCTACACTGAATATTGTATGCAGGCCCAGATATCAATTTGGATGTCATGGATATTATGGATTTTATATGGATATAGTTATGGAAGGATTGTATGTGGTCAATATGAATGTGTAGTTCGGTTGTTGCAGTTTTTGTTTAGAAGTTATTATGCAACATGGATAGCTTTGGATGATGACCTTTCGAGGTTCCATTGAGTTCCCATTGACCCTGGTATCCCAGTGTTAGGAATTCTTGATCCCAGTATCAGTTATGTATCCCAGAGTTTGCATTTTTTATGACTATCAGAAGTATCTCTTTGAGTTTTGTGATTGCAATTTCCTTGGTATGTGTGGAGTCTACATTTTGGAGATACTAAACTTAATCTTGTGACGATAGGTCCGGTCTCTTAGGTTTGGATGACCCTTACCCTTTTTCCAGTAATCTCGATATATGCATTGGTTATCGGAAGAATATAAACAAATTTTGTAGAAGTGTTGTTGAGGCTGACATGAGCTTATTGATAATGTATTGGGCTTGGTCGACTCACTATTCTATAATTGTATCCTCTGGTATATATATACATGAGTGGTGAATAGTGGCATCGATCAAGAGAGAGTGTGTGTGATGTGTGGAAGATAGTTGGCAATGAGAGATTTGTTGTATGTGAGAGTTGTAGATAGCGAAGGTAATCAGTGTCACAGTAGTGCAGTAGTCCTTTACCGGACCTACTGCAGAACAGTGGTGCAGAGATCTCTAACCAGATCTTCTGTAAAATCTGAGATTTGTAATTTGAGCTTAAACTTGGAACAGATCTCATGCATTTGGAGATGCAAACCTTCTCAGTTAAACCTTTTCAATTGTAGTGAGCATTTCAACAGTGAGCCATTTCTTTTTGTATTTGTAGTGAGCAGTCCAACAATGAGCCATTTTTGTAATCTAGCAGCGAGCCACTCGATAGTGACCACCTGTTTGTAAACACAACTATAACTAATTATATTTTTCTAAGAGTTAACACTCACTATATTTTTTCCCATTTGGGTTTTGCACATACAAATTCTAGTGTATATCTTGTGGTTGTGTTCTTCTTGTTTATTCTGCATTAACTGTTTTACTTTAGTCAAGTTTGTTTGATAATTTTGAGGACAGCTTTAATTGGTAAAAAAATTTATTGTTTTAAATAAGTGGGAATACCGATTCACCCCTGTTGGCAAGAGACATTGTTTCGATGATGTTAGATGCATGGAGACTACTTAAGGGTTATCATTGATGGCAACTCATCCTAGTGATCCTATCCGATATCCATACAATTGATTTACCGAAAGTCATTTTGTTCATAAGGCATAAGTCTAGAAGGTGGAACACAGTAACCAGTAGAGCATGAGATCATGGTACAAATCTTGATTTCAATGGATTACTTTTGGTTGCAGTGATCAAGGTAGTTGGTTCGAGGTTTGGGACAGATTACTTCATGATCCTAACATCTGGTGTTGAATTATGTGCAAGTTTAGGGCTCTGGTATCTGATAATTCTAGAAGAACAGAGTTATTTTGTGGACAATTGGGTAGCATGTGTTGCAGAACTGTAGGGATGATTTTGGTGATTGGTGTTGTGTTTTACGAGTTTGTGTCATTATGTATGAAGCTTTTTATCATATGTTTTAGTTATGTAATATGAATTTGTGATGGATTGAGCTGACATGAGACAACATGTTTCATATTTTGCAGTTTTTAGAAGGTGACTTGATAGAGATCTATTTTGGTGGTGCGGATATATAAGATGGACTTTGGTGATCATTTTGGTGCAAATATATGTGTGCAAAATTTTTTAGGTGCGATTGAGTGCAGTATCACGTGCGCATCTTGATTTTTGTTGATCCAGTATTTGGCAGTAGAGCAAAACAGAGGAGATTTTCAGTTAAGTGGGAGTAGATCATTTTGTGCATAATCGAAACTGATTTCTAGCATTAGTAGATGCTATATTCCAGTTTGAACTTTGTAATTTCCTTTATATCTCATTTGGAGGATAGTGAGTCCTCCGGGGTTGCAGCCCTATTTTGTATTTGAGAAGTGAGCTCTAGGCAGTGTGCCTGAATACAAGTGCATTCCCCTTTTGCAATATTGTTCTACTACTATCCATAGTAAAATAATATTGTGGGTTCAAATCCCACCATGGTTTTTCCCTTTCCGGGTTTCCACATAAAAATTTTGGTGTTATGGTTGCGTGGTTTTTTTTTTTTGAGTTTTTGCATTATAATTTCTATTTGTTGCATCCAATGGTTTACGAATCAGTTTAATAATCTAATAAATTATTGAACATTGATTCAATCCCCCCTCTTAGTGTTCATTGATTCAATCCCCCCTCTCAATGTTCATTGATTCGAACGGTTGGTATTAGAGCTTGGTTCCTCCAAAGAATCCTAACAGCTTGAGGAAGATCCAAAAGTTGAATCAATGGACTTTGGTTTGCAGAAACAGCTTACTATGGCACTTAAAGATCTTGATGCAGCGATGAAGGAAAAGAGTAGCCTGAAAAGAAATTTGAATGTAGCTAAAGACTTCATTGAGACATTGAAAGATCAATTAAACACTTCTAGAGAAAAGATAAAAGAGCTAATGGATAAATTGCAGGAGAAAGAAGAACAAAGTGTTGACAATCAAGCCCTACAAGACAAGATAGATGAATGTGAGAAGCTAGCTAGAGAGAACATAGTTTTGAAGAATGAGATCATGCAATCTATGGTAATGAAGCTGACAAAGGAGATTGAAGACCAGAAGAAGAATGAGGAAACCCCAACTCATTCATTGAAGGATAGATTTGATGAGTGTTGCAGATTGACATATGGGAATGATCAATTGAAGCTTGAATTGGTGCAAACAAAGAATGATGGACAAGAACTTGAAAGGCATATCATAATTCTGAGAGATGAGCTAACTACTGCTAATGAGTGCAAAGATAAATTCAAAGCTAGTTCAGCCCAGTTGGATGAGATGCTGGAAAGTCAGAGACATGGGAAAGATACACAAGGACTTGGATTTGAGAAAGGAGAATCCTCTAGTTCTAGTCAAAGCAATCTTAAGAAGGACAAGAAACCTCTAGTAAGATAGTCTAATGCCTACAAGTTCAATGGTAAATGCTTTGTTTGTGGTAAATTTGGTCATATGGAAAGTCAATGTAGAAGTAAGATGAATAATGAGATAATGAACAACATGATGAATAATGGTTCTACATTTATGGGTTAGTGCAGGATCAAGGGGGGCCAAAAAGTGGCGATGTGAAAAAAATAGCCTTCCTCACTCGCCTAAAAACGCGAAAATCCATGTTGACTTTTTGCTTGGCCTGGGTGTCAGTACACCTTGGCCTGGTAATTACCTATGCAAATCGGATATCCGATTTTTATTTGTAATTTTTATTTAAAAAATATATTATATGTTACATATTATATAATATGTATTATATAATATATTATTATATTATATTATATTATATTATAATAATATATTATATAATATCTATTATATAATATAATATTATATATAATATAATATAATATAATACAATATTATATTATATATAATATAATATAATATTTTATATTATATTATATTATATTATATTATATTATATTATATTGTATTATATTATATTATATTATAATATATTGTATTATAATATATTATATTATAATATATTGTATTATAATATATTATATTATAATATATTATATTATAATATATTATATTATAATATATATAATATAATACAATACGTATTATATAATATAATAATATATTATATAATACGTATTCTATAATATAATAATATATTATTATATTATATAATATGTATTATATAATATAATAATATATTATACAATACGTATTATATAATATAAAAATATATTAATATATTATATAATACGTATTATATAATATATTATTATATTATATTATATTATAATATAATAATATATTATATAATACGTATTATATTATATTATATTATATTATATTATATTATATATAATATAATATAATATTATATTATATTATATTATATTATATTATATTATATTATATATAATATAATATAATATTATATTATATTATATTATATATTATAATATATATAAATAATACAATACGTATTATATAATATAATAATATTTTATATAATATATTATTATATTATATAATATATTATTATATTATATATGTTATTTAAAAATAATTTAAGTATAGAAATCGGATATCCGATTTTCTGAGATTTTTATATTTCGACAATGATAGCCCGTGAGTCATTTTTAACTCACGGGCCGCGTGATTTCATCAAAATCCGATATCCGGTGCACTCGATATCCGGTGTTTTGGAAAAAAATTGCTAAAAAATAGATTGAGGTAAGAATTTTATCGTTTTCAATCATTTTCATTCATTTTTTATATTTTTTGTTAATGTTTATTTGATTTTTCATTGAAAATATGGTTTTTTCATATGAAAACTAGGTTTTTTTAAATCAAATACCTAATTGTTTAAATTTGTTAACTAAATTTAATTGTTTACATTTAATTAGGTTAAAAATGGGGGATAACAATGAAAACCCTGACCAACCACAACTGCAACAACGAAACCCTCATTTGCCAAACCCCCCCTCAATTCAGGATTTGATTGCACAAAATTTGAATGAATTGAGGGGGATTGCAGAAGTATATCAAAGGATCCCTCATCTAAACCCAATGTTTGATCCTCTCACGTCGATCATAAAAAGTATGGAAACCATGACTGTGGAGCATAATGTCACCCTTTTGTGGCGAGATTCTATGAGGGAAAAATATGCAGAGTGCTTGTCTTATAAGGATATCAAGGATCTCAAGATATCCAAAGCCGAAATCACCTCATTGTTTGTCAATCCCCGTACTAGTCAGCCCGTAGATCCCAAAAAAACAAAACTTTCTATTAAATGGTGCACAAATGATGGGATTGTGACAAACTTTTGGGATCTTTGGTGGATGGTTTTCGACAAACCACCCAACAACAATCTTGATATCCCCTTCTATTTCATAAAAAAATTGTATGTTGAGTTTGTTTTAAACAAACATGTGAATTACTTTGACATCAAACCTTTCCAAGGTGTAGGTTTAGGTATGCCCCAAAATAGACCTGGGGCAGTTAGAGTAGTCCAGGGCCCATATGTCCCCCTCCTCCTGTTGATCCCCCACCTACAGTGCAGCATCTTGATATCATTTGTGAGGCGGCTTCATGGACCATATCGGCTATTCACTCTATGAGTAGCCTTTTGGTTTCTCAGGCTGCGTCAGTAGCACAGCCTACTCTTGATGGTAGTGGTGCATCTGGTGTCATTGACACGTCATCCTCGGCTCCACACATATGCGTGCCCCATAGTTGTGTCATGTGTGGGCATGTATGCTTGGGTTCAATTGGAGAGCCCATTGATCCTCCTGTGGACAGTGTAGATTATGAGGTGCATGAGATGAATGAGATGCATGATGCAGCAGATGTTATTACAAAGACTGGAGGATACCCTGGGGAGTCCTCACATGCTAGAGGCAAGGAGGCACCATCATCATACATTGATGATGTAGTGGTAAGATTTGTATTTTCACAGTTCATGTTATATTTTAATTAAATATTTATAAATTACTAATTTTTATTTACATGGTCTATTTAACAGTTGATGACCGAGGATGAGTTGAGACAGATTCAGAAGGGCACCTTGTTAGCCATTTCATTTGGCCTTGATAGCTTGACGGTACATATATTATTGCACCTAGTCGTTTGTATTTTATTGTACGTACATGCTCATCATTTATATTGGTATTAATTAGATTATGCAGTAACTTGCATGTATATCTTATTTTACTCTTGTAGGGCACAAGTAGCACGAGTGCGGGGCAGTGTGATTTAGGATTTGGTAGTGTAGTTGGAGACAAGGGAAAGGTAATTGAATGCAAATATGATTGAATGAATAGTTTAAATAACTTATAGTGATTATACATGTCTAGACATAGATTTATAGTTTCATATACTTGTTATTTATATATACAGAGAATTCTTGGCTTCACATCCTTGATGACTACACCCAGCATACCTGAAGAAGAAGAAGAGATGCCTCAAGTAGATGTGTGTTTATTTTATTTTTTGATTAGTAGATATAATTTGTTATTATCAGTGACAATTATATGCTAACTTGTATCAATGTCATGTTTCTGAACATATGTAGGTTGTGTATCAAAATATTCAAAACATACCTCCTCTACCAAAGACATACATCAAGAGTCCTGCAAAGCTGAAGAGAAAACATGGAGATGACGTAAACATGAATAGTTCAATTATAGTTCATTTTATGTTAACTTTTTGAATGTGAATTATATAATATAACTAATATTAATCGTGGTTTGTTTTTCTTGTGCAGGATCCTTCAAAGCCGAGCAGTGCGGCAAAGAGGATCGATTTTGATGATCCATCAGCAGCTTAGGATGTTATAGATAGTTTTGGGATGCTTACATGTCTAGTTGGCATGTATATTTTGTATATGGACAGACATTCACGTATTTAGACATACATTTTGTTTCAGTTGGTGTTTATGCCATATTTGTGTATGGACATACATTTGTAATCATTTGACATTTTTATATATACAAAAGTTGATATTCGATCATATAAATTGTTGCTCATTTGTGCGTGGTGTTATCATGGAAATATTTAATCTTCATTCCAATAATTAACAATGGTTAATAATGGCTATTTAATGAACAATACAATTCATTTCATTTCATCGTAAGTGTTGTTTTTATAATGAACAATATAATTCATTTAATGAACAATACAATACAATTCATTTAATGAACAATACAATTCATTTAATCAACAATACAATACAATTCATTCAATAAACAATACGATTCATTTAATGAACAATACTTGATACAATTCATTATTACCCTATGCATGGTCCTATTTTTCCCCCCACCTCGATCGAACGCTTGGGATTTTATTAGGGCAGCAATTTTTCTGTTGGCGAAAAAATCATCAGTCTCACTCAATCGAATGTTGTCGCGTGGCCGATTTGTCGTTCTGCTCGTCGCGATGATGAACCGTCGGCTTTGACATGTCCAGTTAGGCATTATTACCCTACGCATGCTCCTATTTTTCCCCCCCACTCAATCTGACACTCAGGGTCATACCCTACCGGCATCATCCCTTGAGCGCCCTAAGTGCTCAAAATTGTCAAACTTTGACGAGCCTTAACTCGGAATCCGTGGCACCTGCAAATGATCCGTTTGAACCTATGGGGCAATGAGAGGGGTCCCTAAAAAATCCCATCTCATTTTTTCAAGTTTCCCTACGGTTTTATTAAGGCAGCAATTTTTCTATTGGCAAAAAAATCATCAGTCTCACTCAATTGAATGTTGTCGTGTGGCCGATTTCTCGTTCTGCTCATCACGATGATGAACTGTCAGCTCTGAAATGTACAGTTAGGCATTATTACCCTACGCATGCTCCTATTTTTCCCCCCCCACTCGATCCGACACTCGGGGTCATACCCTACCAGTGTTGTCCCTTGAGCGCCCTAAGTGCTCAAAACTGGCAAACTTTGACGGGTCCTAACTCAGAATCCGTGGCACCTGTGAATGATCTGTTTGAACCTATGGGGCCATGAGAGGGGTCCCTACAAAAGCCTATCTCTATTTTTCAATTTTCCTTATGGTTTTATTAGGGCATCAATTTTTCTGTTGGCAAAAAAATCGTCAGTCTCACTCAATCGAATGTTGTCGCATGCCCGATTTCTCATTCTACTCATAAAGACCTGCATTAGCATAAAGGTTTTGCAATAATTATATCATCAAAAATTGTAAAACTCATCAAATGCATGATAATAAGTCATGTTGCAAAAATATGTCCCTTCTGATTATATCGTGTACCCGCTATGTGCATGCAAAAACCGTGTTGCCAAAAAAAAAACGTTCATCAATAGACCTACATTTTCAAGACATCCTTAATATACATGTAACAAACTTGATCATTAAGGTTTAATGATCATTGTGATAACTCAATGATGAACCACTAGTACCAAACCGGTACTAAGAGGGGGGGGTGAATCAATACAAACACAAATACAGTCCAAAATCGGTTTGATAGCAAACACTCCAAATGATTGATAAACAGAGATACCGGTAAAATAGAGTGCAACCGGTAACATCTAGTATAGCTCAATCAGTCATGAACCGGTCACTCACTAAGCTTTTCTCTTAGCTCAATACCACATTATCATAATATTCACATGCATGAACTAGTAGACTTAACCATCAAATCTTCACAACAGTGAGTTCAATATGTTTTATAGACAGGCATAAAACATAGAACCTTCATGTGCATAACAGATAAAACAGAGCATCACAAGACAAGAGTATTACACATAACACATATTTTTCACGTGGAAACCCAAATGGGAAAAACCACAGTGGGGATGAATACCCACAAGCTGCTTTTTGAACTCTTTAGAAGTCCGCTCTGTTAGGAGCCTTGTCCAATTAAGAACATTACAATAGGTTCTGGTAGGAACCAATCCTGTTAAGGATCACCTGGTTAAGGGATACCCGGTTAAGGGTTAAACTCGATAGGGTCACCTTGTTAGAGGATTTTAAGAACTCAATAGCTGAAAGGATCTCCTAAGCTTCTCTAGCTTCTCATAACTCATTAGCCTCGAGTTACCTAGTTAAGGGATTTGAAACAAGCCGGTTAAGGCCACCCGATTTAAGGGATTTTGAATCAAGCCAATTAAGGCTACCCTGTTAGGGGATTTTACAACTGTTGAAGTGGTTAGAAATCAACAGGCATTACAATGATCTGTTAACAGCACTCAATGCTAATGCAGATCCATTTAGGCTCCTCTTTTCCTTCTGCACATTCACTTTGCAGGTATCTCTTCTCTCCTTTGGTCTGGCAAGAATCACGTATCGCTTTCCTTGGATACACACTCACAACTTTTGCCAACAACCTCAGGCAGAAACCTAACATTGACCTTATAAAGAACATACAGGTCGGTAGCAAAAACCCTAAACCCTAAACCTGTTAGGTTGAGCAATATAAACGGTTCGATCCTAACCATTGAATCATACTGCATTAAATGCATCAGTCTTGAGTCGATCTTAAGACATTCTCCATCGTCCATTATCCACCATTTTCATGGCAACTGATAACCCATCACATGTTATCACCGTTTGATAGACTTCGCACATTCCTGAGGTAGATAGGAATAGTCATCTTCATGCAAGATCCTTCACACCCACAGAGCTTACATGGCAACACGGTCTATCCTCCATCATACTGCTAACTCATCACACAAAGATCACCGATTGAGTCACATAGACTTGAGGTACTCCAATCGGAAACCCCGAAGTGGAAGTTGCCTACCAACCAGTAGTCATATAGTGCTTCCATGTGTCGGTTCCCATAACTACATGCCGGTTCACCTTGAACAAATGTGTCGATTCACTTTGGCATATACCGGTTCACACATATGTCGGTACCTCTTTCTTCACTTATCACATGTGCCGGTTCACACTATGTCTCATATTGACATCAATGACAACATACAATATCATTATGTCTTCATGTCGGTTCACATAAGGCTCATGCCGGTTCACATAATGCCAACAATCTCCCCCTTTGGCATTGATGGCAATATACAAAAGATATCTTCTCCCCATTTGCTGCAGATATCTTTTCGCTTCACTCCTTCTCCCCCTTTGACAACAATGCCAAAGTGGAGGTACAATCATCACTGTTTCATCATGCTACTCCCCCTGAGGAGTAGCATCCATAAACACACCAATCAACCAAAGATTTGTCTTTTCAGTACTTGACTGATGTGGAACAATCACTTTTAGTTCACCTCCTGAAGGGGCAATACCCCTAATTCACCTCTCAAATGCACAAATGTTGTCTTTGGGAGAGGCTTGGTGAATATGTCTACTAACTGCTCCTTACTAGACACATGCTCCAGTGCAATCTCTTTATTCTGAACCTTTTCCCTCAAGAAATGATACTTAAGCTCAAAATGCTTGGTTCTAGAATGTAAAACCGGATTATTTGATATATTGATAGGACTTGTGTTATCATAGAATATACTTACCGGTTCAGGTATAGGGATCTTGAAGCCTTCCAGTACATGCTTCATCCAGATTGTCTGAGTGCAATTCATGAAAGCTGCAACATACTCCGCTTCCACTATAGACTGAGAGATGCAACTCTACTTTTTACTCCTCCATGAGACTAGTCTACCACCGAGAAAGAATGCACCACCAATTGTGCTCTTCCAGTCATCCACATTACCAGCCCAATCAGCATTTGTGAATACTTTTAGATTGAAATTATTGTTGTATGGGTACCACAATCCATAGTCAATTGTTCCCTTCAGATACCTAAGAATCCGCTTGACTGCACTCAAGTGAGATTCTCTTGCTCTTCTGGAACCTTGCAGTGATGCCAACTGCATGTGCAATATCCGGTCTGCTATGCACTACATAATACAACTTACCAATCATTGATCGATATTCCTTCTCATCAACCAGTGCGGAATCATCCTCCTTTGTCAATTTGCAACTAGTCACCATCGGTGTACCAACCGGTTTGCTATCTTCCATGCCAAAAGTCTTCAACACTTCTTTGACATATTTGGACTAAGTGATGAAGATTCCATCTTTCATCTATTGGATCTGCAGTCCAATGAAGAACTTAATCTCCCCTATGAGTGACATCTCAAACTCTTTCTTCATCTCATCAGCAAACTCATGACTCATCTTGTCATCTCCACCAAAGATGATGTCATCAACAAAAACTTCACAGATTAGAATCTGATCTTCTTCAGACTTCAAGTAGATATTGCTATCTTCACTTGTTCTCTCAAATCCAATCTTCACAAGATGGGAATGTAGGCACTCATACCATGCCCTAGGTGCTTGCTTCAGACCATATAATGCTTTATGTAGCCTACATACCATGTCACTGTCTTCAGATAGGGTAAACCCATCTGGTTGCTCAATATATACCTCCTCTTCAAGTACACCATTTAGGAATGTAGATTTTACATCCATTTGATATACCTTGAATCTCTTAAAAGCTGCATATGCAAGAAGCATACGAACTCCTTCCAATCTGGCTATAGGAGCAAAGGTTTCCCCATAGTATTCACCTTCTTCTTGAGCATATCCTTTGCATACCAGTCTGGCTTTATTCCTAATCACTATGCCATCCTCATTTAACTTATTTCTAAACACCCATTTGGTGCCAATGACATTTTTATGCTCTGGTCTAGGTACCAAGGACCATGTACCATTTTTCTCTATCTGGTCAAGTTCTTCTTCCATTGCCTTGATCCAATCTTCATCTTTATGAGCCTCTTTGAATGACTTAGGCTCAAATTCAGAGATCATACATAAGTTTTCTCTGAGCTTTCTTCTAGTAAGGATTCCTGCATCCTTATCACCTATGATCTGCTTGGGATCATGATTCAACTTGACATACCAAGGAATGGTCTTTATTGGTTCTTCTTGCTTTTCTTCTTCATCCTCATCTTCATCAGTATCAGCATTCATCGGTTCAGGAACACTGTTACTAGTACTAGGTTGACTGACAACCAGTTCCCAAAAGGTTGCAACCAGTTCATTTACAACTTGCTCACTGTCGGTTTTCTCAGTCTTCTCAGAGGATTCATCAACTCTTACATTGATGCTTTCCATAATTCTCTGAGTCCTATTGTTGTAGCACTTGAAAGCTTTACTCTTGGTGGAATATCCTAGAAATATTCCTTCATCACCTTTAGCTTCAAATTTGCCTTGATGTTCACTCCTCTTGATGTAACATTTGCTACCAAATACCTTAAAGTAGTTTACCACAAGTGTCTTACCGGTCCGATACTCATAAGGAGTCTTGTCCTTACCCTTTTTGATGAGTACCCAGTTCATAGTGTAGACAGCAGTGCTCACCGCTTCTCTCCAAAAGGTGTGAGAAACCTTTCCTTGGATCAACATAGTTCTAGCTGCTTCAACCACAGTTCGATTATTCCTCTCTGCTAGGCCATTCTGTTGTGGAGTCCAGGGGGCAGACAGCTATCTCTTGATGCCAAATTCTTCACAATAATTGTTGAATTCACTGGAAGTGAATTCCCCTCCTTGATCAGTTCTGAGACATTTGATCCTTTTACCATTTTCCTTCTCCACTAATGCTCTGAATGCTTTGAATTTCCCAAAATCTTCAAACTTGTCTTTCAAGAATGTGACCCACATCATTCTTGAGCAGTCATCAGTGAGAATCATGAAGTACCTATCACCCTACACACTTCTAGTTTTCATAGGACCACATAGATCAGTATGCACAAGATCAAGCAAGTTGTCAGCAATGAAATATTTACCTTTAAAGGTTGAGGAAGACATTTTCCCTAATTGACATTCTCTACACAAGGTATTATCCGGTTTGCTCAGTACCGGCAGCCCTCTAACTGCCTTGATCTTACTAGCCTTCTCAATGTTATCAAAGTTCACATGGAAGAACCTCCTATGCCAAATCCAGCTATCATCAAGCTTAGCCATAAGACATGTACTTATATTTGCATTCAGATGAAATAGGTTACCTTTAGTCTGCATGCCAGTGGCTACCAATTTACCATCTTTATCTTTGATTCTGCAAACTCCATTCTTGAATTGCAGAGTGAGACCACTATCATTTAGCTGGGCAAAACTTAGAAGGTTGTGTTTGAGACCATCAAACCAGTACACATTGTCAGCACTACTCTTTCCATTCAAAGAGATGGACCCTCTGCCTTTGACCATGCAAGGTGCATCATTGCCAAAGCGAACCACACCACCATCATACTCCTCCAAGGATAGAAACTTGCTCCGGTCACCAGTCATATGGTAAGAACAGCCACTATCAATGATCCACTCATTTGAATTTTCAAACCGAGAGACAAGAGCCTTCTTGTCTGCCACATCTTCCTTTATAGCAACAACCACAATATCTTCATTCTCTTCATCTTCTAATTCCTCATCTATCACACCTTCATCAACTGCCACAAAACAATTTCTCCGGTTTCCTCCTTTGAATTTCTTGAACCTTTCTGGTTTGTCCTTGTTGTCACTATTAGGACAGTTCATAGCAATATGTCCTATCCAGTTACAGGAGAAACATTTCAAAGGAAGCTTACCTTTGTATTTACCAGTCCCTTTTGGAAATCTCCTGGCTAGAAGAGCTTCAAATTCCATCAGAAACTCTTCATCCTTCATTTCTTTGTTCTGACTAGGTTCCCCACTAGTGCTAGCCTCTTTTCCTTTTCTAGATGGTATAGCAGAAGCTTTAAAAGCTGATTCTGACTTTTGATCACTACCATCAAAACTATTCAGCTCATAGGCTGTCAACTTGGCTATGATGGAGTCCAAGGACGCCTTAGACTTGTCTATTGATATCAGCTCCTGAATAGCAGCAACCCTTATTGCATAGACCGGCAACAAGGATCTCAAGACTTTACTGACCACAATGGAATCTTCTATTTTACCGCCTGCACTCTTTATTTTTCCAACAACTATTTTGATTCTTATTCCATATTGCTGAATGGTCTCTCCTTCGACCATCCGCATGTCTTCAAACTTTCCTCTCAAGCTCTCTTGCTTAACCTGTTTTACATGCTCATCACCACCATAGATATTTTCAAGAGCATCCCATACTTCTTTGGGATTTCCCTTGTCCTGAACATCAATAAACTCAATGTCAGATAGACTACTGATGAGGGCTTCCATGACTTGCCCATTTTCTTGTATCTCTCTCTTTTGGTCGTCGGTGAGAGTACTGGTAGGAACAACATATACATTTTCAACATAACTCCAATGTTGAACACCCATGCTTTTGATGAATATCTTCATCCTGTCTTTCCATATACCAAAATTTTCCCTGTTGAACTTTGGACCTTCCCTCTTCATCATTTGGCTAGGATCTTTTCCTCAAGCGGTTAAGCTTACAACACAAAGGACCTGGAATGCTCTGATACCAATTGACAACTCAATGATGAACCACTAGTACCAAACCAGTACTGAGAGGGGGGGTGAATCAGTACAAACACAAATATAGTCCAAAACCAGTTTGACAGCAAACACTCCAAATGACTGATAAGCAAAGATACCGGTAAAACAGAGTGCAACCGGTAACATCTAGTATAGCTCAATCACTCATGAACCGATCACTCAATCAGCTTTTCTCTTAGCTCAATACCACATTATCATAATATTCACATGCATGAACTAGTAGACTTAACCATCAAATCTTCACAACAGTGAGTTCAATATGTTTTATAGATAGGCATAAAACATAGAACCTTCATGTGCATAACAGATAAAACAGAGCATCACAAGACAAGAGTATTACACATGACACACATATTTTTCACGTGGAAACCCAACTGGGAAAAACCACAGTGGCGCTGAATACCCACAAGCTATTTTTTGAACTCTTTAGAAGTCCGCTCTGTTAGGAGCCTTGTCCGGTTAAGAACATTACAATAGGTTCTAGTAGGAACTGATCCTGTTAAGGATCACCCAGTTAAGGGATACCCAGTTAAGGGTTAAACCCGGTAGGGTCACCTTGCTAGAGGATTTTAAGAACTCAATAGGTAAAAGGATCTCCTAAGCTTCTCTAGCTTCTCAGAACTCACTAGCCTCAAGTTACCCGGTTAAGGGATTTGAAACAAGCTGGTTAAGGCCACCCGATTTAAGGCTACCCTATTAGGGGATTTTACAACTGTTGAAGTGGTTAGAAATCAACATGCATTACAATGATCTATTAATAGCACTCAATGCTAATGCAAATCTGTTTAGGCTCCTCTTTTCCTTCTGCACATTCACTTTGCAGGTATGTCTTCTCTCCTTTGGTCTGGCAAGAATCACGTATCACTTTCCTTGGATACACACTCACAACTTTTTCCAACAACCTCAGACAGAAACCTAACATCGACCTTATAGGGAACATACAGGTCGGTAGCAAAAACCCTAAACCCTAAACTTGTTAGGTTGAGCAATTCAAACGGTTCGATCCTAACTGTTGAATCATACTACATTAAATGCACCAGTCTTGAGTCGATCTCAAGACATTCCCCATCATCCATTATCCACCATTTTCATGGCAGCTGATAACCCATCACGTGTTATCACCATTTGACAGACTTTGTACATTCCCGAGGTAGATAGGAATAGTCATCTTCATGCAAGATCCTTCATGCCCACGGAGCTTACATGGCAATACAATCTGTCCTCCATTATACTGCTAACTCATCACACAAAGATCACCGATTGAGTCACACAGACTTGAGGTACTCCAACCGGAAACCCCAAAGTGGAAGCTACCTACCAACCAGTAGTCATACAGTGCTTCCATGTGCCAGTTCCCATAACTACATGCCAGTTCACCTTGAACAAATGTGCCGCTTCACTTTAGCATATATCAGTTCACACATATGTTGGTACCTCTTTCTTCACTTATCACATGTGTTGGTTCACACTATGTCTCATATTGACATCAATGACAACAAACAATATCATTATGTCTTCATGTCAGTTCAGATAAGGCTCATGCCGGTTCACATAATGCCAACACATTGTTCAAAATGAAATGCATGATAAAAAAAATAAGGCACCATTAAAGACCTACTACTCAAGTGTGCCTGAAGGGTCATCTCTTTGTTTAAGAGTATCCAGTATTGCTTCATGATCAGTAGTAGTCGTTGTCCATAGCTCTTTGGTCTTCGGTTTTGCTTGATGATTCAACAACTTGACATTTGTAGCTATAATAAGGTGTGAATACATTATAATGGTTTTGTGTCTCTCATAGTCTTCAAATGCAGGTATGCCATTCTTTCTAATCATGTATGTTCGCAACCAAGTTCCCACAACAACAACTGAACCTGTAGGATATGTGAACCCATCATCATCTGTCATTGGTTGTGTTAGCTTTTGTTTTCCCTGTACACATCGTGCCAACCAATATTCTAATCTCTCTTCATTCCCTTGTGGTGCAACAACTACAAAAACATGTCCTGGTTGTACAAGATCTGATAGATGGTCATACTCAAGCGAACTTTCCATGTCATCATTTGACAAGGATATTGTTTGAGATAAAGGAGTTAGATAGTGGGGAACCCATGTATCAACCCACTCACTTGACTCGCACTGATCCCAATCACACCGAACACAACTCTAACAAAAACAAGCCAATGCTCATGTCTAAATGGTCAATGTACTTGCATCAGAGCTGAGAAATGAATGCATCTTTGAAGAATTTTTAATTGTTTGACAATCCAATCTATCTCCCATTGTTCCCTCCTCAACCAACCAAAAGAATATGCTCACTATTGAATCAAGAGTACCTCCATGTGACAATGCTGAACTACACCAATCAACAATAGAATATGCATCAGAGAAATTTGCACCTGAAATCCTCATTTGCTCCTTAACTAGAGCTCTTTTCAAACATGCACCTGCTCCATCATGCTCTCCCTTCCCATGCCCTGCCTCAAAAAAACACCAAATATGAGGTATACGCCTCTCCACATGCATTCTACTCAACTAATAAAACATACGGGCATTCTTGAATTGACCTGTATAGTTATCTGACCATATTATATGTTGGTCAATTGCAATATCTTTCTCATGCAAGAACTCAAAAAAATTCTTGAAAGAATGTTGCACATACTCAGAGGAGTGTGATCTATCATCACTCATATAAAAATGATACTCCCTGATTATCTTCCTATCCTCTTTTGTACTATCGGAAGCATGTCTATATGTAATGTGAACAAAAATAGCAATCTGGACTGAATTGTAGTACTGAGACTGTACCTCATCCTGTGGTTGCAATGTATAGTTCTCTGCAAAATCAACCACCAATACAATAGTGCCAATCGGGAAATATTTCTTACACATCCTGAACTATTGATCCAACCACTGAGACCTATGGGTGTGCCTTGCATACTTGTAGAAAAGATTTTCCTTAAAATCCAAAATAAAATCAGCAATACTCACTTCTCTTGAGACTAATTCGCATCTAGAACCTTCACCTCCACTCTTCAAAGTATATTTCACTGTCTCATATCTTTTTTTCTCAATATAATTATTTCCAAACTTATGTTCACTGCCCTCATGAAAACATGAAACAAACTTTGACAACCCATCGCATTTTGAGCACTTCTCATTCAAACAATCATTTCTATAGAAATAGCAGCCATCATCTCTAGGGCATAAAAATGGATCTTGCAAGTCTCTTGATGATCTCAGAAATAGCATTGCACCACACTCCTGCAACATCTCATTAGTATGCATCATAGAATGAATATGACATAAAAGTTCATGGTACATTGAAAACTCCACATTGTACTTGCAACAACAGGTATTGCGAATCTTAAGAGGAACACAATAAAATGGTTTCAAAGATTCAAAGGCCCTTTGTGATATTTGCAAAGTTGGATGCAATTCACAAAAAAAATTGTACAACATCATTTGGCTTGATTCCAAGAAATGTTTGGGATGCGGTGTGCGGTCTCGGTTGCCAATTCTTAATTTCAAAACGTCCTTTACATTGGGTGACACTCTATAATTAGAGTGCCAAAATTGTTGAATCTCTTCCTTCACATTGTCAGTCAACTTTCTATCAACACGTGGAAGCCTCCCACCAAATGCCCATGTATCTTGTTGAAGTGGATCGTCAAGTCTTTGTCTTTGTGCAAGTGCTCTATCCAAAGTTTTACGGTTTATGTTAAAATCAACACAAGTTTGTCTCATTTGATGAGCCTTCCTCAATTGATGGCTTACTAAGGAGGTTGTAATCACTCTTCGAGTGGCTCTCTTATCTCTTTCTTTGGTATTCTTTCCAATAGAATTGAGAGTGTCAAATAGATTTTTTGCAATAATAGAATTTCTCTCCATCTTCTTGTTCATACGAATCTTCAATTTGTTTAGCAATGGTCTCATCTTTATCATCTTTAGCAATTGAACAAAGAGTTGGCATTTCTCGGTCAATGTCTTATTGCTAAAATTTTGGTTGAAAAGTTGTGTAGCCCACAACCGAACGGTTCTTGTTGACCTCTTGCCTTCAAGATTCACATTAATGTTCTCATCAATTTCAAATAACCATTTTGGGGTTCTTGAAGGTCTTGGATTTGGAATTTTTCTTTCATCCATGAGAGGGTCTTCATTTCTAAAGTAATTAGGTGTTACATATGGTTCACTTGGTTGAGCAATTCCACCTTCAATGCTAAAGTTTTCCACATTTTCACCTCCTATGTCAAAATTTTCCACATGTTGAGCATTTTCATTATCACTTTCAACATTTTCACTTTCAAAATCTACATTTTCATTTTCAATAACTTGTGGCACATTTTCAAATTCAATTTCCTCTTCAATTGAAGTAACATTAGCAATAGTTAACATGCCTTGTCTTCTCCTCCTATAACATTCTCTATCTCTTTCTCTATACACTTCAATTTGGTCATTTGAAAGTTTTCTTTTGCGTTTAGACTTCCGACGACTACTAATCCCCATTTCCCTCCACACATGCTCCTTTGTGATTGATAATGTAAGTTTTCACTTTAAGAATCTCCCAAAAGCACAAATTTGTCTCTAGCTATCTGAAAACCTGTGATCCTTGACAAAAAATAGAATATGCAGACTATGGGCCGTTGGAATCTACAAAATGGCCCACAAACCCTTTTTTTCCTTGTTTTTTGTACTAAAATTGGATATCAGATAAAATCGGATATATCCAATTTTATCGGATATCCAATTTTAGTAAAAAATTTGTGGTCCCCAAAAAATTTCCTATTGCCACCATTTATTTAGTAAACTGCCACATGGCAGAAATCCGATATCCGATTAAATCGGATTATTAGTCATATTTTAGAGAGAGAGAGAGAGAGAGAGAGAAGGAGACGAAGAGAGGGTACGTATGTAAGGTGTCCTAAGGGGTCGTAGAACACAATATGACCCCTAACAACATGATTCATTGTCTTAATGGGTCCTATGGTGTCATTAGGGGTCATATGGTGTCTTCGGACACCATAGGACCCCTTAGGACACAATATGACCCCTTAGCACACAATATTACCCAAAGCGGCCCAATATGGTGTCATTAGGGGTCATATAGTGTCCTAAGAGGTCATAAGGGTTCATGGGACACCATATGACCCCTTAGGACACCATATGACCCCTAAAGCCATGATTTGGTGTCTTAAGGGGTCCTATGTTGTCCATAGGGGTCATATCATGTCTTAAGGGGTCATAGGACACCATATGACCCCTAACGACACCGTAGGACCCCTTAAGACACCACATCATGTCGTTAGGGGTCATATGGTGTCCTAAGGTGTCCTAAGGGGTCGTAGGCCACAATATGACCCCTTAGGACACAATATGACCCAAAGAGACCCAATATGGTATCATTAGGGGTCGTATGGTGTCCTAAGAGGTCATAAGGGTTCATGGGACACCATAGGACCCCTATGGACAACATAGGACCCCTTAAGACACCAAATCATGTCGTTAGGGGTCATATGGTGTCCTAAGGGGTCATATGGTGTCCCATGAACCCTTATGACCTCTTAGGACACTATATGACCCCTAATGACACCATATTGGGTTGCTTTGGGTAATATTGTGTCCTAAGGGGTCATATTGTGGCCTACGACCCCTTAGGACACCATATGACCCCTAACGACATGATTTGGTGTCTTAAGGGGTCCTATTATGTCGTTAGGGGTCATATGGTGTCCATAATGGTGTCATAACGGGTCGTATGGTGTCCCAAGACACCATATGACCCCTATGGACAACATAGGACCCCTTAAGACACCAAATCATGTCGTTCGGGGTCATATGGTGTGCTAAGGGGTCATATGGTCTCCCATGAACCCTTATGACCTCTTTGGACACCATATGACCCCTAATGACACCATATTGGGTCGCTTTAGGTCATGTTGTGTCCTAAGGGGTCATATTGTGGCCTACGACCCCTTAGGACAGCATATGACCCCTAACGAGATGATTTGGTGTCTTAAGGGGTCATATGGTGTCGTTAGGGGTCATATGGTGTCCATAATAGTGTCATAACAGGTCGTATGGTGTCCCAAGACACCATATGACCCTTATGGACAACGTAAGACCCCTTAAGACACCAAATCATCTCGTTAGGGGTCATATGGTGTCCTAAGGGGTCATATGGTGTCCCATGAACCCTTATGACCTCTTAGGACACCATATGACCCCTAGTGACACTATTTTGGGTTGCTTTGGGTCATATTGTGTCCTAAGGAGTCATATTGTGGCGTACGACCCCTTAGGACAGCATATGACCCCTAACGACATGATTTGGTGTCTTAAGGGGTCCTATGGTGTCATTAGGAGTCGTATGGTGTCCATAACGATGTCATAATGGGTCGTATGGTGTCCCAAGACACAATATGACCCCTATGGACAACATAGGACCCCTTAAGACACCAAAGGACCCCTTAAGACACCATATGACCCCTAATGACACCATATTGGGTTGCTTTGGGTAATATTGTATCCTAAGGGGTCCTATGGTGTCTGAAGACACCATATGACCCCTATGGACACCATATGACCCCTAACGACACCATAGGACCCCTTAAGACACCAAATCATGTTGTTAGGGGTCATATTGTGTCCTACGACCCCTTAGGACACCATATGACCCCTAAAATCATGTCGTTAGGGGTCATGTGGTGTCCATAGGAGTCATATGGTGTCTTGGGACACAATAGGACCCCTTAAGACACCAAATCATGGTTTTAGGGGTCATATTGTGTCCTACGACCCCTTAGGACACCATATGACCCCTAACGACATGATTTGGTGTCTTAAGGGGTCCTATGGTGTCATTAGGGGTCATATGGTGTCCATAGGGGTCATATGGTGTCTTGGGACACCATAGAACCCCTTAAGACACCAAATTGTGTCGTTAGGGGTCATATTGTGTCCTAAGGGGTCGTAAGACACAATATGAACCCTAACAACATGATCTAGTGTCTTAAGGGGTCCTATGGTGTCATTAGGGGTCATATGGTCTCTTGGGACACCATAGGACCCCTTAGGACACAATATCACCCCTTAGGACACAATATGACCCAAAGCGATCCAATATGGTGTCATTAGGGGTCATATGGTGTCCTAAGATGTCATAAGGGTTCATGATGTCTTAATCTCTCTCTCTCCCCCCTAATCTCATAAGGGTTCATGATGTCTTAATGTCATAAGGGTTCATGATGTCCTATTATGTCTTAATCTCTCTCTCTCCCCCTCTCCCCTAATCTCTCTCTCTCTCCCCTAATATCTCTCTCCCTCTCCCTCTCCTTCTCTCCTTCTCTCTCTCTCCCCTAATCTCTCTCTATCCCTCTCCCCTAATCTCTCCATCTATCTCTCTCTCCCCTAATTTCTCTCTCTCCCTTCCCCCTCCCCATCTCTCTCCCTGTATCTCTCTATCTCTATCTCTCTCTCCACTATTCTCTCTCTCTCTCTCTCTCTCTCTCTCTCTCTCTCTCTCTCCGCTAATCTCTTTATCTCTCTCTACCTTCCCTCCCCTCCCTCCCTCTCTCTCCATCTCTCTCTCCCTTCCCCCTCTCTCTCTCTCTTTGTCTTTGTCTCTCTCTCTCTCCCCTAATCTCTCTCTATCCCTCTCCCCTATTCTCTCCATCTCTCTCTCTATCTCTCTCTCTCCGTCCCCCCTACCCATCTCTCCCTTCCCCCGCCCCATCTCTCTCTCTCCCCTAAGCTCTCTCTATCCCTCCCCCCTCCCTCCCTCTCTCTCTCTTTCTCCCCCCACTCCCCCCCCTCTCTCTCTCTCTCTCTCTCTCTCTCTCTCTCTCTTTCTCCCCTAATCTCTCTCTCTCCCTCCCTCTCCCCTAATCTCTCTCTCTCTATCTCTCTCTCTCTCTCTCTCTCTCTCTCTCTCTCTCCCTCTCCCTCTCCTCCTCTCTATTTCTCCCTCTCTCCCTCTCCTTTTCTCTCTCTCTCTCTCTCTCTCTCTCTCTCTCTCTCTCTAAAATATGACTAATAAAATCCGATATCAGATTTTATCGGATATCAGATTTCTGCCATCGCCATTAATGTGGTAGTTCAATAAATAAAAGGTGGCAACAGGAAAATCGGATATCGAATATCCGATTTTTTTAGTCAAATTTCCAAATTTCAAATTTTGGCTTGGGAATGCTTTGGTATTTGGTTTGGAAGTGACAAGCCTGGAAAGTCAACTGAAAAAACGTGTTTTTCAGTATTCCTTGATTTTCCAGACTTTACACTGGTGGCTGATGACTTTTTTTGTAGCCAAATTTGATAAAATGAAAAGGGTTTTTTAAGGACGTTCCCAACTTTCCAACAATATAAGGCTTGTCTTATTTTGACTTTAATAAATAATTATTATTTATTTTCTAATTGAATTCTGACAATAGTCCTAATTGATATACAGATTGAAAAACACTCATAACTTTCAAATGGTATAACATTTTTTGAATCCGAAACATGCGTCACATCCTATGCTTCGTCTACTATAGGGAAAAAATTTTAAAAATTAAATTTCATAAGGTTTTGACTAAGTTAAGGTGGTCAAACATAGGAGTTTCTAAATTTCTAAAAAGCTGTAGTAAAAAATTCATAAATAATTATTTACTTTATAAAAAATTTTAAAAAAATATGTCACATCCAAACATGAGTCTAATACTTATATTATAAATATTATAAAAAAATATTATGATCTGATTGTGATTAGGGTGGTCAGACATGCGTCTACTTCTTATTTTTTTCCTGAAATTTTAGTACCACTGCATTGAAATTTGAAATTTTCATCAAATAGGATTTTTTTTTTCCAAAAAACAACTAGTAGCTTAGAAACTTCATTCAATTTTCTATATATTCTCTTCTTACATATTTTAAAAATAATGTTCACAACTTATTCAAATTTTCATGTCAAGTTGCATAGCTCTGATTTTCTGAAATTTCATTGCCACTTAAGGGCCTGTTTTGGCACACCATGATCCTGCACATACCCTTACCGGTCAATGTTTCATATGCAACAATTTTGGTTATAAGTCAAACATGTGTAGAACTATGATAAATAATTTTCAGAACAAAAGATGTTATGCTTGTGATATGTTTGGACATATATCTAGCCAATGCAGGTGTTGGCATATGCACACTCCAATCAGACATTGTAGGTGATTGAAGGTTTTGTCATTGATGGCAACCTTACAATCCTATGACACCGGCAAGGCATTCCACCAGCACTAGCAAAATCAGACTCTACATCGGCACTCAGATCATCGGCACCGGCAGTGAAAGGAAGCATACCAGCATAGAAGCCGACAAGATTTTTGCTATTTATATATTTTGTTTATTATTTGTAAAATCATTTTAAGCCGACTTGGCAAGTTGTAAAATGACTCTTATATAAGAGAGATCATTGTAGAACATTTGTAATGAAGGAAGAAGATTGTAATTAGGTGAAATAAGGCAGACCTATTATGCGAATTATAGGTTAAGGGTTTATGTAAGAAGCAGAGAAGAAACCGGTACTGGATCTGGCATTATAGATGCTATCTTGAAGCAGTACAAGACACTGGATTTATATAATCCATTTTGTAAGTTAGTGAGACTTCCTATTTTGTATTTGAGCAGTGAGCTCTAGGCAATTGGCCTTCCTGCATGTGCAGGCCCCTCTTGTAGTAGTAATATTCTCTTATTGGCCAGTAAGTGAATATTGTGGGTCACAAATCCCGCCAAGGTTTTTCCCACATCGGGTTTCCTCGTTAAATCCTTGTGTTATGGTGTGTTTTTCATGTGGTTGTATTAATATGCTCTACATGTTTTAAGTTAAGAAAATCAATCAACCGGTTAGATACTGATTCACCCCCCCCCCCCTCTCAGTATCTGTGGGAATCCTAACAATTGGTATCAGAGCTTGGTCCTCTATTTTCATAAGCCTAACAGCTTGAGGAAGATCTTGACACCGGTAGAGATGGAAAATCTGATGAAGCAACTTGAAGGAGCTCTCTCAGACTATGATGCAGAAAAATTGAAAAATATCAAACTTGAAGATGATCTAAAGGCTACTCAGGATATTATTCAAGCACTTCAAGAGAATCTTACTATTTCAAGAAACAAGAGAAGAGAACTTTGTGAAAAGATGCAAAATGAGAATGGTGAAAAGGAAACTCTTAATGATATGATAAATAAACTGAAGCAAGAGAACATGACAACAAAGAATGAGATGCAGGATATGACTATGAGATTTTGTAAAGAAATTGAAGATAGAAAGATGAATGAAGAAGATTTGACTAGAAGACTAAGTGATGTTGCAAATGAGAAGACAAGACTTAGCTATGAAAATGATTTGTTGAAGACAGATCTGATGCACACTCAGAATAACTCAAATGGACTGATAAGGAAGAAAGAAGTCTTAGAAAGAGAACTAGATACTGCAAATCAACATAAAGAAAAATTCAAGAAAAGCTCAGAGGAACTTGGTAACTTGCTAAAGAATCAAAAACCTAAAGGTGACACTTCTAGAATTGGCTTTGAAGTTGGTGAAAGCTCCGGTACAGCAAACACACAGGATCATAGCAAACCGGTAAGACAACCTACTACTTATAAATTCAATGGCAAATGCTTTAACTATAATAAGTATGGTCATAGAGAAAATGAATGTAGATCTAGAAACTATCAGAATACCAATGCACCCACCAGTCAATGTTCAAAATGCAACAAAATTGGTCATAATTCTAAGAATTACAGAATGAATGTGAGATGTTATGTTTGTGGAAGATTTGGACACTTATCTAATCAATGCAGAACACAAACCGGCATAGGTTATGGAAAGGCTATTTAGAGAAATAATGTGACTTGTTATGCATGTAACAAAATTGGGCATATTGCTAAATTTTGTAGAAGCAAGTCCTCATCGGCAGACAACAAGGTCCTAGTTTGAAAGGTAAAGAAAAAATTGAAGAAGTTAAGCAGGAATTCTCAAAACAATGGATCAAAAAATCATAACTGAATGTGGATAGGAATACTCCTCCACTGGTAGAACCAAGCAACACTCCACCGGCAGGACAGAGTAGCACTCCACCGGCAGAAGTCTCTTCATCAAATAGAAGAAATTTCTTTGAGGGTTTGGCAATCAATGAGACATATGCTATTATTCCCTCGGTTGATGGTAAGAAGTTGAAATTACTTCTATACCGGCAGTTATGTTAAGTGATTACTTAACCGGCAGGCATTAAATGTGGTAGTTGGCAAATTGACATTATAAATTAATGTTTTTTGCTCCATTTCACTTCACCAAGCATTCAAACATTCGAAGAGCGCGAAATTTCCAGAGCTAAGGCATTTCAAGCAAAGAGGCAAAGCATTTCAGCGATCAATCCTTCCAAAGGCAGAAAAAGGTATTTATAATCATGGCATCCTCTTATGTACCTGAATTCATAGCAAACCCTACTGTGGTCGAGGTAATCAAATGCCCTAGACCCGTATTTTAGTTAGTTCTCAAGATAGCTAAAAAGGATGACAATGTAGGTGTTTTTTCCCAAATTCCCAAAAGAGTTGTTTTTACAGAAGACCCTAGAATCTATATCCATTGCCATATAGAAGAATTAGGAGATGAAGAAGTCAAGAACATGTACAAAACTATCATATGTGATGACTCCAGAAATGTAAAACCTGAACACAAAATTGTTGAAACCCTGGGATTCACTGAGATCCTCTGCATTTCGGAATTCCCCAAGGAAGTAATAAGAATAGTATTGAGCAGGGTACATGGAGAATTCTTTTGGCTAGATTCAATTCATAAAATTACCAAGGAAGCTGTGAAAGTTGTAACAGGGTTACCTTCCACCGGTAACAGACCTGTAAAGCGGAAAATCGGACCCTAGGTGTTCTCCCCCACTCCAAGGAGAAAGGGGGTCACTAGGATTGACGGTTTTCACTTAGGAGGGACTTTACATTCAAAAGAGGGGTTGAAACTCACAAGATCCAATCCCACACAATGCAAGACTGGATTCTAAATGAGTTTCAAGGGTTGAGACATCAAGGATACCCTCTTTTGTAAAGAATGTAGATAGAAAGATTGAACTAGGAGTACATGTAAAGTAAGAAAGATTCGCTTATAAATGGAAATAGAGATACGGGATGAAGCTGGAGACCTGAAATTAGCAGTAAAATGTTGAGATGATGTTGTTCCACAAATTTGAGCGAAATTTGATGGGACGGTGGCGCCCGGAGTGCACACGGTCCTCCGAAAAATCCACGAAACGAAGGGGGATCTGTTCGTCTCTGCACAAGGATTCCAGATCTTCAATTACAGTCGCGTACCTGCAACCTACACATAGAAAAGAGAGGACGATTGGGGGGTTAGGGATTAGGGGTTTGCCTTTAGGTCAAACCCCGGTTTTGGAATTAACCAAGAAATGAGAATGTTGTAAATGTAAATGTTTGTAATGTAAACAAGTACTGATACCTTGTTGTAAGAATGTTTGTATTCTTACATGCGAAGGTGTAATGAATGTTGTATTTTGTATGTTGTAAGTGATCTCCTCTTCAATGGTTGAATCCTTGTCTTGAATGCAACACTTAGCCTTGAATGGAGACTTATAAAGCTTAATTGCTTGAAGGAATGCCTGAATGCTTGAATGTTTGAATGTTTGAATATCGCTTCCGCCTCTTGCTTGCATATATTTTTCCTCTACCTTTTTCCTTACTCCCTTTCTAGGAGAGGAAATGTAGTTTATATACTTGTCAATTAGGGTTAGGAGACTAATTTTTCCGACCTTAGGCCGACCTAGAAGCATTGTTTTCCAAATTGCAAACTTGAAGACCCGATGCCCAACAAGAGACCGGGCCCAAAATAGGGCCAGGGACCAGGGCGCTGGGCGCCATGGTCTTGAGGGACTAGGGCGCTAGGCACCATGGTCCCGAAGGACCAAGGCGCTGGGCACCATGGTCCCACTCCTGGGACAGCAGGGTGCAAGGAGGATCAGGTCAAGGTGCAGAAAGATGCAGTTTTTGGTGTCGTAAACAGGTTTCGAGGTCTCCATTCAGGTTCAACGTTGCGCCGCCATCGTGAAGACCCAAATGCAGTCGAAATTGCAAGTGTCGCAATTTTAGGACGCTACATTTAGCCCCCACTTTAGCGGGAGTATAAGCGTACGCCCATACTTCCGGTAAAGTACAAGGAAACAACATTGAAAGACTTTCACCACGTCAAGGAGGCAAGATACACCAAGCCCCTAGTGGACTAAGGATCTTAAAACTTCGATTAACAAAGTAAAAGGGAAGATCACAAGGGAGAATCATGACTATCAGTAGTAAGGTTCCCTCACTATGAGTCATGCAAGAAAAATATCAAAAATTTTCAAGGCAAAGCTAAATTTGCCAAGAAATTTTCAAGTATCTTGAAGAGATATGAACGGGGTGTATGCCCCCCTACGTTAAAGTGATCGCACACACCTCATCGGGGGTGATTGCTTTAAGGTAGTGATACATATAGGAAATGAGAAAGGAAAGGAGCACGTTATCACAAGGATTTAGCCCCCAAGTGTGAGATAAACCCAAGGATAATAGACACAAAACACAAAGCATGAGGTGACTTCACTTTCCTTGGGGTTAGTATGTTGTATGATAATTCATGTATATCATATGTATGTATGTGTATATGGTGAAAATGGATAGCAATAAACAACAATATTGAAAGACTAAAATGGATTCAACCACCAAACACTAGCCTAACAATGAACAAAGATCCACCATAACATATGAAGATAACCTAAGACAATGCAAATAACTCAAAATCACAAAGATTATACCATCACATGTCCACTAGGGTTTTGATCTCCATTCTTCCTATCTCCATTGATCTTGTTTGATATGCTTGCTCTCAGATTTTTGTATGCACAAGAGCTCAATAAAGAACGGAATGTGGTTGCAAGTAGAATTGTAGTGTAGCCAAGTGATCAAGTAGTTAGGGTTCTTCCTTAGAATGCTTGATTAGGGTTTGACAATGAAGAAAGCATCTCCTTAAATAGAAGACACAATAAGAAATGGAGGGTTAAGATTGAGAGGTGTAAAAAGAGAGGTCGGCTAGGATTAGAGGGTAGGTATAAGAAATACCAAAATAATGAAAGAGGTAGGTAGTGTAGGAAATAAGAGATGAATGACATGTGTCATGTGTAGAAAAAGATAATGAACTAATTAAATAAATAAAGATTTATTTAATTAATAGAAGAAGTAGGACAATTAAATAAATAAAATATTTATTTAATTTAGGAAAGGGATAATTTAAATAAATAAATGTATTTATTTAAATGAGAAATAAGGCTAGAAGAGGATAAATGAATTAATTAAATAAATAAAGATTTATTTAATTAATAGAAGAATTAGGCTTAGATAATTAAATAAATAAAATATTTATTTAATTAAACATGACAATTTTGGGTGTCTACATTTTGCCCCTCTTTGAGACAATGCAGCTTGTCGCGTTGTTTCAAAGAAGATAAGATGAACTGATACAAAGATGCCCCAGAATAAGGAATTATATGCCCCCTCAAGAGATTGGATGAAAATGTCTGAAAAGATTGCAGACAATCTCTCGATAAGAAAGATGGGATAGAATGGGTTGAGCGAATAGAGTGACAAAGTCACGGGATAAGGAAGACTGACTCGGGAAAATGCAGGCGAGGGCTAGGCTAGGCTATAAGATAGGCCACGGGCAAAAGACATCCTCATTGTCATCCACACCCATAGAAGATCACAATGCAGAGCGAGAAAAGAGCAGCAGCAGTCAGCAGCGATGGCATTCATTCATAGATTCGACCGTGTCCGCCGATTCCAGCGACCAGCCGATGCAGGAGAGCCGGTAAGTACCCGAAAACCTCCTTGTACTTTCACACATTTCGAGTTTTGTCATAAATGCATGTTTAGGAGCAATAAATGCGCTAGAAATAGGATAGTTTAAAAGTGCAAAAACGTGCAACCGCGTCTGTGTCAGCGCCAGGCGCGTCTGTGTCCAACAGGCGCGTCTGTGTCGGGTCCAGGCGCGTCTGTGCCTGGAACCGCGTTTGTGTTGATTGCGGACGCGTTTGTGAAATGCAGCAGCGTCTGTGATTTTTAGGACCGTTTATGTCATTCAGGGACGTCTGTGTTCCCTGGTCGCGTTTGTGTCTGGCATAGGCACGTTTGTGTTCAGAAAACGCGTCTGTGTTGCAGAAGCGCGTTTGTGCAGTCTGTAAGCGCATTTAGGAGTTAAAAGCGCGTGTGTGTTGTAAAAGTGCGTTTGTGTGTTTAAATGCATGGTTTTAGTCTTTTAGGTCAAATCGGCAGTTCTGTGATGAACATACGCTGTCGATTGGATAAGCTGCTGAGAGGATACACTCAAGTAGGTCCTCTAGGAAGATTAGGATAGATCAAGGCACTTTGTGATGAACAGGGAGCACCAGGATAGGCAGCACTTTGTGATGAACAGGGAGTGCGAATGTGAGTGACACTTTGTGATGAACAGGGAATGTCACACACGTAGTACTTTGTGATGAACAGGGAGCACTACTAGGATAAATAGCAACACTTTGTGATGAACAGTGAGTGTCACTAGGGTAGATAGCCATATGCATTTAGGTAGCAAGTAGCATTTTGTGATAAACAGTGAATGCCACAATAACTGACAAGATTGATTGTGTGACTGTAGGAGTATTTGCCGATGTTAGAGTCACGGGAGAGATTCCCGTCGACTCAGAGACTGCGACCAGAGTTGTCTATTCAGGACATGATTTCCATTGAGGAGATGGGTCTCACACATATGCTCTATGTGCCCGAGTTTCGGGCAAACATGGGGTTGCTGACTGCGTTGGCCGAGAGATGGCACTCAGAGACATGCACGTTTCACCTGCCGATGGGTGAGATGACAGTGACATTAGAGGATGTATACAGGATACTACATGTTCCCATTGATGGAGAGTTGATCCCCTATGACCGTGACGGTGACAAGGAGGCCGTACCTGGGGTGCGAGGAGTGGGAGGACGATGCATTGGAGCTGCCCTACACCTTCCGGAGCAGGTACCTGATTGGGCGGACGCCCTATATATTAGAGAGACAGCTGGTGGACAGGGTATGCAGGCAGTATGGCAGGATTCAGAGGATGCCACGAGGCTCGGGCATGTATGCCCGTACGATCAGAGATCAGGTGCAGTTTGGCCCACTGCTATCATATGATCAGGCAGTGATGCAGTTAGCTGAGATGATGCCGATGCCATGGGACATGTGGCCAGAGGTAGATGATGCAGGGATGGACGCCGAGTACTCTGCATACTGGGCAGAGCATCCATTTCCCAGATTGACAGATCCGGCAGAGCCACTGGATGGAGAGGGTGGAGGAGAGGATGATGATGGAGGAGGGGATGGAGGTAGGGGCCGGCGGAGGTGGAGGGGAGTGGTGGGAGAGAGACGGGTAGCACCTCGGAGGGAGGGAGGACAGGAGAGAGCAGCTCCAGTGGTGAGAGGACGGGGTGGACTACCCCTACAGGTGCCAGCAGCACAGGGTCGCAGAGAGGGACAGAGACAGGTGCAGCCAAAGGGACAGAGACAGGCAGAGGCACAGGGACAGGTGCAGGCAGAGGCACAGGGACAGGCACCTGTAGAGGAGGAGCCACAGGCAGGGACGGAGAGCGGAGACTCTGAGGAGGATGAGGTGGTGAGGCTGCGGGAGATCTGCCAGGGCCAGGCAGATGAGATTGAGGATTTGGTTCGAGAGAGGAACCACCTCAGGATCAGGGTTCGAGATACAGAGCGGGAGAGGGATCAGGCCATCCAGAGATATACAGAGGCCGAGACAGCTCTGAGGGCAGGTAGGCGGGCAGCAGAGGATGCAGGGGCAGGCTACGCATATGTTTTGCGAGCCGGAGAGGAGATCGCCTACTGGAGGGATCTATACTATGCAGCCGTGCCAGCAGATCAGCGGGCTAGGAGCTTCCATAGATCGTCGCGCACAGCGACGGCTACGGGAGGGAGCCGCAGGAGACAGGCATCCAGCGGTGGAGTCATGGGGCCTCCACCACCACCAGAGAGACAGGGGGATCCAGGGGCGGGTCCATCTATAGCTCAGACTCCGTCGAGGCGAGGCGGCTCCGAGGGAGGGAGTTCCTCATAGCTATAGTGGGCTCCCATTGTATCAGTATATGTACCATTATTGTATTGTAGACACCTGCGGGTGATTCTTTTGTAGCCATATGATTCTTTTGACATCATTGTATTATGACACATTTGATTATATATATGAGACGATTCATCTTTGCGGCAGCTATATGCATGTGTACCTTATGTGATGAGATGTTCTTATGTGATGCTTATGATATGGATGCAAATATGTATGTAATGCAATATTTTTGTTCTTTTATGTTTTAAAATGTTATGCAAGTGCAAATGTAAATGTATGTAATGCATATGAATATGATAATGCAAATGATTATTTACATAATGAAAATGTGAGATGTGCTAACATGTGTTGTATGCAGGATGTGATGCAATTGTGATATCTATATGTATGTATGAAATGCTTATATGTGGTGATGCAGGTGCAATGACATGAAATGCAAATGTTTTTGGTGTATCATTATACTCAGTCATGTGATAGTGGGCTACGCGGACTCGAGAAGGACAATGGAAGTCAATCAAGAAAGGGGGATGGAAGACAGAAGATATGAACATGAAAAGAGCTTCTTGTGCGTTATCATCATTGAGCTTTATTATGGCAAAATAAGTTATGACAATCGAGGCATTTGTTCAGCCCAGAAAGTCATTGTACCTGTTTGCCTGGAGATAAGACAGTCACAAACAAGGAATGCCCTAGTTCATACTAGACTCACAGTGTCCTCATATCCTTGGACAAGTCATAGCATTACTAAGAGACAATCCACAGACAGCAAATGCAAATAGGTGACGATATCCCATCCTCGCCTTTCTAGTCAAAGACATCCTGGAGATAGAATCTCTAGTCAAAGACATCCTGGAAAAGCTAAAAGACATGTCACCAAAAAAAGATGAAATCAAAAGAAAACCAAGACTCGACACCAACATCCACTGTAGTCCTCAAGTTTAGTGTCTCTTGTCACTTGTATAAGTCTTATTCGATTGTGGTCACAATGTTTACTTTCACAAAAAGGATAGATAGCACTGAACCATATGTTGTCTGAGTCTGTTGAAAGATTTGATTTTGTTGAAGCTCATTGTTGCTGCTGTGTCTCATCTGAAACTGACTGAATCCATGAAACTGATACTTTATTGCGGAGAAGATGAAACTTTATTGCGGATCTGGCGATGCAAATGTTGCTTTATTGCGGATTGTGCACGAATAGACTGAAGGAAGCTGGAAGAAACTGTACTCCTCGAAACATGTGATGTTCTCAGTTCCACACCCATCACTAGACGTAGGATTTTGCCTTAGCCACAGATAGGATTTGATTTATTATGGATGGAAAGGGAGTGAAAAGGGAGGGTTATGGATGGCTAACCAATCTTAGGTAGATCAATAACAAGCCATGATGGGAATGGGTAAGTTTATTGTGAGCGAATAAGTTGTGAGTGTGTGCAAAGTGAAAGGATGAAAGTGAATCTTGAAGGAGGGAGGAGCAAAGTCCCTACGCATGGCGCTGGTGACCCAGTTTTCACCATGGTACTTGCCCAGGGCGCCACCGAAGTGGTTTTCACCGTTGGACGAAATTATTTCTCTTTACTTTTTTCAATTTTTCAAATTTTTTTGTTGTCACAAGGCGCCTGTTTGCCAGGTTTTCACCAAGGAATGATTTTTTTTTGTTTTATAATTTTTTTTGTATTTTTGTATTTTTTGATTTTTTTTTTAATTTTTGAATTAGGATATTCCAAAGAGCTTATGTGTAGAACCTGCGAAGATGCATGTTGTTGATAGGATCCTCCAAGGGTTCACCTTCTGTAGTTGAGAGCTGATATGCCCCAGATCCATATACTGCTGTGATGATGTAAGGACCAAGCCAGTTGGGTTCAAACTTGCCCTTCTTATCTCTGTCTTGCTGATTTTTGGGGTTCTCTCTGAGGACCAAGTCACCTACCTCAAATGTGCGAGGCTTGACCTTGTGATTGTAACTGCGACTCATTCGTTGTTGGTAAGCCTCGAGATGATTAAAAGCAGTGTGTCATCGTTCCTCCAACAGTTCTAGTTCTTGTAAGCGAGAGACCCTGTAGTCTTCATCGTCGATTATGTTTCTCAAGGAGACCCGTAAAGAAGGTAACTCGACCTCAATAGGCAAGATGGCTTCAGCGCCGTAGACAAGTGAGTAGGGTGTAGCTCCTGTAGGTGTGCGGACACTGGTACGATAGGCCCAAAGTGCGGGATTGAGTTGGACATGCCAGTTACGGCCAGCGTCGTCGACTGTCTTTTTAAGGATTTTGAGAATTGTTTTGTTAGACGCCTCAGCTTGGCCATTACCTTGGGGGTAGTATGGTGTGGAGAAACGATGAAAGGTATGGAAGCGCTCACAGAGTTCACGAACATCCTGGTTCTTGAAAGGACGCCCATTGTCAGTGATAATGGAAGTAGGAATCCCGTATCGGCAAATGATGTAGTTCAGGATGAAAGTAGCGATTTGTTTCCCGGTAACTTGCGTGAGAGGCACGGCTTCAATCCACTTTGTGAAATACTCTGTGGCTGTGATAATGAATTTATGTCCATTGGAAGAAGGAGGGTGAATCTTGCCTATGAGATCGAGTCCCCACTGACAAAAGGGCCAAGGAGATGCAAGTGGCTGTAATTCCTGTGCTGGTGCATGTATGAGGTCTCCATGAATTTGACACTGCTTACACTTCTTGACAAACTGATATGCATCTTTTTCCATAGTAGGCCAGTAGTATCCAGTCCTGATGAGTTTCTTGGCCAAGGTAGGACCACTAGTATGCGGACCACATATCTCTTCGTGTACTTCTCGTAACGCAATCTGAGCTTCGTCACTCTCTAAACATCTAAGGAGGGTGCCATCTAGACCTCGTCGGTATAGGATATCAGCTAGGATAACGTATCGGGAGGATTGGCGAATGAAAGTGCGGCGTTGGTTGTTCGATAAATCGGGAGGTAAGATATTGTCGCGAAGGTATGTGAATATGGAACCATATAATTGGGATTTAGGACCAACAACACATATCATCTCCGTAGGAGTGATCTCATATGACGGAATCAGCAAGTTGTCAACCAGGAACTCATAGCGAGTCTCATTTTGCGGTAGGTCAATAAGCGAAGCAATTGTAGCCATGGCATCAGTAGCACGATTTTGTTCTCTTGGTATCTGCTCAAACTCTATCTTTGCAAAGTGTTGTTTCAGATCATCTACCAGTTGTTTGTAAGGCATTAGCTTTTCATCTTTTGTTTGATAATCATCAGTTGCTTGACAGATGACAAGTTGAGAATCGCCAAAAACACGAAGTTCCTGGATCTTCCACTGAACTGCAATTCTTAGCCCCGTTGTTAATGCCTCGTATTCCGCTATATTGTTGGTGCAGGGAAATGATAAGCGGTATGACTTTGGTATAGAATCGCCTTGGGGAGTTATAAAGAGTATACCCGCTCCTGCCCCATGCTGTGTGTATGAGCCATCAAAGTATAGTTGCCATGGCTTTGCAGGTGATATTGTTAGAATGGACTCATCTGGAAATTCTGACTGTAGAGGAACATCATCTATCATGGGAGCATCTGCCAATTGATCTACAATGGCTTGTCCTTTTATGGCTTTTCTGTCCACGTATTCGATGTCGAATTCACTCAAAATCATTACCCACTTGGCCAGCCGCCCGGTAAGTGTAGCTTTGTTGAGAAGATATTTTAGTGGATCAATTCTGGCAATCAGCTTAGTCTTGTGAGTGAGCATATAATGTCGTAATTTTTGTGAAGCGAAGACCACAGCTAGACATGCACGCTCAATTGGTGTGTAGTTTAGCTCATATCCCACCAATGTGCGACTGATATAGTAGACTGCTTTTTCCTTGCCGTCAGGTATTTGCTGTGCTAGGAGTGCCCCCAGTGCTGTTGGAGTAGCTGATATGTAAAGTAACAATGGTTGATCTTGAATTGGTGGCATCAAAACTGGCGGGTTCAAAAGATAGTCTTTGAGTGCCTGAAAAGCCTGTTGACAGTTCTCATCCCATTTGAACTTAATGTTTTTGTGTAGCAGGTGCTGGAAAGGGTTGCACTTATCTGCAAGTTGTGCTATGAATCTTCGTATGGACTGGAGTCTCCCTTGTAAAGATCGAAGTTGACTGATATTCTTGGGTGGCGGCATGTCCAAGATAGCCTTGACTTTTGCTGGATCAGCTTCTATTCCTCTTTTAGACACAATGAATCCTAGGAGCTTCCCGGAGGTTACTCCAAAGACACATTTCTTTGGGTTTAATCTTACCTTGTATTTTTCCAGCCTATCAAAAGCGACTGAAAGTGTGTCCAAGTGTGTATTTCTGTCTATTGATTTAACCAAAAGGTCGTCAACATAATCTTCCACCGTTATATGCATGAGATCATGGAAGATAGTAGTCATAGCTCGTTGATACGTGGCACCTGCATTTTTCAGCCCAAAGGGCATGACATTCCAGCAGAAGGTTCCCCATGGACAAGTGAATGATGTTTTATGTTGGTCTTCAGGTGCAATCTTGATCTGATTATATCCAGAAAATCCGTCCATTAAAGATAACATCTCATGGCCTGCTGTGAGATCAATAATTAAATCAATGTTTGGTAATGGGAAATCGTCCTTCGGACAAGCCTTGTTGATATCCCTGAAGTCTGTACATATTCGGATGCTGCGATCTGGTTTGCTGACAGGTACTAAATTGGAAATCCATTCAGGATAATCAATTGGGCGCATGAATCCGACATCTAGTAATTTCTCCAGCTCTACCTTGACTAATAATGCCACCTGTGGATGCATTTTCCTCAATTTCTGCTTTACTGGTTTTGCCCCCGGTTTGACTGTTAAATGATGCATTACTAAGTTGGGGTCTAGTCCAGGCATATCAGCATAAGACCATGCGAAGTTGACTTGTCGTTCCTTAAAGAAGCTTATGAATCTTGCTTTTTCGGTCTTTGTCAATGATTGAGCCAAAAATATGTTGTGTGGAACCTCTGTTGTACCAATGTTAGTTTTTATAGTCTCCTCTACCAACATGGATGATTTTTCCTCGTATGATGCTGGGAGAATGTCAAGCCTTCCATCTTCGGGCGCCTCAGAGAGGTTTTCACCCTCAGATACGTCCTTTCTTTTTACTTTTTTAGAGTCAGATAGCGCCACAGTGTGGTTTTCGCCATAAGACCCTTGTTTTGTTTTTATTTTCACATTTTTGCGACTAGAAGGCCCGACACCCTCACCAAAGTATGCCATGTTATTAAGCTCTATGGCGTATCCTGCTTTATGGTCTCCAAGAGGAAGATCATCGCGAATGCTAAGATAATCAACAATAGCTTCGTCATTTTGAAATGTATCAAGCTGTGGTGGTCCATCCTGATCCCAGTCAATGAGTTGGGGGTGAACGAGGGGAAGGTCTTTAGTGTTTTTAGAGTCCGCAAGGCTAATAGTGAAGATGTGGTTATATTCAGGTATGTCAAGATAGTCATCGAGGTCGTCAATGGCACTTTCCTCATCAGTTTTGATCGTGAGTGAGTCCAAATTATCATCACTAGTAGCACCCTCAGGGACAGGTGTCCTCATCCTATGTGATCCTGACCTAGGGCCTTGAAACGAAGCTTGTGCGGGATCCTTATGGGTCAGTTCTTGACCAACTCTGAATTTCTTGTAAAACTCCTCCTCCTCTGTAGGTTCATCTGGCTCTCTAAATGTCTCATTGAGCTCATAGTCACTGGAGGATTTGTCTGAACCCCATTCCCACTCATTGGAGTCTGTGGAATAATTATCCTCTTGTTGAACTTCAGCCACTTTGACTCGCCATATCTGTTTTGTTCTCTTATTGTGAATCTTGGGATTTAGAAAACCAAGCCCCTTAGAGCGTTCCCTTCTTGTAGTTAGCTCAGGTTGTAAAGGCTCCACGACACCTTCTTTGCGTAGTCCGAGAGGGCTCTTTCCATCATACCCGAATCTCTGCAGAATTTTGAAACCTTTGCCATAGTTCTCACAGGGTATTATAATTGGATCATGTGTATCATCTTCAGCATCCTTATACAGCATTTTATATAAATTTTCTTCCTCTAGTTCGCCCCATTTTTGAAAGACAGTAGGATCCCATTTGAGTAGCATGATGGAGATTTGCTTATTAGGATGTGGCCTCCCGTATTCCTTAGGGGAGTTCATGACTTGTCGTAAGAACATTGTTTGATTCAGAGTGTATTCTCCCATGCCTTTGTCTTGAAACTTGGCTCTAAGTTCACCTTGTTTGGATGTCGAGGGCTTTAATGACTCAGGATCAATATATGCTGAAGAAGGAGTAGCCTCACGATTGCTAGGAATGATAGTCTCAGTATGTGATCTCAAGTTATTGCAATATATGAATGGATTTGGATCACCATTGACCGTTACCTCGACTCCATTATGAGGAAACTTTATGCACTGATGGTACGTTGATGGGACTGCTCTCATTTCATGAATCCACGGGCGTCCTAGCAATATGTTATACGTGAGGTCTAGATCCAGGACTTGACAAATCACGTCCTTTGTGACTGGCCCTATTCTTAGTGGTAAGATGACTGTGCCCTTGGACGAACGCTCTTCATCATCATAAGCCTTAATGGTGATTTGGTTTGTAGCATTCACAGCTTTGTCAAAATATCCCAATTGTCTGATGGTGCTCAATGTACAAATATTAAGACCTGCTCCTCCATCTATCAGGACTCGTTTTATTCGATGTTTATGTATGAAGGCTTCAATGTGTAGAGGTGCATTGTGAGGCTGACTTATGGAGGCGTCATCGGCTTCTGTGAATGTGAGGGAGTGTGGAACAGATAAGTATCCCACCATGGCTTGAAACTGGTCCACGTTTAGATCAGTAGGGACAGCAGTATCTCTCAAGGTTTTGTCAAGGACAGCTTTATGTGCAGGGGATATACGTAAGAGCTCAAGAATAGAGATGAGCGCAGGTGTCTTCCCTAATTGCTCTACAAGGTCGTACTCAGGCTTAGTTGACGGAAGATTGGTATTCTTAGTAGAGGTACCTGGCAATGTGATCTTACCTCGACGGGTTGTAACATGACATTCAGAGGTAGATGTGGACGAAGATCCCACACCTTTTAGGACAATTTTGGGTCTTTGAGAAGGATTCTCAGGATTTTTATTTTTGATGGTAATGGTAGAAATATGATTGTCCATTGAGATATGATTAATAGTGGAATCATAATTGTAAGATGCTCTAGTGTAATTGGCTTGATCATCTGTGACTTTGCCTTTTCCTCTGTCATGTTTTGGGAATGGTTCCTTAAACACCTCATGCTCTTGGTTAGATGAATGTCCCTCAATCTCAATATCTCCTCTGTCAATGAGATCTTGTACAATGTTTTTCAATCGATGGCAATTACTTGTCTTATGACCCTTGCTCTTATGAAATTCGCAAAATTCATCATCATTCCACCAATTCGGTTTGACCTTTGGTTCATATGGAGGAAAATCTGGGACCGTGATCACTTTGTTTGCTACAAGCTTTTTGAATACTGATTCAAGTGGTTCTCCCAATGGAGTATATTTCCTTCGTGGTTTAGCAGCCGTTTGATTGTTCACTTGATTGTTGGTAGAACTTGATCCAGAAAAGATGAACTTTGGTCTCACTGTGTTGGCATCAACAACACCATCACTAACTGTGTTCTTGTTCTTGTTCCAAAATTTTGGTTTGTCCTTTCCCTTAAAGTCCTCTTTGTTTTCTTTGAATAGTTTGATAACTCCTTGTTCAATTAAGACCTTTTCTGTTGCTAGGCCCTTTTCAATGACATCCTTAAATGTAGACAAACAAGCTTTTCTGAGATCATAGCCAATAGCCTTGTTAACATTTTGTGTGAACATCTCTACCATTTGTTTTTGCGGGATCTCACAAGAGCATCTGCTAGCTAGGTTTCTCCATCTTTGCAAAAATGACGCAAAGGATTCTCCTTCTTTTTGTTTCGTATTGCACAAGGTAGTAACTGAGACATCTGTTTCAATGTTGTAAGAGAAATGTTGGATGAATGCCTCTGCCAAGTCGCCCCATGACTTAATACCGGGAGGTAATTGAGAAAACCATTCCATCGCTTGATCTCCTAAGCTCTGTGGGAACAACCTCATTAAGTATGTTTCTTCTGCGGCTACCTCAATGCAAGCTGTGAAGAATTGTCTTATATGTGCCTTGGGGTCTCCTCTCCCTCTATATTTGTCAAATTTCGGCGTTGCCAAGTGTGGAGGAAATGGAGGCATTGGAATGCTCTTATCAAAGGGATAAGGGCATATATCTCTCATAGTATATGTGGGTTTTGATGTGCCCATGTCTTCCACTTTCTTTTGTAGATCTCTAATTTGTTGCTCCAAATTATTTTTGGGAGGAGATGGATTTCTTGTAGCATATCCCATGTTTGAAATACCCATTTGAGGAGGAGCTTGTTGCATATATGGATGATACTGATCGTAGACATGTCCATATGGAGGTCTATATTGTTGCGATATGTATGGAGCACTTGGCATAACTTCTTGTTGAGGGACCCCATATCTGTTTTGTGTATATAAACCATATTCAATAGGCCTTTCATTTTCCATTGTGTTGCCCCCAATTTTGGCATGAGGTCTCCTTGTGTCAAAATTTTGAGGAAGTCCTTGAGTATCCATTTGTCTTGGTTGACCCATATCTTGAGCACGTGTTTGAGCATAAGGCCTCCATGATGGTCTTTGAGTGTAAGTATCATGCATTTGAGCGTGTGTATGTGGGATTGCTGGTTTCTAAAGCAAAACTGATGGTGACTCCGGCATCATATTATTTAGTCCTCCACTATTTGGTTGAGTTTGTTGTGAAGGTCTACTTTCCATAAGTTGAGATAAGTCAAAATCATGTGGTATTTTAGCTCCACTTTGTGCCATCATGTTTAAAAAGTATTGACGATCTCTCCTCATTATCTCTTCAACCAATCTATTGAATTGAGGATCCATTATAGACTCTTGTATGTCTGCTGATAGTATTGAAGAATTGTCCACATTATCATTGTGTGTAGCGTTGTGTATAGCATTTGCACTTTCCACATTTGGATTGTGTCTATAAACATTCATGTCTGGTAATGTAGTGTGCTCAGGATTGTAGAAGACATCATTGTCATACTCATAAGAACTCATGTTTACGGGCCCTTGAGCTTCTTTAGCTTTTCTCCTAGATTTTTGAAGACGGGTTTCAACCATGAACTAGGTGTTAGACCAATATGTGAGAGACTTAGATGAAAATGACAAGAGTATGTAAGACCAAGAGTTGTATGGAATGTAAATGAATCTGAAGTTTACTTGCAATGTCCAAAGTGTAAGACCAAATATGTATGTAGTAGAGTAGGTGTGACTTCCAAAGAGAGGATAGTTTCTCTTGATGAGGTAAGCTGACCTTGACTCTAAGTAAGACCAAATGAGACCCAAAGGTAAGAAACCTTGATGAGGGACCACTTAGCAAAGTGTAGTAGTGTGTTGACAAAGTATGATGAGGACAAGCAAGTGACTTTTTGACTCAAGTTTAGACAAGTATGAATGTAAAATGAGATGTGAAGCAATGATGGACTGTGTAAGACCTTAGAACAGGCTGAATGCTAGATGAAACCTGAAGAGACAACCTAGGAAGCTCAAGTATGCCGAAACTGATTTCTTTGTTTGCTTGACTGTTAAACTTTTCAAATCCTGACACAGACGCCTCTGTATACTTCACAGACGCGGTTTTAAGACACAGACGCTACTCTGTTTGATGCAGACGCGATTCTGAGATTTTCCTGTTGATGTTTGCCGGGACTGTAACAGTTTTTTGCAATTGTGGACACAGACGCGCCTGTATACTTCACAGACGCGATTTCCAGACACAGACGTGTCTCTGTTCGACACAGACGCTGATAAAAACATAGACGCTATTCGGTACTTCACAGACGCGTTTATCCGACACAGATGCGGTTTAAACAGACACAGACGCGTTTCTGTAACCTTAGTGCAATCTTTCCTATCTGTGAATTTGTTTTGCTGTGACCAAATCTGATTTTTCGACTGTTTTTCGTGACAAGAGGACACAGTGTTGATGACCCAATGTTTGCAGATTGTTTAGACTCCAAAAAGTGTGTTTGTTTGATGTAAAAAGTTTTTTTTTTGCATACACTTGAAGACACAAAAGACACAATGTTTTGCTGTTTTGTCTTGATTGTTTGAATGTTTATCATAAGTCAAGCACAATTCTTATGGCTGGCCAGGACAATAATTGTTGATCCCACATGGGGTTTTACCCCCGAGGCTACGCTATTCAGAGCGGATACTTAGATGCTTGACCTCACTGGCTCCACCCTCGGCACTCACTTCTCGGGTCAGCCAAGCATCAGTCCCCATGAAAACTCCCCATGGCGAACTTTGTATCTCTACTAAGAACCGTATGTGTGTGGGCCGCTACCAGAGGTCCGACCTCCTGCCTCAACAACTAGAAGGATTTGGGCATCTAAAACAATGAGGTGCTAGTAAGGGCATCCGCTCGTGTGGCCATACATGCGGCACTTTCAGCTCTGTAAATACAGAAGGCTCCCAGCCGGTAGGGGTTACGCCCTACAAATGATCAAATAAATTTGATCAAACGGGTTTATGGGGAGACATAGTGTCGGTATGAACTAATCAGCACACGTTATTCATAGTTTTCACCATGAATACATTTGATTATAGTGGCTTGGAAGAAGATGGCTTTTCTTTTGCTACCACTTGGGTCGTTCTCTTCTCACTAGTGGTCCTAATGACCACACGGGAAGACAGGCCCTCTAAAGAGTAAACAAAAAGAGCCTATTGCTCAAGACACAAAAGACAATGATTCAATTTTAATGCACCAATTGAAGTGTTTGCTAAACTATGAAACAAGGCACACAATAAAAATTACAAAACCCTAGCCAAGGCCCTGCAACAAAATTGTTAGTAGTTTGGGTTGTTTCAAATGATAACCCCTTCCTGCAAGCACACAAGTTAGGTAAATTTTAGAAAACCCAAAAAGACTTTGTGAAAAGGGGCCTTCAACAAAAACGTATTTGCCTCCAAAGCAAGCTGCACAAACCAGGTTAGCTAGATCTGCAAAGGTTAGCCGAAAATAAACCAGATCTGGAACCCTAAGTACAAAATCCGAAAACCCGAATCGAAAAACTTGAAAAATTTGCAAAACAGAATACACAGACGCTGTTATACCAGACACAAACACGTCTGTCCGACACAGACGCGGTTCTGTGATTCACAGACGCGATATCAGAACACAGACGCCTCTTTCTGCTACAGACGCGATAAGATGATGCACAGACGCGATTAGGAATCACAGACGCGACTTTCGGAAACCTGCAAAAATAGAAAATGACAGAAACACAAACGCGATCCAAGATATCACAGACGCCTCTGAAATACAAAAACGCGATCCGAACACTCGCAGACGCGGAAAGAACCTAAAATGTCGTCGAAATCGTCCGATCTGCAACTTAAAAAATGCGAAATCTGCAACAAAAATGTTAAATGCAAAGGGACAAGAGTCCCACCGGGCGTGCCAAAATGTATATGGTGAAAATGGATAGCAATAAACAACAATATTGAAAGACTAAAATGGATTCAACCACCAAACCCTAGCCTAACAATGAACAAAGATCCACCATAACATATGAAGATAACCTAAGACAATGCAAATAACTCAAAATCACAAAGATTATACCATCACATGTCCACTAGGGTTTTGATCTCCATTCTTCCTATCTCCATTGATCTTGTTTGATATGCTTGCTCTTAGATTTTTGTATGCACAAGAGCTCAATAAAGAACGGAATGTGGTTGCAAGTAGAATTGTAGTGTAGTCAATTGATCAAGTAGTTAGGGTTCTTCCTTAGAATGCTTGATTAGGGTTTGACAATGAAGAAAGCATCTCCTTAAATAGAAGACACAATAAGAAATGGAGGGTTAAGATTGAGAGGTGTAAAAAGAGAGGTCGGCTAGGATTAGAGGGTAGGTATAAGAAATACCAAAATAATGAAAGAGGTAGGTAGTGTAGGAAATAAGAGATGAATGACATGTGTCATGTGTAGAAAAAGATAATGAACTAATTAAATAAATAAAGATTTATTTAATTAATAGAAGAAGTAAGACAATTAAATAAATAAAATATTTATTTAATTTTAGGAAAGGAATAATTTAAATAAATAAATGTATTTATTTAAATGAGAAATAAGGCTAGAAGAGGATAAATGAATTAATTAAATAAATAAAAATTTATTTAATTAATAGAAGAATTAGGCTTAGATAATTAAATAAATAAAATATTTATTTAATTAGACATGACAATTTTAGGTGTCTACAGTATGCATAATTGTTCTTCATTCCCCAATCAAGGAAGGTCACCTAGAAGAAGGGAACACATGTGTCTTTTGAGTCAACATGAGAGAGACCAAAAGAGATCTCAATGCTTTGCATCGTCCTCAAGTAGACAACACTAAGGACAACAAATAGAAGAATGAGAATAACACATAGAAGAAGTAACAAAAGAGAGGAGGAGAGAGTCTGCTATGCTAATGAAACTAGTCTAGCATGTCATCTACCCCCCGATCTTGCTGATCAATATTTCGGGAAGGTAGGGAACACGCTAGAGGAGGAACATCCAACACAGCAGATGGAGCTATCACAAGATCCAAACAAGGGATATGTTCATGTTCCAAGCCACGTTGTTCTTGTCTAGGAGCTAGGATAAGTGCTTTAGAAAATTCGTTAGATAAATGGTTATCAACATCAACATATTCATATTCACTATCAGAATGAAAAGAAGTAACATCTTCATCATGAATAACATTTTCATCTATATCATCATCAAGATTTATAAAAATAGGATCTTTAACTCGCACAGGATCAAGACTATCATGCATTTTATGTTTAGGAGATTTTGGCTCAATTTTCGATTGAGGAGAAAATGGAATAATGCTAGCTGAAGGTGTTTTTGGGGATTGCAAAGTTTGAGAAGCAGTTGCCTGAGCTCTAAGATGATGCTTTCGTCGCCATTCACGTGCAGAACGATTTCATCTAGTCTTAGTAGGAAGTTGAGAAGATTGAGGAGCAGGAATGTTCTCATCCTTATCACTTGGGTGTTTAGGTTGTGATCTCTTAGGTTGGATAATAGGAGAAGAGGAAGGTCTCTTCTCTCTATAAGAGGAAGGAGGAGGAACTGCTCCATATAAAGGAAGAATATTTGGTTTAGGAAGGAGACCAAGTCCATCATGACGAGGAGGTATGGGTCTACCTTTAGAAAGTTTATTAGGCATAGACATAGTAACATCCATAGGGATGGGTTGGGAATCTTCTTGAGGAAAGACATTAGTTTTATCTTTCAAAGGAAGAACTTCCTTCTCAAGAACGATAGGAATATCAAGTTTGGGTGTTCTAGGTTCACTTAGAGATAGGATCATATCTTTTTTCCACTGTTGATAAGATTTGAAAAGATGATCACTTTGCGGTGGAAGAGATTGGAATTGTTTAGGCCAAAAGTAATCAATAGGAATGCTAGAAGTTCTTTCAGCTGGTTTAAAGAGACTATGATTGACAGTAACAACTTCACCATTATGGGGAAATTTCAAACACTTGTGAATAGGAGAAGCAATAGCTTTCATGGAAGATAGCCAAGGATAGCCTAGCTTCACACGAAATTGTTTGGACGATGGAATAATAGCAAAGCTCACATCAAGGGATTTGTTATGGACCTCAATAGGTAATGTAATAGAACCAATTGCAGGAGAAGAAAATGCATCAAATAGTTTCACAACCACATTTGTTTTGTCATAGATCACTTGATTCAATTGCAAAGTAAAAAGAGATTCTTCAGTAATGACATTAACCATACAAGAAGGATCAATAAGCACTCCACGACAAGGTGTATTCTTGACTTTTTCAACTATATATAAAGGACTATCAGGTGCCCTAATAGTTTCACTGGAATCAAATGTGATGGAAGGTTCTTCAGGGATTTTCTGTTGTTCCATAAAGTTAATCACATTCGGAGTCATAGACACAAGACTATCAGGTGAGAAAGAGGAATCATTAGTCTCAATCACATTAGAGGTATGAGAAGGTAATGGATCAGTAAAAATCTTAAGATTTTGGTTAGGAGGAGCTACAGATGTGTTGCCTTTATCATTCACACCTGAAATAGAGATAGTATTATTATCAATCAAATCTTGAATTTTACCCTTTAAAGCAAAACATTTTTTGGTACCATGCCCAGGTTGACGATGGAATTGACAAAAAGATTTGTTATCAAAATAGGGTGAATTAATCTTTGTAGGATCTATTTGCTTTATAGGAGGAAGAGTAAGCACATTTTGTTCCAATAACTTATTCATAATACTATGCAATGATTCATTCAAAGGAGTAAACTTTCTTTCTTTCTTGAAAAACTTAGAAATAGGAGGCACACCTGATGCTGCATTCACATTGTTGTTGATGATGTTTTCATTGAATTTAATGGACTCTCTGTTCGGTTTAAACTTCCCAAATGGTTGTTGACTACTATCACCCTTATCACTCGGAGCCATAGGATTTTCTTGTTCCATTTGACTCACAGTCAGTTGATAATTGTTAAGAGTTGCACACAACTGTTGGAAAGAAGTAAACTCAGAAAACAAAAGTTTTTCTCTAATATCTTTTTGTAAATTAGAAATAAAGATTCTTTGAATATCATTGTCGGGTATTGGAAAAGAAATTTGAGCATACAAATGCTTATATCTACTAATGAAATCAGTCACTTTTTCTTTAACACCTTGTTTACAATGCATTAAATCAATCAAAGTAACTTTAGGACTTATATTATTTTGAAATTGTTGAATAAAAGCATTTGCAAGTTGTTGGAAAGAAGTAATAGAATAGGAAGGCAATGAGCAATACCATTGTAGAGCCTTGTCTCTTAATGTTCTAGTAAATAGTTTTGCAAGCAATCTTTGGTCATGAGCAAAATCAATACATATTGTTTGAAAGGTCTTAACATGTGTTACAGGATCACCTTTACCATTATAAAGCTCCAATTGCGGGACTTCAACATGCTTAGGGGGAATAGCTCGAACAATGTCAAGAGAAAGTGGGCTCACAACATCAAATGTGGGCACACTAAACTTAGATTGATTCATAGAGGCAATTTGTTGCTGTAAAGAAGAGATAGTTTGTGCAAGATTGTTAATAGTCACTTCAGTCGAAGAGTTCATATTAGACATGTTAGATTGTGATGGAGGTATTATGTTATTGAAAGAAGGTATTGATTGAGAGTAAGGTGGCGGGACACTATGATAGTTAGTCATAGGAGATGATTGGAAAGGAGGAATACTACAAGGAGGAATGGAATGGTTAAATGAATTGCCCCCTTGCGCCAGGTTCATTTATGGAGATGTAATAGGGACACTCATTGAAGGAATGAATGAAGAAGTCGGATTGAATGAAGGAAGAGGATTAATTGAAGAAGGAGGATTGCCCCCATGACTGGTGATCATAGGTGGAATGTCTTGTATTGAAGTAGTCATTATGTTTGATGTAAAAGTAGGTATACTAGCAATAGAAGTTGTCAAAGGGATAGAATGATTGACTTGAGTAGGAGGTTGTGTATAACCCAAAGTCTCAGCACAACTCTTCATAGGCATCACATTCGAATCCACAATGTGTGTAGTACTACGCAAAATATCAATTCCATTCCTATCATTTTGAATCATACATTTTAGACCCTCAATTAAGGGAAGAGCTTGACTATCGGGGTATTCTTGAGACATCCTTTGTCGAAAATCATCAAATTGGTTATCCAATTTCGAAAGTTGTTCTACAGAAACCTCATGGAGAGCTTCTTCATCATTAAGAGGATTAGAGGAATTACCCGTGTCCTCGTTAAAAAGGCCATTCAAATTAGGTTCCATCTCCTCAGTAATTAAACCTTGGAAAGACTTAATTCTAAGGCTTCATCTAATGGGAATAGTGTAAGTAGGGCTTATTGTTGTAAAACTCATGCATTAGGGAGAGAGAGAGAATTTTCAATTTAGAGGTAGAAAATTTCAATAAAATCAGCCAATCTCCTAGATTTAAGCTGTTAAATACAATCAGGACAATCTCCCGAAATTTCGGAAAAAATGTCAGGGACCGTGGCGAACGGAGTGCACACGGTCCTCGCAACTTTTTTCGAAATTTTCAGGGATGAAAGTTATGATGATTTTAAAGCTAATCTAAAAATTGAGTGATTTTAAGATCTGTAGATAGGCCAAATTAAAGTTGCAATCTCAAAATTGAACCCTACCAAGATTGTTGAAAAAATGCAAAATTTGAATTTTGAAAAAGAGAGGGAAACTGAAATTTTGAATTTTATGATTTTAGAGGGAATACTAAAAGCAATGCAGGTTTTGAAATTTAAAAGTTGACTCAATTTCATGCAAAATTCAATTTTGAAAGTGGAAATCAAGGTTGTTGCAATTAAACATTTAATTTCAAAAGTCACAAACTGCAAAAATTTTGAATAAAGCACTGAAATTTTGAATGAATGCCAACACACTTTTTAGATTTAGGACAGTAAGAAACACAATTTTGACATGAATTTCAGTTTCAACAATTTTTGAATGATTAGAAGCCTCAATCCAAGCAATCACTAGACCAACTTTGACTTTAATTTTGAAAGTGTTAGAATTGATGAAATCAGCCAAGATTCTGGATTTTAGTAGAAAAATACAGTAAGATCTAGCTCCCGAAATTCAGGAAAAAATGTCAAGGACAATGGCGCTCGGGGTGCACACGGTCCTCGCAACTTTTTTCCAAATTTTCAGGGATGAGAGATATTATGATTTTGTTGCGGAATCCAAAGTTACAGCCAATTTGGAGGTGTTTTGATCAGTGAAATCATCAGTCAAAGGCTGAATCAAGAGGGTTTTAAAAATTAGGGTTTTGACACTTAACCACTTAATTTTCAAAATTAAAGCACAGATATGATTTGACAATTTGCAGTAGGAGGGCAGATCTGAAACAAGCATTAACAATTAAACATTTCACAAGCTCAATTACTAAAAAGAAAATTTAGGGTTTTGTGCAATTAACCTCTAAAATTTGCAAAAGATCAAACATGGAAATGTAATTAAGGAAGCAAATTTTTCAGATCTAACCCTGAATAATCAAAATTAGGATGTTCATGTCAGGTTCACCAAAATGTAAAGCGGAAAATCGAACCCTAGGTGTTCTCCCCCACTCCAAGGAGAAAGGGGGTCACTAGGATTGACGGTTTTCACTTAGGAGGGAATTTACATTCAAAAGAGGGGTTGAAACTCACAAGATCCAATCCCACACAATGCAAAACTGGATTCTAAATGAGTTTCAAGGGTTGAGACATCAAGGATACCCTCTTTTGTAAAGAATGTAGATAGAAAGATTGAACTAGGAGTACATGTAAAGTAAGAAATATTCGCTTATAAACGGAAATAGGGATACGGGATGAAGCTGCGGACCTGAAATTAGCAGTAAAATGTCGAGATGATGCTGTTCTGCAAATTTGAGCGAAAGTTGACGGGACGGTGGCGCCCAGAGTGCACACGGTCCTCCAAAAAATCTGCGAAACGAAGGGTGATCTATTCGTCTCTACACAAGGATTCCAGATCTTCAATTACAGCCGCATACCTACAACCTACACACAGAAAAGAGAGGACAATTGGGGGGTTAGGGATTAGGGGTTTGCCTTTAGGTCAAACCCCGGTTTTGAAATTAACCAAGAAATGAGAATGTTGTAAATGTAAATGTTTGTAATGTAAACAAGTACTGATACCTTGTTGTAAGAATGTTTGTATTCTTACATGCGAAGGTGTAATGAATGTTGTATTTTGTATGTTGTAAGTGATCTCCTCTTCAATAGTTGAATCCTTGTCTTGAATGCAACACTTAGCCTTGAATGGAGACTTAGAATGCTCAATTGCTTGAAGGAATGCTTGAATGCTTGAATGTTTGAATATCGCTTCCGCCTCTTGCTTGCATATATTTTTCCTCTACCTTTTTCCTTACTCCCTTTCTAGGAGAGGAAATGTAGTTTATATACTTGTCAATTAGGGTTAGGAGACTGATTTTTCCGACCTTAGGCTGACCTAGAAGCATTGTTTTCCAAATTGCAAACTTGAAGACCCGATTCCCAACAAGAGACCGGGCCCAAAATAGGGCCAGGGACCAGGGCGCTGGGCGCCATGGTCCCACCTCCCGGGACAGCAGGGTGCAAGGAGGATTAGGCCAAGGTGCAGAAAGATGCAGTTTTTGGTGTCGTAAACAGGTTTCGGGGTCTCCATTCAGGTTTAACATTGCACCGCCATCGTGAAGACCCAAATGCAGTCGAAATTGCAAGTGTCACAATTTTAGGACGCTACAAGACCAAACAAGACAAAGAAGGTCTCAAATGACCTGGTAATAAACCTAACTGGTGCAACATCCGACAGAAGGTCTCTTAGGGTTAATGATGTGACCAACATAAATGTGAGATTTGTTAGCATGATTTTAGGTTACAAAGCAACACATGCAAACTAACTTAACTCAGTTTCCAGTTTATGCATCAAAAGTGCACATGATATGGTTAAGGATAATGTAAAAATTGATGTATGTGAATGGCTAAAGGATGAATTAATTGACAATTTAGGGAAGATCAAGAAGGATAAGAAAGGAACATTTAGATTTGGTAACTTACTTGTATGCTTAATGCTACACATAACCAAATAGGTGCCCGGTATAGGTATCAAGAACCTTGGATTTGACATACCGGTAGGAAAACAGTTATTAGACTTATTCAACAACATGGGTGAAAATAAGGAAAAGAGTACCAATGAATATTTTCAAGCACTAAAGGCCAGAATGAACAAAAGAGTCAGACTGTCATAAAAAATTGTAAACAAATACAAAGATGATATATGTTATGTGATTAAAAAGGATGAGATCTGGATGGAAGCAGTTGTCCCAAGAACAATTTAGGTTACTGAGATGGGTTATGAGACCGATGACCACATAATTGAAACATATATTAAAGCACTTCTGGAAGCACCAAATGAACCTAAGGAAGAAATATTTGGTAGTGTTGAGACCATTGAAAGCCAAATTCAATCTAAGAAGAGAGTAAAGAAAGTAGAAGCAACAGTGAGGAGAGGTTCAAGGTAGGCTAAGGCTATAAAAGAAGATGTACTAAAACAAACTGGTATCACTGAAGATGAGTTACAGGCACAACAACCAAAAACTCACCTTTCACCGGTAGCAACTTCTTCAAAAAGTGACATGCCAGCTGAATTCAAAAGAGTTGTAAGGAAAAGACAACCTTCAACGGTATCCACACCCTCGCCTAGAAGAACTAGACAAAAACAACAGGCAGTGAGGTCTCTAGTAAAGAAGACAACCCCAAAGAAAAAGCTAACACCTAAGAAGAAATGGACTCAATAGAATATTTCTCTGATTGACAGACTATTGGATGAAATCACAGAAGAAGGAAAACTAAAGAACATAGAAAAATTATATGATACACTATCAGCAGATGAGAAAGAGCAAGTTGAAAATAGTGTTATTTTACACCTAGATATCTATAAGAAGTTTTTGATGGAAGTTGTAGATGAACTACCAGATGAATTATTCAAGAGACTAGAAGCAAGAATACAATCTGTTGTAGAACTTGACAAGAAAATCAAAATTGAAAAATTACTTGTTGTCTACCCAGTCAACTCTCCAAAAGAAATAGATAATCTAATTGCAAAAGCCAACCAGTCAGTATTCTCTACTGCACACCGGCATATTGTACTAATGGCAGGAAGAGTAAAAGAGGTAACAGAAGAAACAGAAAATGGATGGGATATATTCCTTATGGAGAAGGAAAAGCGGGAAGAGTACAGGAACCCCAAGCCTATCAAAGTCTATCAAAAAGATAAAGACAAGGGTAAAGGAAAGGTTGGTGGACCTCCTAGTATCAAAATAAAAGATAACTTATCCCCACCGCCTCTGATTACTAAACTGGTAACAACAACAGAAGACCAACCGGCAGATGACAGTATGGATGTATCACAAGAGGATACTAATCCTAATTCAGAGATACTATACATAGTTGATGTTGATACTCAAAAGGTCAACATTGTGGTAGATAAAGACACAACCGATAAGACTGACATGGCTAGTGAGCAACCGGTAACTAACAACATTGATAACACTGAAGGAAAAGTTGAAGATGATAGCACAGGGAAATAGATAGAGACTGGAATAGATCAACAGATAGAGAGACAAACAGAGCAACAGGCTTTGGAACAGGAACAGGTTCATGTGGAAACAGTGCCACCGACAACAGGAGAGAAACAAAAACCCTTGCTTAAGGAAATGGAAACATAGACTGACCTACCAAAGATCACTACAAGCATGGTTACTTCCTCCACCGGCGGAATTCAGAATGTTGGTTCATCCTCAGCAAATTACAAATCAACCAATGTAACTGAAGTTCTTTTAGATTCTTTGAAGAAAATAACTGATTGTAGTTCACAAGCTTATAAAGCTATAGATGACACAATCCCAATTTTGAGGATGATAGCTCCTAAATGCAACATAGATAATAAGGATTCTTTAAGTCAACTTGACACTTTGTCAAAGTATATTACTGACAACACAGTGACAGTTGAACAGATAAAGGAACAGGCATTCAAAGACAGGCTGGAAATTAAAAAACAAAAATTCGTTGAGGATCAAATAAAGAAGTGTACTAGGGAATTTGACACACTTCTATCGGAACTATGTAACATATTGAAGGAATGTAAAACTCTGTACAAAGATACTTGCAAGACAAACTTTTTGACAGTGGACATAGATAAGAAAATGACCAAGGCACAAGAAGAAATTAATAAACTTGCTGACAATTTTGTTAATTCACCTGATACATTATCAGTTTTTGAGAAAAAGATAACAGGTTTTGAGGAAGAGTTACTGAAGCTAGAGAGAGAAAAGGAGAGAATAATAAACAAGGCTAAGAATCTGAGACTAAGACTAAGTCCCAGACTGGACTATCTAGCATCCCTAAGAAAGGAAATATCTGAGGCATTAGTACAAGGACAAAAAACACCAGCAGAGCATATGCATCACCTCACCGGTATAGTTCAAAGAATAGAGGCAACAATAAAAGATAGTAAGAAGTTTATGGAAAGCATAAATTTGGTTTTGGTGAATCTTTTTCAAATTGTAACCACCCAGTTACAAGGTTGAGGCAGAAAACTACAACTCTATTGACACCTTGACAACCTTTGTCATTGATGCCAAAGGGGGAGTAGTAGTAAGAGAAAATAATCAGCAAAAGGCTTATCTGCTCAGGGGGAGCTCACATATTTTTGGTAATATTTTTGGTACACAATTTTTGGATTACAAGTTTTGGAATTTTCTCATGAGTGTTGCCATCAATGCCAAAGGGGGAGATTGTTGGCATATGCACAATCCAATGAGACATTGTAGGTGATTGAAGGTTTTGTCATTGATGGTAACCTTACAATCCTATGACACCGGCAAGGCATTCCACCGGCACTAGCAAGATCAGACTCTACACCGGCACTCAGATCACCGGCACCAGTAGTGAAAGGAAGCATACCGGCACAGAAGCCGACAGGATTTTTGTTGTTTATATATTTTGTTTATTATTTGTAAATGTAAAGCGGAAAAATCGAACCCTAGTTGTTCTCCCCTCCCCAACTCCAAGGAGAGAGAAGGGAGAGTCACTAGGGTTGATGGTTTTCACTTAGGAGGGACTTTACATTCAAAAGAGGGGTTGAAACCCACAAGATCCAATCCCACGCAATGCAAGATTGGATTCTATATGAGTTTCAAGGGTTGTGATAGCAAGGATACCCTCTTTTGTAAAGAATGTAGAAAGATTGATTGAACTAGAAATGCATGTAGAAGCAAGAAAGATTCACTTATAAACAGAGATAGGGATATGATATGAAGCTACGGACCTGGAATTAGCAGTAAAATGTCGAGACGGTGCTGTTCTGCAAATTTGAGCAAAAGTTGACGGGACGATGGCGCTCGGCATGCACACGGTCCTCCGAAAAATCCGTGAAACGAAGGGGGATCTGTTCGTCTCTGCACAAGGATTCCAGATCTTCAATTACAGCTGCGTACCTGCAACCTACACACAGAAAAGCGAAGACGATTGGGGGGTTAGGGATGAGGGGTTTGCCTTTAGGTCAAACCCCAGTTTTGGAATTAACCAAGAAATGAGAAATTGTTGTAAATGTAAATGATTGTAATGTAAAACAAGTACTAGTACCTTGTTGTAAGAATGTTTGTATTCTTACATGCGAAGGTGTAGATGTTGTTGTATGTTGTATGTTGTATGTGACATGTGATCTCCTCTTCAATGGTTGAATCCTTGTCTTGAATGCAACACTTAGCCTTGAATGGAGACTTAGAATGATCAATTGCTTGAAGGAAATGCTTGAATGCTTGAATGCTTGAATGTTTGAATATCGTTTCCACATCTTGTACACATCTCTCCTTCCTCCTTTTCATCTACCCCAAATGGGAGAGGAAAATGTAGTTTATATACTTGTCAATTAGGGCTGATAGACTGATTTTTCCGAACTTGGGCCGACCAGGAAGTACTATTTTCCAAATTGCAAACATAAAGACCCGAAGCCCCATAGGAGACCGGGCCCAAAATAGGGCCAGGGACCAGGGCGCTGGGCGCCATGGTCCTGGGGGACCAGGGCACTAGGCGCCCTAGTCCTGAAGGACCAGGGCACTGGGGGCCATGGTCCCACCTCCAGGGACAACAGGGTGCAAGGAGGATCAGGCCAGGGTGCTTGAAAAATGCAGTTTTCGGTGTCATAAGCAAGTTTTGGGGTCTCCATTCAGGTTCCATGTTGCATCGCCATCGTGAAGACCCAAATGCGGTCGAAATTGCAAGTGTCGCAATTTTAGGACGCTACATTTAGCCCCCACTTTAGCGGGAGTATAAGCGTACGCTCATACTTCCGGTAAAGTACAAGGAAACAACATTGAAAAACTTTCATCACGTCAAGGAGGCAAGATACACTAAGCCCCCAGTGGACTAAGGATCTTACGAATTCGATTGACAAAGTAAAAGGGAAGATCACGAGGGAGAACCATGACTGTCAGTAGTAAGGTTCCCTCACTATGAGTCATGTAAGAAAGATATCAAAAATTTTCAAGGCAAAGCTAAATTTGTCAAGAAATTTTCAAGTATCTTGAAAAGATATGAATGGGATGTATGCCCCCCTACGTTAAAGCGATCGCACACGCCTCACCGAGGGTGATTGCTTTAAGGTAGTGATACATATAAGAAATGAGAAAGGAGCACGTTATTGCAAGGATTTAGCCCCCAAGTGTGAGATAAGCCCAAGGATAATAGACACAAAACATAAAGCACGAGGTGACTTTGCTTTCCTCGGGGTCAGTATGCTGTATGATAATTCATGTATATCATATGTATGTATGCATAATTGTTCTTCATTCCCCAATCAAGGAAGGTCACCTAGAAGAAGGGAACACATGTGTCTTTTGAGTCAACATGAGAGAGACCAAAAGAGATCTCAATGTTTTGCATCGTCCTCAAGTAGACAACACTAAGGACAACAAATAGAAGAATGAGAATAACACATAGAAGAAGTAACAAAAGAAAGAGAGGAGGAGAGAATCTGCTATGCTAATGAAACTAGTCTAGCACGTCATCTACCCCCCGATCTTGCTGATCAATGTTTTGGGAAGGTAGGGAACACGCTAGAGGAGGAACATACAACACAGCAGATGGAGCTATCACAAGATCCAAACAAGGGCTATGTTCATGTTCCAAGCCACATTGTTCTTGTCTAGGAGCTAGGATAAGTGCTTTAGAAAATTCGTTAGATAAATGGTTATCAACATCAACAAGTTCATATTCACTATCAGAAGCAAGAGAAGTAACATTTTCATCTATATCATCATCAAGATTTATAAAAATAGGGTCTTTAACTCGCACAGGATCAAGACCATCATGCATCTTATGTTTAGGAGATTTCGGCTCAATCGTCGGCTGAGGAGAAAATGGAATAATATTAGTTGAAGGTGTTTTTGGGGATTGCAAAGTTTGAGCTCTAAGACGACGCTTTCGTCGGCGTTCATATGCAGAACGATTTCGTCTAGTCTTAGTAGGAAGTTGAGAAGATTGAGGAGGAGGAATGTTCTCATCCTTATCACTTGGGTGTTTAGGTTGTGGTCTCTTAGGTTGAATAATAGGAGAAGAGGAAGGTCTCTTCTCTCCATAAGAGGAAGGAGGAGGAACTGCTCCATATAAGGGAGGAATATTTGGTTTAGGAAGGAGACCAAGTCCATCATGACGAGGAGGGATAGGTCTACTTTTAGGAAGTTTAGTAGATATAGGCATAGTCACATCCATAGGGATGGGTTGGGAATCTTCTTGAGGAAAGACATTAGTTTTATCTTTCAAAGGAAGAACTTCCTTCTCAAGAACGATAGGGATGTCAAGTTTGGGTGTTCTAGGTTCACTTAGAGATAGGATCATATCTTTTTTCCACTTTTGATAAGATTTGAAAAGATGATCACTTCGTGGAGGAAGGGGTTGGAATTGTTTAGGCCAAAAATAATCAATAGGAACGCTAGAAGTTCTTTCAGCTAGTTTAAAGAGACTATGATTGACAGTAACAACTTCACCATTATGGGGAAATTTCAAACACTTGTGAATAGGAGAAGCAATAGCTTTCATGGAAGATAGCCAAGGATAGCCTAGCTTCACACGAAATTGTTCGGATGATGGAATAATAGCAAAGTCCACATCAAGGAATTTGTTATGGACCTCAATAGGTAATGTAATAGAACCAATTGCAGGAGAAGAAAATGCATCAAATAATTTCACAACCACATCTGTTTTGTCATAGATCACTTGATTCAATTGCAAAGTAAAAAGAAATTCTTCAGTAATAACATTAACCATGCACGAAGGATCAATAAGCACTCCACGGCAAGGTGTATTTTTGACTTTTGCAACTATATATAAAGGACCATCAGGTGCCCTAATAGTTTCACTAGAATCAAAGGTGATGGAAGGTTCTTTAGGGATTTTCTGCTGCTCCACAAAGTTAATCACATTTGGAGTCATAGACACAAGATCATCAAGTGAGACAAAGGAATCAGTAGTATTGATCGCATTAGAGGTATGAGAAGGCAATGGATCAGTAAAAATCTGAAGATTTTGGTTAGGAGGAGCTACAGATGTATTGCCTCTATCATTCACACCAGAAACAGAAATAGTATTATTATCAATCAAATCTTGAATTTTACCCTTTAAAGCAAAACATTTTTCAGTATCATGCCCAGGATGACGATGAAATTGACAAAAAGATTTGTTATCAAAATAGGGTGAGTTAATCTTTGTAGCATCTATTTGCCTTATAGGAGGAAGAGTAAGCACATTTTGTTCCAATAACTTATTCATAATACTATGAAATGATTCATTCAAAGGAGTAAACTTTCTTTCTTTCTTGAAAAACTTAGAAATAGGAGGCACACCTGATGCTGCATTCACATTGTTGTTGATGATGTTTTCATTGAATTTAATGGACTCTTTGTTCGGTTTAAACTTCCCAAATGGTTGTTGACTACTATCACCCTTATCACTCGGAGTCATAGGATGTGATTGTTCCATTTGACTCACAGTCAGTTGATAATTGTGAAGAGTTGCACACAACTGTTGGAAAGAAGTAAACTCAGAAAACAGAAGTTTATCTCGAATATCTTTTTGTAAATTAGAAATGAAGATTCTTTGAATATCATTGTCAGGCACTGGAAAAGAAATTTGAGCATACAAATGCTTATATCTACCAATGAAATCAATCACTTTTTCTTTAACACCTTGTTTACAATGCATTAAATCGATCAAAGTAACTTTAGGACTTATATTGTTTTAAAATTGTTGAATGAAAGCATTTGCAAGTTGTTCGAAAGAAGTAATAGAATAGGAGGGCAACGAGCAATACCATTGTAGAGCTTTATCTCTTAATGTTCTAGTAAACAATTTTGCAAGCAACCTTTGGTCATAAGCAAAATCAGTACATATTGTTTGAAAGGTCTTAACATGTGTTAGAGGATCACCCTTACCATTATAAAGCTCCAAATGCGGAATTTCAACATGTTTAGGGGGAATAGCTCGAACAATGTCAAGAGAAAGTGGGCTCGCAACATCAAATGTGGGCACACTAAACTTAGATTGATTCATAGAGGCAATTTGTTGCTGTAAAGAAGAGACAATTTGTGCAAGATTGTTAATGGTCGCTTCAGTCGAAGAGTTCATATTAGACGTGTTAGATTGTGATGGAGGTGTTATGTTATTGAAAGAAGGTAGAGAGTAAGGTGGTGGGACACTATGATAGTTAGTCATAGGAGATGATTGGACAGGAGGAACACTACAAGGAGGAATGGAAAACGAATTGCCCCCTTGTGTCATTTTCATTTGTGGTGATATAATAGGAACACTTATTGAAGGAATGAATGAAGAAGTCGGATTGAATGAAGGAAGAGGGTTGATTGAAGAAGAGGGATTGCCCCCATGACTAGTGATCATAAGAGGAATGTCTTGTATTGAAGTAGTCATTATGTTTGATGTAAAAGTAGGTATACTAGCAATAGAAGTCGTCAAAGGAATAGAATGATTGTCTTGAGTAGGAGGTTGTGTATAACCTAAGGTTTCGGCACAACTTTTCATAGGAATCACATTCGAATCCACAATGTGTGCAATACCATGCAAAATATCAATTCCATTCTTATCACTTTGAAGCATACGTTTTAGACCCTCAATTAAAGGAAGAGCTTGGCTATCAGGGTATTCTTGAGACATCCATTGTCGAAAATCATCAAATTGGTTATCCAATTTTGAAAGTTGTTCTACAGAAACCTCATGGAGAGCTTCTTCATCATTAAGAGGATTAGAGGAATTACCCATGTCCTCGTTAAAAAGGCCATTCAAATTAGGTTCCATCTCCTCGGTAATTACACCTTGGAAGGACTTAATTCTAAGGCTTCGTCTAACGGGAATAGTGTAAGTAGGGCTTATTGTTGTAAAACTCATGCACTAAAGAAAGAGAGAAGATTTTGAATTTTAGAGGTAGCAAATTTCAGTAAAATCAGCCAATCTTCTAGATTTAAGCTGTTAAATACAATCAGGACAATCTCCCGAAATTTCGGAAAAAATGTCCGGGACCGTGGCGCTCGAGGTGCACACGGTCCTCGCAACTTTTTTCGAAATTTGCAAGGATGAAAGTTATGATGATTTTACAGCTAACCTGAAAAAATTGAGTGATTTTACGATCTGTAGATAGGCCAAATTAAAGTTGCAATCTCAAAATTGAACCCTACCCAGATTGTCGAAAAATGCAAAATTTGAATTTTGAAAAAGAGAGGGAAACTGAAATTTCGAATTTTATGATTTTAGAGGGAATGTTAAGAGCAATGGAAGTTTTGAAATTTAGAAATTGACTCAATTTCACACAAAAATTCAATTTTGAAAGCGGAAATCAAAGTTGTTGTAATTAAGCACTTAATTTCAAAAGTCACAAATTGCAAGAATTTGAATAAAGCACTGAAATTTCGAATGAATGCCAACACACTTTTCAGATTTAGTACTGTAAGAAACACAATTTTGACACAAATTTCAATTTCAACAATTTTTGAATGATTAAAAGCCTCAATCCAAGCAATCGCTAGACCAACTTTGACTGTAATTTTGAAAGTGTTAAAATTGATAAAATCAGCCAAAATTCTGGATTTTAGCAGAAAAATACAGTAAGATCTAGCTCCCGAAATTTCGGAAAAAATGTCGGGGACGATGGCGCTCGGGGTGCACACGGTCCTCGCAACTTTTTTCCAAATTTTCAAGGATGAAAGATATTGTGATTTTATTGCGGAATCCAAAGTTACAGCCGATTTGGAGGTGTTTTGATTAGTGAAATTATCAGTCAAAGGTTGAATCAAGAAGGTCTTAAAAATTAGGGTTTTGACATTTAACCACTTAATTTTCAGAATTAAAGCACAAATATGAATTGGCAATTTGCAATAGAAGGGTAGATCTAAAACAAGCATTAACAATTAAACATTTCACAAGTTTAATTACTTAAAAAGAAAATTTTAGGGTTTTTATGCAATCAACCTCTAAAATTTTGCAAAAGATCAAACATAGAAATATAATTAGGAAAGCAAAATTTTTAGATCTAACCATGAATAATCAGAATGAGGATGTTCACGTCGGGTTCACCAAAATGTAAAGTGGAAAAATCGAACCCTAGTTGTTCTCCCCTCCCCAACTCCAAGGAGAGAGAAGGGAGAGTCACTAGGGTTGATGGTTTTCACTTAGGAGGGACTTTACATTCAAAAGAGGGGTTGAAACCCACAAGATCCAATCCCACGCAATGCAAGATTGGATTCTATATGAGTTTCAAGGGTTGTGATAGCAAGGATACCCTCTTTTGTAAAGAATGTAGAAAGATTGATTGAACTAGAAATGCATGTAGAAGCAAGAAAGATTCACTTATAAATAGAGATAGGGATATGATATGAAGTTGCGGACCTGGAATTAGCAGTAAAATGTCAGGACGGTGCTGTTCTGCAAATTTGAGCAAAAGTTGACGGGACGATGGCGCCCGGCGTGCACACGGTCCTCCGAAAAATCCGTGAAACGAAGGGGGATCTGTTCGTCTCTGCACAAGGATTCCAGATCTTCAATTACAGCTGCGTACCTGCAACCTACACACAGAAAAGCGAAGACGATTGGGGGGTTAGGGATGAGGGGTTTGCCTTTAGGTCAAACCCCAGTTTTGGAATTAACCAAGAAATGAGAAATTGCTGTAAATGTAAATGATTGTAATGTAAAACAAGTACTAGTACCTTGTTGTAAGAATGTTTGTATTCTTACATGCGAAGGTGTAGATGTTGTTGTATGTTGTATGTTGTATGTGACATGTGATCTCCTCTTCAATGGTTGAATCCTTGTCTTGAATGCAACACTTAGCCTTGAATGGAGACTTAGAATGATCAATTGCTTGAAGGAAATACTTGAATGCTTGAATGCTTGAATGTTTGAATATCGTTTCCACGTCTTGTACACATCTCTCCTTCCTCCTTTTCATCTACCCCAAATGGGAGAGGAAAATGTAGTTTATATACTTGTCAATTAGGGCTGATAGACTGATTTTTCTAACCTTGGGCCGACCAGGAAGTACTATTTTCCAAATTGCAAACATAAAGACCCGAAGCCCCATAGGAGACCGGGCCCAAAATAGGGCCAGGGACCAAGGCGCTGGGCACCATGGTCCTGGGGGACCAGGGCGCTGGGCGCCCTAGTCCTGAAGGACCAGGGCACTGGGCGCCATGGTCCCACCTCCAGGGACAGCAGGGTGCAAGGAGGATCAGGCCAGGGTGCTTGAAAAATGCAGTTTTTGGTGTCATAAGCAAGTTTCGAGGTCTCCATTTAGGTTCCGTGTTGCATCGCCATCGTGAAGACCCAAATGCGGTCGAAATTGCAAGTGTCACAATTTTAGGACACTACAGTAAAATCATTGTAAGCCGACTTGGCAAGTTGTAAAATGACTCTTATATAAGAGAGATCATTGTAGAACATTTGTAATGAAGGAAGAAGATTGTAATTAGGCAAAATAAGGCAGACCTATTATGCGAATTATAGGTTAAGGGTTTATGTAAGAAGCAGAGCAGAAACTGGTACTGGATCTGGTATTATAGATGCTATCTTGAAGCAGTACAAGACACTAAATTTATATAATCCATTTTGTAAGTCAGTGAGACTTCCTATTTTGTATCTGAGCAGTGAGCTCTAGGAAGTTGGCCTTTCTGCATGTGTAGGCCCCTCTTGTAGCAATAATATTCTCTTACTGGCCAGTAAGGGAATATTGTGGGTCACAAATCCCACTGAGGTTTTTCCCACACCGGGTTTCCTCGTTAAATCCTTGTGTTATGGTGTGTTTTTCATGTGGTTGTTTTTATCTCTGTTTATTGCATTACTTTCTACTTACCGGTACACTGTATTAATATGCTCTACATGTTTTAAGTTAAGAAAATCTATCAACCGGTTAGATACCGATTCACCCCCCCTCTCAGTATCTGTGGGAATCCTAACAGCAGGATGAGACCAAATCAGATGAACTTCAAGTCTATGCAAAGGAATGTTTTTTGTCATGCATCCAACAAACCTGGTCATATTGCAAGATATTGTAGAAGCAAGAATGCTCCAATGAACAAAAATAAATCAGATGAAAAAGGAAAATCTAAAGTGGAATATATCAGATATCAGCATAAGAAGATGTGGGTTAAAAAGGAAGATTCAAATGTGCAAAATGGCTCCACACCTAAATCCAGTGATGGAACCTCATCTGATAACTAGGGCATTTTTCCCTTATGGGGCATATTATCATATGAATCTTTAGAACCCCCTTGCAAAGATATGTAACTATTTGAGGATGGTTGCAGATGATGGAGATTAACTGAGCAATTGTTAACCAGAAGATTTCATGGCAGTTTGATAATCTGGTGTATGAATTTATGAAAAATAGTGTATATGGGAGTCATTAGGGTTGTACCTAAGCAAGCTATCTCCGGTGTGCAGAAGCGTATTCCTCCCAAGCAAGCTAAAACTAAGTAGAGTAAGTTTGCACCTATCTTCGGTGTGCAGAAGCCCATTCCTCCATCCAAACCACAATCATCATCAACCGGTGGAGTTGAAAAGAAGGAGGAGAAGCTGGTGAGAAAATATGTTGTTGTGGAAGAAGAAACAGAATCTGATGAAGAGGTAAAAGAAGTAAAGAATACTACAACATATGTCAGGGTAGTCGGGAAGCCCTTATCCAATAAAGGTCCATCTGCAAAGAAAACTAAAACATAAGGTGAGCCATCTGGTAAAGCGAGAGAAGACAAGAAGAAATCAGAAATAGATGAAGCTCTTAAGTCGGGTAAGCTTGAAGGTCATTACACTATTATCCCTTTGTTACAAAAGATGATAGACATAATAGTAAAAGAAGGTTATTTGACAAACCTTTCTATATATTATGAGCATTCTACTGAAAAAGTTCGGAGAGCTATTGAGAAGGAAGTTGTACATTATATGAATTCTTTTAGTAACATTGATTGAGGTGTCATCCCTAATCCCAAAAGAGTTATATGATATTTTGGATGCCCAGAGACACAACTAGTTTAGAAGATGAGAGGTTAAAAGAATATACCTTAGTCAAGCTATGTCCTGATATAACAAAAGATGAAATTCAAAGAATTTTGGGACTATTTAAGGAAAACCTCAGGAGCAAACACAGAGTAAATAAAATAATATTCGGGAGAGTTGATGAAGTAGTGAAAGATACAAAGGGTATTCTGAAGAAAATTTTGAAATAAAATAACTATCAGATCAATCCAGAAGAAGATGACCCCCAACCGAAAGAACAATCAAGAAAAGACACTTCTACTCTGATAGCTCAGACAAAAGTTTCTCATGAACAACCATTTGTACAAATTGATCGAGTAGAAAAGGAAATTGTAGATGATATCATTGGTAATCAGGCAGTTGGGGACTCTGGTAAAGTTGTGAAAGAACCTCCAGCTATGGAAGTACACTTAGAAGAAGCAGTTGAGGAGATTGCAAATGAGAAGGGAGTATATGAGAAAGCTGGAGAAGAGGCTAATGTAGAAAAGGGTGATATAGATGTTGCGGCTAGTGCTAAGAAAGATAAAGGAGAGGAGAAGGTTGAAGAGGCACTAGTGATCATGGCAAGAGCCACTGTTACAGACAAAGGGAAGCATATTGTTGTTGAAGAAGATGACTCTTCTCATCGACCAATTTATTTGAGTAAACTGCCCCCTATACAAGCATTGAAGTTAGCCATCCTTACTCAAATTAAAGCTAGTGAGGACTTACTTAAGTCTGCTTGAGAAGAAAAAGAGATTATATCTCTGGATACTACATTTTTGGAGAAAATTTTGCCTAACTTTAAGAAGGATTCCAATGATATACCCTTTTGTAAGCTTAAGAATATGTTAAAAAAAGTTGAATCGGATTTTGTATCATTGGAGAAAGAAACGAATATAAAAGTTTTGAACAAATTTAATGAGATGAGACTCCAAACATTTGTTAAAACAATTGAGGCTAATAGAGCAGTTTTGCAATCTGCAATAAAGAGTGTTGAGGATGCTTTGAATGAAGGTGGTAAGATCTTTAAGTCATGTCTCATTTTGCCTAAATTTACAGTAAATATTGACAAGAAGATTAGGGACTGTGAAGGGCAGTTGGCCAGCATTGCATAATCTTTTGCCCCTCTTTCAGTTTTTGCTAGCAGTCTTGAAGCCCAAATTATGAATCTTACAGATAAGATCAAGAGCTTGAGTGTAGAAAAGGAGCAGTTAATAGGCAGAGTGGGGGAATTGAGGAGTCTAATCACTCCCCGATTGGACACTTTACTTGGGGCTCAACAAGATGCAGTAACGGCTTTGGGAAAAGATGTATCGGTAGTTCTTAAGGGTGTAGAAGTCCATGCATACATGTTTAGTGCCTTAATCAATGTTTTGGATTGTTTCCTGAGGGGATGGAATGAGTATCTGAAGTCCTTGAAGGTAACTTATGCAGATATTTTCAAGTTTTTGTAGATCACTATACACATTCTTTTGTATAAAAGTTTTGGGGGATTCCTACCTTTTCCATTGATGTCAAAGGGGGAGAGGGAGTAGTGAAAAATGGTGCACATTCTTAGGGGGAGTAAGTTGAGTGTATAGATTTTTGGATTGATTGTAGCTTTGGAATTTTGGAACACTTGTCATTTTTCACAGTGTTGCCATCAATGCCAAAGGGGAAGATTGTTGGCAAGAGACATTGTTCCAGTGATGTTAGATAAATGGAGATTACTTAAGGGTTTTCATTGATGGCAACTCAGCCTAGTGATCCTATCTGGTATTCATAGAATTGATTTACCGAAAGTCATTTTGTTCATAAGGCATAAGTCTAGAAGGTGGAACATAATAATCAGTAGAGCATGAGATCATGGTACAAATCCTAATTTCGGTGGAGTAATTTTGGTTACAGTGATCAAGGCAGTTGATTTGGGGTTCAAGACAAATTACTTTGTGATCTTAACATCTGGTGTTGAATTATGTGCAAGTTTAGGGCTCTGGTATCCAGTAATTTTGGAAGAACAAAGTTATTATGTGGATAGTTGAGTAACGTGTGTTGTGGAGTTGTAGGGATGATTTTGGTGATTGGTGTTGTGTTCGAGGAGTTTTTTTCGTTGTGTATGAAGCTTGTTATCACATGTTTTAGGTCTGTACTATAAATTTACGATGGATTGATCCGACATGAGACTACACGTTTCATATTTTGCAATTTTTGGAAGCCAACTTGATAGAGATCTATTTTGGTGGTGTGGATATATAAGATGGACTTGGGTGATCATTTTGGTGCGAATATATGTGTGAAAAATTGTTTTAGGTGCGATTGAGAGCAGTTTCACGTGCAAATCTTGAGTTTTGTTGATCTAGTATTTGGCAGCAGAGCAGAACAAAGCAGATTATCAGATCAATGGGAGCAGATCATTTTTGCATAACTGGAACTGATTTCTGGCATTAGTAGATGCTATATTCCAGTTTGAACTTTATAATTTCCTTTATATCTCATTTGTAGGGCAGTGAGTCCTTCGGGGTTGCAGCCCTATTTTGTATTTGAGCAGTGAGCTCTAGGAAGTGTGCTTGAATGCAAGGGTCAGTGCAAGAAGTTGAGTCCACTTTTTGGCCAAAAAGTGAGTGTTTTCACTAATTTTCAGATTTTTCCACATTTGAGCTGAAAATTTGAAGCACTTAGAGATTGAATCTTGAAAAAAGTTAGTAATATAAAATATAGCACTAGGAGTCTAGTTTCCAAATATGTAATTTATTTTAATACTTAGATAATATAAATTGACTTTCAGAAGGGATTTCTAAAAACCACTTTTAAAAAATGTTTGTTTTAAGACCATACCATGCACGTGTATGACCCACACTTTTTGACACAAATAAAATTTTATTTTCAAATGCTCTTGGGAAATGATTTATAAAACACTAAAGATTGATGAGCATATTTTTTTGATTTTTTTTTAATATTTATTTTTTATTATTTTCTCATTGGCCGAAATTATATTTTTTAAAACTCGTCGTGTACGGTCCACATAATTTGACCTAAACTAATTATTTTTATTTTTATTTTTTTTAATTGAAAAGAATTTTGTGTAGATTGATGACATAATTTTTTTTTCAAGAAACATTAAAACAAAAAAGTTATTAAATAAACAAGGTAAACTGATATTTCAAGTTAATGGACCATATTTAGTACAAATTAATAAATAAATAGAAAAAGTAATCAAATCTTTAGAAAAATTATATATTCAGAATCTACATAGTGTAATATAAAATGGGTTTTAATTTTGTTAAATAATTATATGATAATGGGCATAAAACATATGCCAGAAGTTAATATTTCACCATGTCACTGATACAATCTTGTACTTGCAGGTCCAAGGCTAAGGGTTGGGCATTCCATGCCTTTTCCCAACCAAAACTTGATGCACATGGTAGGCTCCATTTTCAAAATTTAAGAAACGAGGCCCCGTTATGGTCTGGGGCCCGTTAACAACGAGGCCCCATTTTTTATTTTCGCCTTAGGTCCCCAAAGCATAATGGGGCCCGTTCCTAGTGGCACGCTTTGCAATGTGCACTTCCCCCAAAGTGGGACTCAACTTTGTGCAATTACCCGCAAGTGAATTCCCCTTTTGTAATATTGTTCTACTACTAGCCATAGTAAAATAATATTGTGGGTTCAAATCCCACCGTGGTTTTTCCCTTTCTAGGTTTCCATTTAAAACTTTTGGTGTTATGGTTGTGTGGTTATTTTCTTTGAGTTTCAGCATTATACTTTCTATTCTTTGCATCCGGTGATTTAAGAATCAGTTTAATAATCTAATAAATTCCAAAACACTTATTCACCCCCCCTCTCAGTATTCTGGTGCTTTCAACCTGATCAAGACTGTATGCTCTCTATCTCTCCCTCTTGATCTCTTTATATCTTCCTCATTCTCTCTCCTTCTGACTCTCTCTATCTCTCTATCTAGTTTTTCCCTCTTCCTCTCTCACTCTATATTTATCTCTACCTCTATCTTGATCTTTCCCCCTTTATCTCTAGACATGTCTCTATCTATCCATCTCTCTCCCCCTCCCTCTCTCTATGTCCCTCTCCCTCTCTCACTCTCCCTCTACCTCTTTTTGCACCTTTATATCTATATCTATTTTAATCTCTATATCTATCTCTCCATATTTCTTATTTCATCTATCCCTCTATCTCTATTTATTTATCTCTATATCTCTCTCTACCACTATATCTCTATGTACCTCTATATATCACTTCCTATCTCTATCTTTACCTTTTTATCTCTCCCTCTATTTTGTGTTTCTCTTCTATCTCTATTTATTCATCTCTCTTCTCTTTTTATCTCTCCATATATCTTCCTCTCGCTCTCCCTCACACCTTATTGTAAATACAACATGAGACTATTGGTAATGAAACTTGATTATTTTCTTGATTCAAAGGTTTTATTTCAATTATGATTGGATCCTCGTAAGTGGATGCATGGTTGATTTAAAGCTATCACTTATTCATTGAGACCTTTGTTGTAAAAACAACATCATTTTCTAAATGTCCTGCCAATTGACCTCATGTACTATATTAACTTATACAAAAAATAAACCATATTTTCCCCTAATTGACCTTCCACACCTCTTCATCATACTCATTGCACACCAAGGTACAATTGTTAGTTACCATTAATTGGGTTTTGTCTTATTCAACACCTCTAATCCTCTTTAATAGCTAAAATAAATAGAAATAGTTATAATTGTTAGGTCCCGGAGACAACTGAGAGGGGGGGTGAATCAGTTGTCAAATAAATTCAAACCAAAAACAACTTAACCAACTAAATGCTTAATATCGGTAAACCAATCTTTTATACCAGTAGACAGTTTTATCAGTTAATTGCAATACCAATAAAGATTAATGCATGAAACAAAAAGACAAAGTTGTCCACAACACATAACACCAATATTTGTATGTGGAAACCTTGTAAGGGGAAAATCCATAGTGGGAGACCTTACCCACAATCAGATAATACTAATGCAGATAGTAAGTGTATACAAATGGGGTCTGCACATGCAGAAAGGCTAAGCGCCTAGAGCTCACTGCTCAAACACAAAATAGGAGTCACACTGACTACAATTGGATGGTTAAATCCAATAAGGATGTATTGCTCAAATTAGCATCTTTCTATGTTGGATTCAGTACTGGTGTAGTTCTAATTGTCTTCACAAAACCCTCCTTCAACCTTCAAATCATGTCTGCATGTATAGCTCTTCTTATTCTCGCATATACCTTCACACAATCCTTTTTCACATTCCACATTCGATCTTACAAATAAGATCTTACATTTATACCATAACCTAAGACCAATTTTAGTAGGTCGGCTCTGAAGGATACTACAATAAAATCAATTTATAATTAAAACAATATCCGATGCAATAACTGATTCAACATGTTGGCTTGATGCATTTACAACAATAATAAAACATCTCCATAGTGTGTCATGCTGATCTGGAAAAGATAAACCTGTCGATGTGTAACCTGGACCTATTTGTCGGTAACAACAAATATGCAAATACGAATATGCCAATAAACAAATCTTCAAGACGAAGTGTCCAAACGATGTCTTCGACATAACCAAGTATTTTCCATGCCATTCCAAGTGCCGATGAACATTATATCCTGCCAGTGTACCAAATACCGGTGACTATGCATAAGTCATTTGCTTTGCCGGTGAATGTTGTTGATTCTCCAAAGTGCCAGAGTTGATAAGTGTTAGTAGGTGTTGACATCAATGACAAAACCATACCAAAATACCAACAATCTCCCCCTTTGGCATTGATGGCAACACAAGATGGAAAAACCATCAAAGTGCCAAAACAAAAATGCCAAATACCAAAAGCCAACAATCTCCCAAAAGAGATCATAACTAGAAATCAAAATATAGATACAGAGAGTAACAATCTCTCCCCCAATGAATAATCTCTCCCCAAAAGATAATGTGTTTTTCCATATCAATCTCTCCCCCTTTGACATCAAATGCCAAAGTAGAATAAAACACCATTTTTCAGATACAAAATACCAACCAATTCAGTATACCAACTACTCCCCCTGAGAAGTAGCTTCCTCATCAAAGCCGGAGTAAAAGATTTCTCTGTTAATTCTGTCGGATGATGACAAACATCAACTTCCTAAGTCTCTACCGGTGGGGGTATGACCCCAAGCTGATCTCTGAGATATTCAAAAGTCTCCTTAGGCAGAGGTTTAGTGAAAATATCTGCAATCTCCTCTTTAGTATTCACATAAACCAGTTTTATTTCTTTTGCTTCAACATTTTCCCTTAGAAAATTTAGTTTGATAGAAACATGTTTGGTTTTATAATGTAATACCGGATTCTTAGATATATCAATTGCTGTAGTGTTATCACAATAGATAGTAATAGGTTCCTTGCACTTTACCTTTATATCCTTTAACATTTGCTTATGCCATAATACTTGTATACAGTTAGTTGTTGCTACAACATATTCTGATTCTGCTGTTGATAAAGATGTACAACTTTGTTTCTTACTCAACCAAGAAATTAATCTACTTCCAAGAAAAAATGCTTCGCCGATGGTGCTTTTTCTATCATCCACATCTCCTGCCCAATTTGCATTTGTATATGCACATAATTCAAATTTTTCATCTCTAGGATACCATAATCCAAGATTTGTAGTGCCTTGTAAGTACCGGAAAATCCTTTTTGCAACTGATTCATAATTTTCTCTAGGATTACTCTGAAATCTTGAAACAATGCATACTGCATTCATGATATCAGGTCTGGTTTGTGTCAAATACAGTAAACCTCCTATCATAGATTTGTACCTAGTCAGATTAACAGGTGTAGATTCATCCCTTAGTGATAATTTGTCATTTGTAGTCATAGGTGTGCTTACCGGTTTAGAGTTCTCCATCCCAAATTTCTTTAGTAACTCTTTCAAGTACTTGGATTGACTCAAGAATATACCTTTATCAGTTTGAGAGATCTGCAATCCTAAAAAGAATTTTATTTCTCCAATCATAGACATTTCAAATTCTTGTTGCATTTCAATAGAAAAGTCTTCACATAATCCATCTTCTCCTCCAAAGATTATATCATCAACAAAAACTTATATAACCAAGATGTCATCATTTGTCACTTTGTAATATAAGTTGTTGTCAGCATTACCTTTAGAAAAAACAATTTTCAAAAGATACTTATCCAATCTTGCATACCAAGCTCTTGGAGCTTGCTTCAACCCATACAAATCTTTTCTTAACCTGCAAACCATATCTTTGTTATCTGTCAAAGAAAATCCATCTGGTTGTTCAATGTAAACTTCTTCTTCAAGATCTCCATTCAGAAATGCACATTTAATATCCATTTGATATACTTTGTAGTTCTTGTGTGCTGCAAAAGCCAAAAATAATCTAACTGCCTCAATTCTAGCTACCAGTGCAAAGGTTTCATTGTAATCAATTCCTTCTTTCTGAGAATATCTCTTACACACTAGTCTTGCTTTATTTCTGATTACCTTGCCATCTTCATTAAGTTTATTTCTGAATACCCATTTGGTTCCAATCACATTTTTGTCTTTAAGCCGGGAAACTAATGTCCAAGTGTTATTCTTCTCAATTTGCTCTAATTCTTCTTCCATAGCTTTAATCCAATGTTCATATTCACATGCCTCATTAACAAATGATGGTTCAATTTGAGAAATAAGACATACCTCTTCATTTTCCAATCTTCCTCTTGTCATAACTCCTTTATACTTGTTTCCAATTATCTGATCTTCAGAATGATTCGGTCCTACATACCGAGGTGTCTTTGTTTGTTGTTGTTCTTTAGTTACAGTGGAATTTTCAGATGATACCGGTGTAACTAGATCTGCATTCTGTACCGATGGGTTCAGTGTAGGTTCATTTGTCAGAATTTTTGTTGCCGGTTCAGAGTCTATATACCTTGAAGTTCCTTTGAATTGTTCATCAATCTTTACATTTGTACTCTCAACAATTTTCTGCAATCTTTTGTTAAAACATCTATGCTTTACTCTTAGATGAATAACCAAGAAATATTCCTTCATCACTTCTAGGATCAAATTTACCAATATACTCATCTCTTCTGATATAACATTTGCTTCCAAATATTCTAAAATATTTAAGTGTAGGAGTAATACCAAACCATAGATCGTGAGGGGTCTTACCGGTTTCACCTTTGATGTGAACTTTGTTGAATGTATAGACCGTTGTACTTACTGCTTCTCTCCAATATACAGGTGGTAGATTTGCTTCTAATAACATACTTCTGGCTGCATCCAAGATAGTTTTGTTTTTCCTTTCTACAACTCCATTCTGCTGTGGTGTCCGAGGTGCTGATAGTTGTCTTCTGATTCCATTCACTTCACAGAATGCATTAAATTCATTGGATGTAAATTCTCCTCCTTGATCTAATCTTAGACATTTGATTTTCTTACCGGTTTCATTTTCTACCATTGCTTTGAACAGTTTGAACTTCCCAAGTGCTTTTGATTTTTCTCTGAGAAAAGTAACCCAACACATTCTAGAATAGTCATCAATAATTAGCATGAAATATCTATTACCTTGTAAACTTTTAGTTCTAGCTGGACCACATAAATCAGTATGAATTAAGTCAAGAGCATTATTGGATTTTTCTGGAATACTTTTGAAAGTAGCTCTAACTTGTTTTCCAAATTGACATTCCTTACATACCGGATTGTGAGGCTTAACAATTTTAGGTAGATCTCTAACTGCCTTAGTAGTACTGATTTTTACCATGCAATCAAAATTTACATGATAGAATCTCTTATGCCATAACCAACTTTCATCAATATGTGCAATAAAGTATGTCTTTTCACTGTTATTCGAATGAAAGATATTACCTCTAGTTTGATTACCGGTTGCAATTTCCAAACCAGTTCTATTCATGATTTTGCATTTTCCATTTTTGAATTGTAACTAAAATCCTTTCTCAACTAATTGACCAACACTCAAAAGACTATGCTTTAAACCTTCAACATAGTGAACATTGTCAGTATTATGCTTACCATCAAGAGATATTGTACCTTTACCTTTGATCAAACAAGCTTTATCATCTCCAAATCTCACTAGACCTCCATTATATTCCTGAAAAGTCAAGAATTTACTTTTATCACCAGTCATATGATGTGAGCATCCTGAATCAATGATCCATTCATCTTTAACTTCAATTTTAGCTGTCAAGGCCTGTTCTACCAGTTGAACAGTAGGTTCTGGTTGATCTTTTGTTATAGCAACAAAAACCCATCCATTGTCTGTTGAATCCTCATCAGAATCATCGGTCACTCCTTCATCAGCAAGATAACAAGATTTGTCTTTATTCTTCTTAAATTTGTATCTCTGATATTCAGGGTTAGGCTTGTATGTTCTTCTAGCTTCTTCTCTTAGTCTAGCATGTCTATCAGGACATCTTGAAGCCATATGACCAATCTTATTACAGTTAAAACATTTAAAGGATGCTTTACCTTCATGCTTACTTCCAACTAGACCTTTAGGCATTTTTCTTACAAATAGTGCTTCAAGTTCTTCAAGTTCTTCATTTCTCTCCTACTTTCTTCAAGTTCTATTTCATAAAAGGCTTTTCAATCAGACTTGTCAAATGATGGTGTAGATGATGTAGACGCTTTAAAAGCTAAATCTGTCTTAATAGTAGCAACAGGACCAAATTCCTCAATTTCAAAAGCTGAAAGTTTTCTAATCAATGTATCCCTAGTTACTGATGTATTAGGCATTGTTCTTAACTCATTTATAGCAGTAACTTTCATTTTATATGCCGGTGGCAATCCTCTTAAAACTTTTGAAACAATTTCATCTTCACTTAAAGCTCCTCCACAACATTTAATACCCAAAACAATTCCATTTACTCTTTCCATAAAAGTAGAAATCCTTTCATCTTCTTCCATTTTCAGATTTTCATACCTGACCCAGAAGCTTTCAAGTTTTGTAATTTTGACTGTGAAATCTCCTTCATTTAGTGTTTCCAAATGATCCCAAATAGCTTTAGCTGTAGACCTATCTGATAATCCCATGATTTGCTGATCTGATAATGCGCTCAAAAGTGTTTCTCTTGCTTTGCAATCATTTTCCTCATCTTTAGTCAAGTTAGGTGGATTAGACTAATTCTAAGTAGGAGCAGTATAGCCATTCTTTGTAACATCCCAGATGTCCTTTCCAATGCAATTTAGATGTGTCTCCATTCTGATCTTCCATATGTCATAGTTGGTTCCATCAAGTTTAGGATTGTCCTTCTTGAAATAGTTAGTAGACATTGGATCTCCTCAAGCTGTTAAACTTCTGCAAAAGAGGACTAGGCTCTGATACCAATTGTTAGGTCCAGAGACAACTGAGAGGGGGGGATGAATCAGTTGTCAAATAAATTCAAACCAAAAACAACTTAACCAACTAAATGCTTAATACCGGTAAACCAATCTTTTATACCGGTAGACAGTTTTATCAGTTAATTGCAATACCGGTAAGGATTAATGCATGAAACAAAAAGACAAATTCATCCACAACACATAACACCAATATTTGTACGTGGAAACCTTGTAAGGGGAAAAACCACAGTGGGAGACCTTACCCACAATCAGATGATACTACTGCAAATAGTAAGTGTATACAAATGGGGTCTGCACATGCAGAAAGGTCAAGTGCCTAGAGCTCACTGCTCAAACACAAAATAGGAGTCACACTGACTACAATTGGATGGTTAAATCCAATAAGGATGTACTACTCAAATTAGCATCTTTCTATGTTGGATTCAGTACCGGTGTAGTTCTGATTGTCTTCACAAAACCCTCCTTCAACCTTCAAATGATGTCTGTGTGTATAGCTCTGCTTATTCTTGCATATACCTTCACAAAATCCTTTTTCGCATTCCACATTCGATCTTACAAATAAGATCTTACATTTATACCATAACCTAAGACCAATTTTAGTAGGTTGGCTCTAAAGGATATTACAATAAAATCAATTTACAATTAAAACAATATCCGATGCAATAACTGATTCAACATGTTGACTTGATGCATTTACAACAATAATAAAACATCTCCATAGTGTGTCGTGCTAATTTGGAAAAGATAAACCTATCGATGTGTAACCTGGACCTATTTGCCGGTAACAGCAAATATGCAAATACGAATATGCCAATAAACAAATCTTCAAGACGAAGTGTCCAAACGATGTCTTCGACATAACCAAGTATTTTCCATGCCATTCCAAGTGTCGATGAATATTATGTCCTGTCGGTGTACAAGATACCAGTGACTGTGCATAAGTCATTTGCTTTGCCGATGAATGTTGCTGATTCTCCAAAGTGCCAGAGTTGATAAGTGTTAGTAGGTGTTGACATCAATGACAAACCATACCAAAATACCAACAATAATGTAAATATTCCTTGTCTTGTGGTGGGTGCTCATAGTTGCATCCCCTTTCAAACTAGTTTAACAAATTTATTCAACAAAAGAAAATCCATTCTTAGTTTTCGAAGATTGAATCCAGTGCCATCAAATTGTTCTACTATCCTCAAAAAATCTCGTACAATGAATGCGATCATAATAATCCTTACACCTTTTGGTGCTTCTATCTTAGGCTTCAAAAAATATAGTAACCTATAACTCCTTATGACCAGCAATGATGCTCACAAATTAGGGAGCCAACTCTCTCTATTTTTGTCTCAAATTTGTTTGCAGCTACATTTTCTCCAATCGTGACACTCATTGCAAACAACTCTAATCACCAACTCTAATTGAGTTTGGCCTTCTTCAACAACTCTAATCACCTTTGATGACAACAAAAATTAAAAGTGGTCACAATGTCAATATTATTTGTCTCATGGTGGGTGCTCATAATGGCATCTAATTTTTTAATATTCTAATTTGAACTTTAATTTTTAAATCAAGACATTATACTCAATACCTTCAACTATTGTTAATTTTCTTATCCAACAAAATAAAATCCACCTAGCTTAGAGATTGAATCCAATACCATCAAATTGTTCTACTATTCTCAAACAAACTCATTACAATGAATGTGACCTCATAATTCTTCTTATACCTTTTGATGCTTCTATCTAATGCTTCAAAAAATCTTGTAGCCTAAACTCCTTTTGACCAATAGTGTTGCTCACAAAGTAGGGAGCCAACTCTATCTATTCATTTTTTCCATTTTGTTTGCAACTACATTTTCTCCAATTGTAACACTCATTGCAAACAACACACGACTTGACAACACACCTCACAAATTGATACCATGGAAATAAAAGTGAATATAAATATACAGAAATGAAACTAAAATTGTACTCTTCTTATTTTCTATCTTCACTGAAAACATAATTACATACTAGTAAACTAAACAAGATAAGTGAATCCTTCTAAAAATAATCCCTTGGGCTTCTAGATAAATTGATCTCTTTTGAAAGTAGCTACGATAAAATGTTGTGATAATTTGATCTCTTTTGAAAGGAGCTACCATAAAATGTTGTAATTCGTTTCCATTTTTTAATGTCTTTTTGTTTCTTATGCTAGGATAAAAGGCTATGACTAACTTTGTATTTTATTTTTATCATTAATTATGTTTTGTCTTATTCAACACCTCTAATCTCCTTTATTGGCTACAAAAATTAGAAGTGGTTATATTTTAAATATTCCTTATATTATGGTAGGTACTCATAGTTGCATGCCCTTTCAAAGAACCTTTGACAAATTTAATATTTCTGAATGTTCTAATTTGAACTTTAATTTTAAAGTCGGGACATTACAATCAGTACCTTCAACTATTTTTAATATATCTTTATTCAATAAAAGGAAATCCATTCATAGTTTATAAAGGCCATCAAATTGGTCTACTATCCTCAAAGAATCTCATACAATGAATATAGTCATGATTGTTCTTACACATTTTGATGCTTCAAAAAATCTAGTAAACTATAGCTCCTTTTGACCAACAATGATGCTCCCAAAGTAGGGAGCCAAATCTCTCTATTTTTTAAATATTTTTTGGTTTGCAGTTACATTCTTTCCAATTGCAACACTCCTTGCCAACACACCCTTATAGATTAATACCATGAAACTAAAATTGTGGTCTTCATAATATATAGAAGAAACTAAAATTGTGGTCTTCATAGTTTTCTATCTTCACTTAAAACACAATTACATACTCATAAACAATATAAAATAGGAGAATAAGAAAACCTCAATTCCCAACAGTTGAAACTATCTAACATCTAACAGTTGAAACTATCTAACATCTAGAATGCACCATGATATAAATGGTGCTCACCAGTTTAACTTGTACTAAGTGCATTGTAAAAACTGGATAGCCGCTTCCAATCCCAACTGTCTTAAATAACTGACTATCCTATAGCTAACTTATTCCTAACAGCACTTGCACAACAATGTGTTGTCTCTCTCTTAACAAAGTCCTAAATTCACCGAACTAAATCCCCAAATATATGGCTGTTTATTTTACATCTCAAAGAGAGGAAATGAAATCAAGGTCAGTTTCCAAAGCATTCATGAAGTGCGGAAGGAGGCAAATTTCCAGATCAACACTTCCTCCGCCTTCCTTACCAGGATAAGCAGATACCTTTCCATCAAAGTAATTGGCCATCCCACTTCGAACTGTCACAGGTCGTCCCCATCCAAAATCATTATCATACATCTCAAACCGTGGAGAACTCCCCATCATCACAGAGTTCTTCTCAAGCTTATCCAACCTATTCACAGTCGGCTCTTTCTCCCACATATCAATCCTTTCTCTTATAACCTGGTCCCTAAGACCCACAATCATAGCGTTCAGCAAACCTGCCGCGAAGGAGAGAGGCAAACTATTAAGCTCCCTCACAGTAGCGGTCGTCCATATGGCCTGAATAGCATTGCCAAAGTAGAAGTTAGGCAATGGAGGAACAAACCGCGGCCGGCAATTGGCCGGCAAACGAAATGTTGTGGGCTCGTCGGGGCCAAGACCCCTGGCCCTTGTGACCGCCCGCCACACATGACCGCACAACGCCTGGAATGACGATATTACAACCGGTGAATCTCGGTTGGCCCGATCCTTTAAGCATCTGATCGTATGGGCGCTGAAATGGAAAAATTTAATCCGCAGTGGAGGCGGGCAAAGCCGGGGAATATTCCCGTCTGGATCGAGGCCAAGCTTAATCACGGATCCGCCTGGGTTCACCAGACAACGGTCGTGGATTGGATTATTGGGGATTTCGTTTCCGTTTGTCCTGCAGAGGTGGGCCCATGAGTTGAAGAAATGCCAGAAAGAAATCCCGTCCGCTACCGCATGGTTTACTGTGCAACACACGGAAATCCCGTCTTTCAACTGAGTTACCTGCAATTTTAAAGTTGTTTTAGATTTTTCATGCAAACGATAACAAGATAATGATACAGCTTATTATATTTGATTGAATTCGGAGCTCTGTTATGTTTTTCTTTGCAACAAAAAAATTCAGGGTATAACTCGAATTCTAAATAATTTGCTTGATCAAAGTGCATTTTCGTTTGAAGAAGGCCTCTAGCTTAACGACCAGTAAGCCGTTACTCACTTGAACAGTTAAAGGCAATAATTTGTAATTTAAAATATTAATATTTATTATTTTTATATTTGTTTGTGATAGGTGGAATAATATGTAACTAGAAAGCAAGAGGTCTTGTGTTCGAATCCTTATAAAATCCTCACTTCTATTGCTTAAACATTTAGAACAAAAGTTGCAGTAGGTTTAAATCTTTGATTTCCACCACTTCCTCCATTGTTTTTTTATCAAGATGACAGTGATGATCCTCTTCCTTTCTCTTGTTCTCGCCGTTTAGCAGCTAGTTTTTACTGTAATAATGTTCTCTGTTCTGCGTTGTTAGTTTCATGTCGACCAGTCAAATATACAACTTACTGGCCAGATAAGCTGTTCGTTCTATAACAGAGGATTTTAGAAAATTTGCCTTAGGAATTTTCTAATGAAGAATTGAACTTTCATAAAAACATCTCGACTGCGAAACAACATTAAGTTCCATATAATGGATTATATTTCCTACTAATCAACATACAGGGTAAGTTCATTTTCAAGAGCTTATTCAAAAATACACCGTTTACTAAATTCGACCTTCGGATCTGCTTTTCTACAAAATCGTCTTACCTAATGATTTCTACAGGTTTTATGTAGACAAGTCAAATGTACAACTTACTGGCCAGATAAGCTCTTCCTTCTAAAACAGGGGATTTCAGAAAATTTGCCTTAGGAATTTTCTAATGAAGAATTGAACTTTCATTAAAACATCTCAAGTGTAAAACAGCATTAAGTTCCATATAATGGATTATATCTCCTACTAATTAACATACAGTAAGATCATTTTCAGGGGCTTCAAATTTCCCTTACAAATGACAGTACTTGTTTAAAACAGGGAAGATATTTTAATTTACACTATTAATATACTTTACTTTCAAAAATTTACTAGGAAAAACTGTAGAAACCCTGGTTTACCTGGACTACGAGCAAGGGAAGGCGATGGCCGTCCAAGTTAACGGCGCCGTTCAGAGCAAAAAGCTGTTCAACGGACTGCGTAACCTCTGCTGTGGTAACATCTGCAATGCTGAGATCTCCCGCCGTAGCTTCAATGAAATCCACGCCTGAATCGTTGCAATCAATGTAAACGGCTCCATCGGAAGGAGACGTTTTAAAGCGGCCGGCTAAGGGATAAAATTTTACAAGCAATTGAGAAAGCTTTTGAGCAAGGAGGTCTACCTGAGATGAGAAATTTTCCGGTGAGGTTTGGTAAAGAAGACCCTTTCGAATATAGTGGAAGAAGAACATCGGTAAATCTAAGGGCGAAAGTCTAATCTCTTGGTGTTGAGACGGTGTAGCAGGAAATACAGCGCGTTTTCTATTTCCACGGATCATTTTGCTGTTCTGAGTAGAAGAAGAAAAGGAAATTGCATTGATGAGCTTGCTGTGAAGCAGTGTTATTTATATAGTAGTACAAATTATTATGCAGCCGCCCCTCAAGAAAGCCTTTTGTTTTACCTGTCAATGTTATTTCGTAGTTCACGCTTTCAGACATTTAGTATTCATTTGTAATTTGCCTGGAATCTCTTCGTCTCGCCATGGTTGACTGTAAGGGCGTTCACCGACCAGCAAAAGTGAAGTGCAGAGCACGACACCCCTGTTAGTCGCCAGGATTGAATTATAAATGATAATTTAAGATTTCAAGTCCGTTTTGCACATGAGAGATGTAAAGTTTTATTTTATTTTAAATTTTGATGAATGTTTCTCATTTAAATTTATATTATAAAATGTATTTATAGGGACAGGTTGGTGAAGCGTTTATATATCATTTTAGGACTTCGATTTCTTTTGAGTGACTTTCATTATTAAAAATTAAATTTTTACCTTTTTTAATGGGCTTTCAAGAGTTAGTTTGAGGAATCAACTATCATTTGAGTAAAATAGCAATCGTTGCATATAGGATGTAATTAAATTTCAATAAAGTTGTTAGGTAAATCTAAGCATATTAGTATCATCCAAAATGATAAAAGGAGTCTTAATTGTAATAGATGTAAAGAAATTGAAAAACGGTATCTATAACAAAGTCAAAGCACAAACTTAGTTCGTCTTTTTTTTCTTTTTCTTTTTTTTTGTTTGCTTGCATATAATTAATATAAAATAAATAAGATTCAAATTGAAGGGGATTCGTGGTGTTTATTAATACATTAAGGAAGAAGAAATTCTCTAAATTAGAAATTTGAGAACATCCTACATGAGTTGTGATAATTTTTGGAATTGTTATCAAACTTTTTGATCCAATACAAATACAAAAAGATGAGTAAGGAAGCAAACTTTCTTGCACATTATGATATTGATTATTAGGAAAAATACACCATACGAAATAAATTAGATGTGTGAGAAACTATTGGATTATTTTTTAATTTATAATATTTGAACATCAAGCCCATGGTTTTGATTTGAAGCCATCACCCCACTTGGCCACCCTTATTAGAGCTTGGGATATTCATTTTCATTTTTTGTAACATTCTTTTCTTACCCTAGCAAAAATGTCATAATAATTCATGGGACAACAAAAAGAAGTATTGTTTATATTGAGTGATGGAGGCATAACTAGTTGGATTGTTTAATCTCACATCTATGATCAATCAGAGACATGCATGGGGTGATTTTTCAATATGTTTTGGAAGGAATGGAGAAATATATATTAAGAAAGATTAAGATGCCACTAATTTATTTCCAACATTATATATTCCAAAACTTTCCAAGAAATATAGACTCAATGTGTGTTGGTCTCGTAAAAAGATGGTCTTCCTCAAGCCCATGAATGAGAAACAACTAAAAAAAAAGTCTTCAAGCCCAAAGCAGAAATCACTATTTTTCCATCTAATGGAACTTGGGGGAAGAATTTGGCTATTAGAGAACAACTATAAGAATACTTATATATTTTATAATAATCATGGGATTTTACTAAATTTGGATTTAGAGAAGGAAGAGGTTCATGTGTTGGTGGATGCTCAAATTCAACAGAAGTTTGTGGTTTATCTCAACTCAACTTTGAATAGCGTGAGGTTGAGGGAAAACTTCATGCTTCCCTATGCACCTTATTTTGAGGAAAATAATATTGCAATCTAAGACAATGGATCCCCTTCGCTAGCAATAGAAAAGATAATAATAATACAAAACAAAGAGGAATGCAAATAAAGGTTATGTCATTTGTTAATGGGTCACTATATTATTAGCCCCAAATGATGCCAATTAATGTTTTTTCTTAAGATCCTATGTAGATTACAATCATGTGAATATACCAAAAGGTGCCCTAATTAGGAAAAACACAACTTGGTCATCAAAAAAAAATTATCTTTGTAAAAACTTGATGCTAAGACTTATTTCTTAGTTTAGACTAGATGTTGTTTTATCTACAAGGCTCATACAAGCATTAGTCTAAATATCTCCCCTATTATATTTTTTGTATTGTGACTCTAATATGATCTTTGAATGCTACCATACATACATGTCCCTTTTTTAATATCAATGTACATGGGAGTGGCCTTACAAAAAAATATTAATTTATATACAAAGTATTAAACTAATTTTTGTAACATGTTATAATGTCAAGAGGTATAAATTTACAATAATATTAGGATATTGTAATAGAATAATTATGCTCACAAAAACATTTGCATTATAGGTCATGTGCACAAAAATGGGGAACTAAAAGGGGGTCAAAATGGTAAACATTTTTTTCTAAAATCAATAAACATTAATCTTGGGTGAGTAATTGAAGATAGTATGTGATCAAATTTTGGAGGTTTGGCAAACAAAAGATTTGCATAATCACTTTGAGAAAAAATTAGCTAACATCATGTAGTTTATAACTATTTTTTTATAGTTTTTTATTATATATATTATTTTACTAAATGTTGGCATTGCATGAAGATTGCATTGATGAAGTATAGTGTTGTCATTGATGTCAATTGTAATCGGTATTGAAGATGTATTACAAATCGGTAATGATGATTGTATTGCAAACCAGTAGTGATGTTGTAAAGCAACCGGTATTGGTAAAGCAGTGAAGGAAACAGGTATTGTTATTGAAGCAGAGATCAACCGGTAACCCTAACCAGTTGATAAGAAGAACCCTAACCGATGAAAGCTTGGTGTATCGGTTATGTTGATCTATGATCGAATGGTGATCGAAGATGAAGATGCCACGTAAGCATGATGCACGTGATGAGTTTCAAAGTGATTTTGGCACGTGAAGATAACCATTTATCTTGGGAATGAGAAAATGCATAGCATGAAGTGAATAACGTGTGATGAGCTACATGATCCAATGTGTGGTGATCTAGAAGAGGTTGAAGTTATCTGGAACAATGTGTAGTTGATTGCTATGTAATCCAACGATCATGATTGAACTGATATGTTTGTAATCTTTATGAGATTTGTAGGTTTTGTGTTGTGTTACTGACCTATTGTATTTGTATTTAAGGTCAATGAGTTGTTTGTAATTGTGTTGGCAATTTTGGTTAAGTGTGGTAGTGTGATTGTTGTCGAACCAGAAGGAGTGTCTACAAAATGTTGTGAAGGCAGATAGGAGTATAAAAATATATGACTAAGCAAAATAGTGCTATTTCCAGATCAACAAAGATCATGTTGTTCTCGAACCATTGCAACAGTTAAATCCCCTAACCGGGTAAGCTTTAGCAGGCTTGGTGTTGTTTAAATCCCCTAACTAGATGATCCATTAGCTTGGATTTGAAATCCTCCACCAAGGTTGCCTTTAATAGGGTATTGTAGTCAATCCCTTAACTAGGTGGTCCCTAACTGAATCTGTTCTTAACAGGACATTATTGTATAAGCTTCTAACAAGGCTTGGCTCCTAACAAGGTGAACTTCTAAAGAGCTTAGAATACTTGTGGGTATTCATCCCCACTGTGGTTTTTCCCATTTGGATTTCCACGTGAAAAATCATTGTGTCAAGTAGTGAAAGATTTTGTGGATGTGTTTTGATATGGTTGATATGATTAACTGGTAAATCCACTTAGATAATGTTTAGATGACCGGAAGTGATTTGAAATGAGCTATTATTGATGATAGTGAAGTGGTTTAATATTTTGATTAAATGGTTTGTGAGTATCCGATCTGTTACATTGTATCATTGATTATTTTGATCAATGGGTAAAGTTTGCCAGTGCAGTTACAGTTTTTGTTACAGTGTCTAAACCAGTTAGTTTAGCAAGTTGTTTCTAAGTTGGGATTAAGTTTTGTGAAAGTTTAGTTTGTTTTCTATCTACTGATTCACCCCCCCCCCTCTCAGTAGTTGACTGGATTCTTATCGTTTCATCATATTAACAATTGGTATCAGAGCATTTCAGGTCCTCTTGTGTTTAAGCCTAATAGCTTGAGGAAAAGATCTAGGAGAACATGATGAAGAAAGAAGGTCTGAAATTCAATAGGGAAAACTATAGAATCTGGAGTGATATGATGAAGATCTATATCAAGAGCTTAGGAAGTCAATATTGGGAACATGTTGTTACTAAATATAACTTGCCTAGTGGGATTTTGTTAGATGATCAAAAGAAGGAGCAACAGGAGAACTATCAAGCATTGGAGGCCATTATCAATTCCTTGTCTGATTCAGAGTATGTTGATGTTCATGGATTGGAGACTGCCTTCGAAGTATGGAAGAAACTAGAAGATATCTATAGCGATGATGAGCATGTTAATATTGCCAAAGAAGAGAGTCTAAGAGGTAAATTTGATGATATGTAGATGGTTGAAGGTGAAAACATTCAACAGTATGGTCAGAGGATCAAGGAGATAGTCCGTGAGATCAAAAGTGCTAGAGGTACATTGGAGGATACCACAATGGTTAGCAAGGTGTTGAGAACCCTTCTACCGGTCTATGCTATCTGAGTTGCAACCATTCAGGAACTCAAATCTATTGATAAAACAAAGATAACTCTTGATTCCATCATTGGTAAATTAAACGCATTTTAATTAAATGGTTTTGATGGAAGTGTTCAAAGATCGGAATCTGCATTTAGAGCCTCAATTTTAACTCCACCGGTAAGGAAAAGCAGAGAAGTGAGCTTTTCTCATGAGTCTAGATCCAACAGAGAGGTAGACGATGAAGATAGTCTAATTGAGCTTGAAGCGTTGTTGGCCAAGCGGTTACCCAGAGGTATATTACCTTTGAAGTGTTTTGCATGTAACCGGATTGGACATATTGCTGCTAACTATCCAAATGGAGATAATGAGCAAAAACATGAGAAGTATAAGAAGTATAAAGTCAAAGGTAAAAGAGATTGTCTCATTGCAGTGGATGAAGGAATTACAAATGATGAATCTAAAGAAGATGCCAATGAGGACATTGTCTTTGTCGCTATTAAAGAAGAGACATCGGATCAGAAGGCATTAGTCTCTCGCATGGATAGTTCAGATGATTGGATTATAGATAGTGATTGTTTACACCACATGACCAGTGACTGGAGTAAGTTTCTTACTTTGAGAGAGTTTGATGGACGTGTTGTGAGATTTGGGAATGACTCACCCTACATGATGAAAGGGAAAGGATCCATCTCTTTGAATGGTAAGAGTAGTGTAGATGATGTCTACTGGGTTGAAGGTCTGAAACACAATCTTTTGAGTGTTGCTCAACTCAATGACAAAGGTTACCCACTAGAATTCAAAAATGAAGTCTGCAAGATTTATGGAAGCAAAGGTGAATTGATTGCAATCAGCAAATAGACTAGAGGTAACTTGATTCATTTAAGTTCTAAAGTCAACAATTGTTTAATTGCAAAAGTAGAAGATAGTTGGCTTTGGCATCAGAGATTTTGTCATGTAAATTTTGATAACATTGTAAAAGTTAGTAAGTCCAAATCTGTAAGTGTTTTGCCACAGTTGGACAAACCAGTGAATGTTTTGTACAAGGAATGTCAGTTAGGGAAGATGACATCCTCAAACTTCAAGAGCAAATCTTTCTTAGCGGAAAATTTGCTAGATTTGGTTCATACCGACCTTTGTGGACCGATGAGGACTAGGAGTATTCAAGGTGATCGATATTTCATGATTTTTACTGATGATTGCTGAAGGATGATATGGGTCACATTCTTGAAATACAAGATAGAAGCATTTAACAAGTTTAAGGCATTTAAAGCCTTAGTTGAAAATGAAAGTGGTAAGAAGATAATGTGCTTATGAACTAATCAAGGTGGTGAATTTACTTCAGAGGAATTCACTAGATACTGTGAAGTCAATGGAATTAAGAGGCATCTTTCTGCACCTTAGACACCACAATAGAATGGTATTGCAGAAAGGAACAACCAGTCAGTTGTTGAAGCTGTTAGGACTATGCTAATTCAAGGAGGTGTAGCTAAGACATTTTGGAGAGAAGTTGTTAGCACAATTGTTTACACAATGAACCAGATACTGGTTAAAAGAGGTAAGGATAAAACTCTCTATGAGTACTAGTATGGTAGATCACCTAATGTCAGTTACTTTAAGATCTTTGCTAGCAGATGTTTTATCAAGAGAGGTGATTATGTTGGTAATTTTGATGCTAAAAGTGATGAAGGCATATTTCTTGGTTACTCCACCAAGAGAAAAGCTTACAAATGTTACAACAACCAGACTAGCAAGATCATTGAAAGTGTTAATGTTTGAGTCGATGAGTTTCCTAAGAAATCAGGAGAAACCAGTGAGGAGAAAGAGGAAGAGGAACCTTACACATTGTTTTTGGAACCTAGACCAGTGAAGCCAGAAGTTGGTGAATAGAACACAGAAGCCCCAGTTCAACTGGAACAGGGAGTTCTTGCAGAAGAAGAAGAAAGTGAAGAAGAAGAAGAACCTGGAAATCAAGAACATGTTATTCCAAGGTATGTTAGACTCAATCATAGCCCTGATCAAATTATTGGAGACATTAATGTAGGTGTGCTAACAAGAACAAGACTTAGAGAGAACTCTTGTATGATTTCCACCATTGAGCCTAGAACTGCAAAAGAAGCATTTGGAGATGAAGAATGGATCAAGGCAATGGAAGAAGAACTTGACCAGATAGTGAAGAACAATACATGGCCATTTGTACCCAAACCGGAGAACAAAAATATAATAGGTACAAAATGGGTATTCAGAAATAAATTGAATGGAGATGGAGTAGTGGTCAGAAATAAAGCCAGATTGGTATGCAAAGGATATGCACAAGAAGAAGGTGAAGACTATGGTGAGACATTTGCACCAGTTGAAAGATTGGAAGGAGTAAGGACTCTACTTGCATTTGTAGCATACAGAGGATTCAAAGTATATCAGATGGATGTTGAGTCAGCATTCCTAAATGGAATATTGGAAGAGGAGGTCTACATTAAACAACCTGATGGTTATGCTTTAACTGCAGAAAAGGACATGGTGTGCAAATTACATAAGGCATTAAATGGAATAAAGCAAGCACCAAGAGCATGGTATGAAAGATTGGACTCTCACTTAGTGAAGATAGGTTTTTAGAGAACCAGTGAAGACAGTAACACATATCTCAAGTGTGAAGGAGATAAGATACTGGTATGCAAAGTATTTGTGGATGATATCATTTTTGGAGGTCATGATGACATGTGTCATGATTTTGCTAATGAAATGAAGAATGAGTTTGAAATGTCACTAGTAGGTGAGATAAAATTCTTCATAGGTCTGCAAATCCAATAGATGAAGGAAGGTATTTTCATCACATAGTCCAAATATGTGAAAGAAGTATTGAAAACTTTTGGAATGGGAGACTATAAACCAGTTGGAACACCAATGGTTACAGGTTGTAAATTGTCTAAGGAAGATGATTTTGCATCCGTGGATGAAAAGGAGTACAGGTCAATGATAGGTAAACTACATTATGTTGTTCGCAGTAGACCGAACATTGCTCATGCAGTAGGATTGGTTGCCAGATTTCAGAAGAGTTTGAAGGAGACACGCATGGTTGCAACCAAAAGAATTTTTAGATATTTGAAAGGCACAATTGATTATGGATTATGGTATCCATATGCAGGAAATTTTGATTTGAAATTTTATACAAATGCAGACTGGGCAGGCAATGTTGATGACAGGAAGAGTACAACCAAAGGAGCATTCTTTCTTGGAGGAAGACTAGTGGCTTGCAGCAACAAGAAACAAAGTTGTATCTCTCAATCAACTACAGAAGTGGAATATGTTGCAGCATACATGAATTGCAGCCAAGCAATCTGGATGAAACACATTCTTGAAGGTTTCAAGTTGAAGCTATCAAAACTAGTAAGGACTTTATGTGATAACACCAGTGTGATAAACATTATTAAGAACCCGGTGTTGCATGCTAGGACAAAGCATATTGAGCTAAAGAATCATTTTCTGAGAGAGAAAGTGAAAAGTAAAGATGTGTCAGTGGATCATGTATCTACTAAGGAATCACTAGCGGATATCTTTACTAAACCTCTACCTAAGGCTACATTTGAGTATCTTAGAGGTAAGTTAGGGGTTGTACCCTTGCATGAAGTCAATTAAGAAGATGTGGAAGACATCAATCCTGGAGCTTATTGAAAATCTTGAAGCAGGATTGGTGTAGAGTGGAGCTACTCCACAGGGGGAGCAGCTAGTTGGAGATCGGTGAAGCATGGAATGATTAACCTTCACTTTGGCATTGTTGTCAAAGGGGGAGAAGAACTGTATATGATTGATAGCCAATTACCAGCTGAAGACATAGAGATACAGTTGAAGGAGAGTATATGTTTGGAAAATGTAAACCAAGATTCTATACATGTGTATGTGTTTTACTCTCAATCATCACAATCAAAGGGTATTGATAGTTGTATTGCCATCAATGCCAAAGGGGGAGAATGTTGGCATTGCATGAAGATTGCATTGATGAAGTATAGTGTTGTCATTGATGTAAATTGTAACCGGTATTGAAGATGTATTGCAAATTGGTAATGATGATTGTATTGCAAACCGGTAGTGATGTTGTAAAACAATCGATATTGGTAAAGCAATGAAGGAAATTGTTATTGTTATTGAAGTAGAGATCGACTAGTAACCCTAACCAGATGATAAGAAGAATGCTAACCGATGAAGCTTGGTGAATCAATTATGTTGACCTATGATCAAATGGTGATCTAAGATGAAGATGCCATGTAATCATGATGCAGGTGATGAGTTTCAAAGTGATTTTGGTGCATGAAGATAACCATTTATCTTGGGAATGAGAAAATATATAGCATGAAGTGAATAACGCGTGATGAGCTACAAGATCCAATGTGCAGTGATCCAGAAGCGGTTGAAGTTGTCTAGAACAATGTGTAGTTGATTGCTATGTAATCCAATGATCATGATTGAACCGATATGTTTGTAATCTTTATGAGATTTGTAGGTTTTGTGTTGTGTTACCGACCTATTGTATTTGTATTTAAGGTTGATGAGGTGTTTGTAATTGTGTTGGCAATTTTGGTTAAGTGTGGTAGTGTGATTGTTGCCAAACCAGAAGGAGTGTCTACAGAATGTTGTGAAGGCAAATAGGAGCAGAAAAGGATCTGACTAAGAAAAATAGTGCTATTTCTAGATCAGTAAAGAACCTATTATTCTCTAACCATTGCAACTGTTAAATCCGCTAACCAGGTAAGCTTTAACAGGCTTGGTGTTGTTTAAATCCTCTAACTAGGTGATCCATTAGCTTGGATTTGAAATCCTCCACCGAGGTTGCCTTTAACAAGGTATTTCCTTTAACAGGGTATTATAGTCAATCCCTTAACCGGGTGATCCCTAACCGGATCTATTCTTAATAGGACATTATTGTATAAGCTTCTAACAAGGCTTGGCTCCTAACAAGGCGAACTTCAGAAGAGTTTAGAATACTTGTGGGTATTCATCCCCACCATGGTTTTTCCCATTTGGGTTTCTATATGAAAAATCATTGTGTCAAGTGGTGAATAATTTTGTGGATGTGTTTTGATATGGTTGATATGATTAACTAGTAAATCCACTTAGATATGTTTAGATGACCGGAAGTGATTTGAAATGAGCTATTACTGATGTTAGTGAAGTGGTCTAAAATGTGTTGATTAAATGGTTTGTGAGTATCAGATCTGTTACATTGTATCATTGATGTTTTGATCAACCGGTAAAGTTTGACAGTGCAGTTATAGTTTTTGTTACAGTGTCTAAACCAGTTAGTTTAGCAAGTTGTTTCTGAGTTGGGATTAAGTTTGGTGAAATTTTAGTTTGTTTTCTATCTACTGATTCACCCCCCCACTCTCAGTAGTTTACCGAATCCTTATTATTTCATCATATTATCAGTTTATAACTATTTTTTTATAGTTTTTTTTAAAATATATATTATTTTGCTAATTTTCAATGTGGGAGAATGCTAATAAATGAAGATTTGAGCATACTCCCACTCATGTTTTTGAAAACTAATTAAAACCAAAAAAGTAAATGCACATATAATAGAATCTACAATATGAAATATAATGCATTTCAAATTTAGATGAACAAATAAAAATGACACTAAAAATACTATACATATGTTTTTGACAAAAAAAGAAGATGATAGTTGTTGCCCTATTTTAACTCAACCATAAATATTCAAAAACAACACACATGTGACCCTATCTCTAAGTCGTTGTGTCATGTGTGTGCATTTTGTATATTTTCAAACTGCATTAACAAACATCATCTTGAGTTGAAGATCCAACTCATCACAAGATGAAGTCAACAATAAACCTTTATGGTCAAAATGAGGTGAAGGAGGTGCTCTCCAGTCCTCGAAATGATGTGACATATTGATAAAATGGTTGCATGTTGAATAATTTTACTTGGCAACATTAGTTTCCAAATATTACTATCAGCAAAATCGGTGAGTTGGTTCCTTTTTACAAATCACCGATGCAACTGGCTCTCTTGAAGATTGTTTTTTGTTTTTTGTTTTTTGTTTTTTTTTTTCTATAAGTTGGCCTATTTGTCAAAAACATCGAAACTTTGTTAACCTACATGCAAATGGCCAACCTTAAACCACACACACTAAGCAACATATTAAGTCTAGAAAGGTATTCTTAGTGTGACTATACACATTAAGCAATATATTAAGCATAGAGAATGTTAGTCAACTTTAAGTGTTTAACATTTTTAAATCTAAAAATGTAAACTTAATGTATGTGATTTAAATCGTTCCCATGCAAACCGATTGAAGATAAATGAAACCTTTTCAACAAGTGATAAGTTGTTGCACTTTAATAAATCAGTGAAGATTTTTATCAAATTGCATATCAAAATGATATTTTTCGGCCATTTGGCAAAGTTTTCAAAATATTTAAAAAGACCGATACACTCAACTTGTGGGTGATTTGTTTTAGTTTTGAAAGACGCCAATGCATTCCAACTCTGAAGGGTTATTTATTATAAATCGTTCATCAGTGACTTATGAAAGTAGAGCAAGTTTGTTCGGCATTACTTGGAAAGTTGTGATAGTCTGCTTATCGGCATTTGAAGCAAGCTGCTTAAGTTTGTTAAACCACTGATGCTGGTGAACTTTGGCAAGTTCATGATCTGTATCAAGAAGCCAATTAAAAATTTCGTTATCATAACTAACTTGTGAATCCATTATGAAGTTTAGAACGTCACTTTAAGTAAACGACACTCCAATACAGGTTAACAACATCTATCAAAGCGTAAACAAATATGGGTGAATGGTACACAAATGGATTCGTTGAAAAGGCTTTAGAAACTTTCAACCAAATGCGAACATCAGGCGAGCATAGAAATGGGAGATCGAGAAACAATATCGACATCCATCAAAAGAGATGATATCCCATTAAATGAAAAGATTGCAGCATGGTATGCACAAAATAGATTTGTTGATAAGGCTTTAAAAACATCCCAGAAAATGCGAATCTGCAGGCATAAAGCCGATTGCATATTTCTTGCCAGTATCCTCTCTCGCTTTCATCGACAATAGAAGTCCTGAAATGGAACATGGGCACTCATCAAATCATGGAGGATAAAAGGTTGTTGTCGGTATTTAGAATTGGAAATACGCTGCTACACATAAAAGCATAATGAGGAAGTTCAGAACAGCGTATGGACTTTCATGAAAGCATATTGGCACGGGAATTTTTGTCAGATATTATGACTTGGAATTTCTCTAGTGGCATGCATATAAAATGTTGAATCATAGATGAAGTACCCAAATTGGTTTGTAGGCCGCCTCACAGAGATGTCATGTCGTGTGATGCAATAGTTACAGGACAAGCACAAAATCAATTTGTTAAAAACTATTTTAGAAACTCGCATGCAAATGCAAGTAGCAGGCGTAAAGCCAAGATAATTGCGCTGCACATACAGCCTATGGACATCCACAAAAGCTTGAAGATGTCAGCTATTGTTAGATATTATAGCTGGAAACAGGCCTGGAATTTGACAGGCAAAATGGCCGTTTTTTCACTTTTGAACCGTATTTGACAGCTTAAAAAATTAGTAGAACGTATGCATTGACATGCTATTTTTTTCTAAAACCGTATAGATGACACTTCAAATTATAAATAAACCGTAAAAAAATATAGTAGGTAATATATATTGGTTTAGATTGTATATTATAAAAATACAAATTTATTTAGAATATTTTGAAATGGAAGGATTTAGAATATGGAAGGATATAGTTGTTTCTAATTTTATAATATTTTAATATGATTTTTTAGAATAGTTCTATTTTTTCATATGAATTTAGAAACTTGTCATAATTGAAATGATAGAATATAATGGATAAAATATTTTAATATGAATTTTTACAATATATTCTATTTTTTATATATGAATTTAGAAACTTAGTCAATTTAATTTTTTAAATATATTTAATAAGATTGTTATAGAAACTTAGTCAATTTAATTTTGTAAATATATTTAATAAGATTGTTATAGAAACTTGTCATAATATATAATTTTAAAATTTAAATGTTTATTATTACTAAATTAGTAATTATTAATTGATTGTCATTTCATGTTAATATGTAATATATATTAGTGTATTAATTTAGAAACTTATTTAGTAAATTTAAGATTTTTACATATATTAATATTTTATCATTATTTTCTCATTAAGGTAATGATTTTCATTTCTTCCCAAGAAAGATGTGCATTGATTTTCATTGCTTCAATCTTCTACTCTTATATTTTTTGACAGTTAATATTTTTCTTAAAACGTCAAATGAAAGGCATTGAAATGACTAAATCGTCATCAAAAATTCATATGACAGGTAGGGGTGACCATCAAATTCCAAGCCTGGCTGGAAATGCTACGGTGACATACATGCAAAATGTGGATGCGTAGACAAGGAACATTAACTCTTTGATCGAATCCATCAAATAAATGGGCATCTCACGATATGTAATAATTGCTAGAGCTACATAAATTGAATTTGGTGAGAAGACTTTAGAAACTATCAAGCAAATGCATCTAACAAATGAGCCTATTCCATTATCTTTGCGCCATCCCTCCAGCCACGTCCAAAATGAGAACTTTGAATAGAATAGTAGCAACAAACATAGCATAAAAGGACTTTATCCTCTCGTCTATATGCATGTTGCACAGCCCGATGGCATGCAATTATTGCATGATATGTATGAAGAATGTGCCAAAGAGATGTCATCTCGAGGGATGAATTGAAACAATATGCTGAAAATAAATTTGGTGACAAGTCTTAGAAACCTGAAGTGAATGCAATTAGTAGGTGTAAAGCCAAATTCCACAACCTTTACTAGCATCCTTCCCGCTTGTGTAGAGATGACAGGCTATGAAGCCCGCGTATGAGCAGTCAAAGGAATTACACAAGAAAAATGAGTAAAACCTCCTCTATGAAACGGGCATTCATCTTACTTTGGTTTTAGAAGATAAAAATGTACACCATGGTCGTCCTCATAATAATAATTTTGTGAGATGTTGATATGGAGAGATGTAATGCATACTTTTCATGGGGTGTATTGTAAGCTTATTTTTGCTCCACACTACAATATCTATTTCGACATAAGAAGATTTATATTGGAAAAATGAATAGATCGAGGATCAAAGTCATGCCAATTACATCACTCGAGAAATAACTTAAAGTTTTGAGAAATTAAATGGCAAAGGATGTCATCATTTAATCCCTTGCAAGATCGGAGAAAACATTGATCAACGTATTAAATAGGTTAATAGGTGCAACTTGTGACAAGTCATGGGATGTCACCAATGTAAAGAATGTATTGATGGATATGGGTTTTTCATTCAATGAAGAGGTGATGATTCTTCTCATTTAATATCATGTTAAAGGGATCATGGAGTAGTGTAAGCGACATGAAATATATTTTGAAATGATAAACATTCCACTAAACATGGTTGACTAGATACAACAAAGATGAGTATGTGAAAAGTAATGAGTGCTTCGTCATTCGAGAATTCATCACATTCTTGAGAGCAAAAGATGATTAGTAGATGCATTCAAATCACTTGTGTTTGAAGATCAAATTGTTTATGAACAAACAACTCGCAGATTAGGAGGAGACATGGGGTGATTAGAAGGAGACATGAAGGTCACCCCAATAAATTCGACGTCGGGTTATTTTTTTCAATGTAGTGAGTTTGGAATTGTCTTTGAAAAAGTGACTTAAGTTACTTATTGTAATTAAAGTCATCCTTTTGGATTTAACTTTGTAAAAGTTAGGTAAATCCTAACTTGTCTTCAATTTGGTAGTTACTCTAAGTATTCGCTTAGGTAGTTATCCTAACTGTTATGTTGGGTAGTTACCTTAGGTAGTTATCCTAAGTAGTTAGGTTAAGTGGTTGAAAATTAGTTATTCTCTCAAGCCTATAAATACAAGGCTTTTGCATTGTGAAGGGGACTCTTATAAGGGGGAAATTCTAGATAATTTTCAAATAAATTTATGATAACTTTTAGCTTTCACAATATGTATAGATGGGTTTTTGGAATTGTAACTATAGACATCTAAAATTATCACAATTAATTAAATGGATTTTATTCATTTAATCATCATTTAATCATCTATTAATTAGACTAAGGTTTAATTAATATCCCTATTCTTCTAATTGACTTATTAATCAAATTACATATTTGATTAATTGCCCTTTCTTTTTATCTAACCCACTAATTAAACTAAGGTTTGATTAGGTACCCTTTTATCCACTTAATTGAATAAATCTTATTTATTTACTTAATAGCCTTTTAATTAAATTTACATTTGATTAAAAATCCCCTTTGCATTTAAATAAATCAATATTTATTTGTAAATGATCCCCCAACTTGCAAAATCCTACAAATGCAAGTTGCACCTTTTTGGCTAAAATAAACCTTTTATTTTATCTAAAAATACCTATTATCCTCCCCACTTGCATTCTCCTACATTTCTCATTAGCATCCTAATATCCTTCTAGAACCTATCTAATCCTCTCATTATCCTAATTAATCCACTTGGGCTTCCCAAGGTTGCTCACACATGTGTGAGCAAATATCCCCCTTCTCCCAAGGTGGGACCACATTGATCCTCACCCTCTCCCCCATGTGACACTTCTTCAATTTAAAACACAACTCCGTCTTGCATATCATCTTCATATCAATAGTTCTAATCATTTAATCAACTAAGATCTTAGTTTCATCCATTTTGATTCTAGTTATCATTCCAATCTCATTCTTTAGGTAGTCACCTTAAAGATCAAGTGCTCTTCCAAGTGAGGGTCACCATGAATCTTGAAGATCCTTGGAGATAGAGGACAATGAGATGATTTTGAGAGATTTTGGATTAACTAACTTTTTTTTTTTAATTTTGATCTTTAATGCAATGTCCCATTGGTGTGCTTGTCTTGTTTGTGTCTATTGTGCAAGTGAAACATTCTGAGCATATTTTTTTGGCACCCACTGTAGGGCTAAACCCCTGATTTTATAAAATAAATTAACATTTTTGTGCAAGTCCGAACAAGAAAAGTTTGAAGATTCCTTTAGTGCATATGGTGTACGTTGTAGTGCATTTGTTCTTTGTTCTAGCGTATTTATCCACTATTCTAGCACTTTTGTCTATTCTTTTAGCGTGTTTGTAGTATGGACTAGCGCATACACTGTTTGTTTTAGCGCGTTTATCTGGTCATTTTGTTAGGTCTCTATCAGTTGAGCGCATTTACACAATCTTTTAGCGTGTTTATAGTATGTTTTAGTACATTTGCAGTATGACGTAGCACATTTGTCATAGAGGTAGGGAAAATAGTAATTCACTTGGAAAATTAAGCTTGTCTAGCCCACCTAGTAATTAACATTTTCACTAACTTGTTCGTTGCAGGTTTCTAACAATTTCTTGTAGGTTGGAGGAGTTTTAAAATAGGATTTTTTGTTGTTTTCATTCTAAGCTTTTTAAAATTTGGATAAAAAGAACTCATAATTTCCTTTTTCATAAAAAGAATTTTGCATGTGTTTTGGTGTTTTTAAAACAAATCAAACTTGCTTTTGGGCTTAAAAAGAACATCATTTGCAAAGGTTAAAAAGAACCACAAAATCAAACCTTCATTTTCTTGCAAAGGTAAAATTCACAATCAATCTTTGTTTGCAAGTTAAAAAGAATAATCAACTTGTCCATTTTGCAAATCGATTTATTTTATAGCAACGTGCTTTCATTTTGTTGACCAGGATTTCACTTTTCTAGTTAGAAAATAATTGCTTTGTGGGACTAAAAAGAAAACCATGTTTGATTGGAGCAACATCTCCAGTTAGGACTTAGATAATCATTGCTTTGAAGGATAAAAAGAGCATTGTATGCTTTGTCTTGAGTGGTAGGTATATACTCTCCCCTTAATTGGGTGACCAAAAAGTCAAACCCATTCTTTTCATGCTTTATTTAATTTCAAGCATTTACAACCTTTAGAGGGTCTGCCTTCCTAAAGCCTTGAGGAGGATAGTGAGAAGGGTACAACCTAACTGGGCAATGGCTTTATCGCCAAGTTTACCAAACCACTATTATCAAATGTGGAGGCTAGTGAAAATCCCCTCCAATGGCAATGTGTATTTGATAACCTTCCCCTAGTAGCCTTGTGATGCGAAAATCCTTTGTTCTAAAGGCTGGGAAGTCTCTTAATTGAGTTTATCATTTTTTGCACTGAATAGAATCCTTATTACAAACCATAGAAGTAGAAACTTTGAGCTGAGTCAGTTTTCATGCATTGGTAATATCATAGTGCAAGGGTGGGGAAGAATCTGCCCCCAAGATTACTCACCATACATCTCCCAAGATAACTACTCAATTGAGGAGCAATCCTCTTTGGGTTAATTTCTGGACAAAGGCAAAAAAATGAGCACCCTTTAGGGAGTGACACGGCTGTTTGAGCTGAAGGAGTATCGAGTGTGGGCTATGATATTGTCAATGACCCTCGAATAAAGATTCTACTTGGTGTGTCTTATTTGTATCCAAACTAGTGAAAACATGATGGATTTGATTACATCCTCAAAAGAACATACACTCAATGTTTAGCATAAGGATGGCCATTTTCTTCATGTGTGTGATGTATTCTTGTCATAAATGCTAAAATATCTTGCAAAAATATCCAAAAATCAAGTTCAAACAAGGAGAGGTCATAGGTGAGAGAAATTTTCAAATCCAACAAAGCACCTTTGGAGGTGGTTATCAACATTTCAACTATCGTTAGGCAAGATTTTCATCCAACCAATTTAAAGGAGTATCAAACCAAGTGATCAAGAGTTTATCATCCAACTATCTCAACAACAATACCTAGCTAGGTATTCAAGTTAGTCAAATCGAGTCTCCATATTGGGAGACTTTATCCATATCATTTGATGCACTTTGTCATAGGGGCCTATCAAACAAACCCTCTATTCAACTTAGTAAGCTTGAGTATTTGAAATGAAGTATCCATATAAATCATCAACATCAAAACTCTTAGATCATTTGTATGACCAATCCCCATATTTTGAGAAGAATAAGTCTTCGTCAAAATACTAAGTTGAAGAAGAGACAACCTATTCCTAGGGCACTTATCAAGAGGAGAAAGTTTATCTACATCAATCATCAACTCTTTGCATCACATCGCGTTTCCTTGCATCATATGTGATTGTATCTCCAAGGAAAAACCAATGAGTTTGACAAAGAGCCTTTGAGAAGTAGGGCTTACACTCAAAAAGAAACATTCAATCAACGCCTTAACAAAGGGGGAAAGATCAATCCCACCTTCTTTTCAAGAATTTGCATCACTTACAATGAGGCTCGGCCTGAGCCACCAACCCCACCAAGAACCTTGTTAGGAGAAGAGGAATTCACCATTGTAGAGGTATATTGATGCCCACTGGCACTTGATCTTGAGAAGGCAAAGAATTAGATCCACAACCGGAATCTAGCATGAGTCGTAGGGAGTCCAACCCTTTTAACGAATACGCAAATATGGAGGAAGAGGAGATCATCAAAGAACTCATCCAACAATGCCAACAAAGCATTGCTTTCCAAAAACTCATGGAAAGGCTAATAGATTTTGATAAAAAAAAGTACCTCCTCATGCTAAATAGCAAAGGAGTTAGGATGCACGAGGATTTTGACATGGAAAATTCAATAACAAGGCCAAGGTCCTACACATTCAACACTAGAAATCAAGAACACTTAAGAGGAGACAACACCCAAGACAATTTCCACAACTAAGACAATACCATGATCATGATGACATTAGTGAACAAGGGGATGTCCCTCATCAAAGGTCCAACAAAGATAATATTCCCCTACCTAATATTACACGACAACTCCAAGCACTTCAATGACAAATGTAGGAAATGCAACAAGGGTCCACGATAAGGTACTCCTTGGAGTACATTTGTCATTATCCTTTTGATAGGAGGTTAAACACAATACCTTTCCCACCAAATTCAGATACACCAAAGTATGAAAAATACAATGGTAAGAGTGATCCTCATGATCACGTCAGGGAATTATGCACTATGAGCTTGGAGTTTTCCCTTAACAATACATACATGATGAGGTTATTCCCAAGAAGTTTGGGAGGGAAACAATGGAGTGGTTGTCAAAACTCATAGCTCCCATCATATTATTTGATGAGTTGGTGAATAAATTCATTACACAATACTCCTACAATATCCAACATGAGGTCACCATGCTTGACATATGCAATATGAAGCAAAAGAATAATGAAATATTCAAGGTGTTCCTACAACAATTGAGGCGCATGGTCTCAAGGTACCCACATGATGTACCTAAAAAAGAAAAGATTGAAATCTTCATAAACAATTTAAATGATGAAATGAGTTATCAACTCAAACTACAATGTCTACCTACTTTTGCAAAATTGATAGAGAATGGTATCCAAGTAGAGGAAGCCTCGGTCAAAAAGGGGACTTTAAAATTCTCTAAGGAAGGTGTTAGTTCAAACAACAACTACACCTATAGAAATCAATATAACAACAACAACTCTGACAAGTCCAAGTTTTGGAATAGAAACAAAAATGTTCTTAATGATGGTGTAGTTGATGCCAACAACGTAAACTCTAAACAACCAGTGCTGACTTTATCAAGTAATACATCATCCAAAAATAATCAAAGAAATGTCAATCAAGGCACTAACAATTATCAACATAATACCAACCAAGGGAACAACAACAACCAAGGAAACAACAACTATCGAGGGAACAACAACAACAATTAGGGGAATAACAATAATCAAGGGGGTAACGTTAACACTCCACATACCCCATATCAAAGAACCTATACACCATTGCAACAAACCCTAGAATCTACATTTCAAGAACTACTGGCAAACAAGATCATCACATTTCCAGTCATAAGAAACTTTGAACCCCAAGTCAAACCACCATGGTGGAATGACTCACATTATTGCGATAATTATCGAAACAAGGGGCATCGAACAAATGATTGCATGAGGTTGAAAAACCTAGTTCAAGGCATGTTGGACAAAGGAGACATAACGGTCGATGGTCATAAAACTAATGGTGATCATAAGGCTTTCAAAAATCCTCTTCCTAATTATTACAAGGGAGGAGCATCAACATCAAACAACAACAAAGGAGCCTACACCAACCACATATACAAAAATGTCATAAATCACATATTGGCATGTGATAATCAAGTAAATGTCATAAATATTAAAGATAAACAAGAACATGCACCGATAAATGTGGCAACAAGGGCCTAGAAATATGTCTTGAAGGGGAGTACATCTAAAGCAACAACCCTCCCTAAGACTCAATATAACTTGATCGACCAACTATTAAGGATACCTACTCAGATATTAATACTAGAATTGCTCAAACTTTCACCAAAGCATAAGGATATCTTGGAGCAAGCTCTTGTAGAAACAACAGTTCCAAACAATCTGGATATCAATCTGTTCCAAGCCATGGTGGCACATATGACAGTGCCGCATAACATATCTTTCTTAGAACATGATGATGTCTCCTTGAGTCATCTGCATAACACCCCACTCCATATTGAAGTTCTAGTCTACAAACACTAGGTGAAAATAGTGCTAATAGATGGAGGAGCTAGTCTCAATATATGTACCTTAAAGCTTATTCGTACATTGGGTTTCTCCGAGCAAAATATAGACCCTAAAAAGAATATCACTATCAAATCTTATGATGATGAATAAAGGTCATCCAAAGGAACAGTGATACTACCCATTCACGTAGGACCTGTATAAAAAGACATAATGTGCCAATTCTTAGACATAGACTTGACATACAACATACTCTTGGGTCATCCTTGGATCCATGAAATGCAAGTAGTACCTTCCATGTATCATTAATGTCTTAAGTTCCCCTACAATGGCCAAGAGATTTCAATATCAGCAAACACTTACCCCTTTCAATATCACAACACTATGGGGGCAACTCAAAATGTTCTGGTACCACACAACAGGCAAGCCCAAGCTTCCTCATCATCCAAAACTTAATAAAAACTCAAGTCATTGTCCATAAACTTTGAGAAGAAGATGAAGATAAAGGACCAAGGCATGGGGGAGTACTCTTTTGAACCCCTATGTCTATCAAAATTTCCAACTTCGCCAAAATCTTGCGGACAACCTTCCACATCAAGACACCAAGCAGCACAACCCATCAAGAAGTTTGATGGTAAATTTATCCAAATCGGCACACTTGTAGAAGAATTAGATGATAAGGATATTCTCAACTAGATCTACAAGAATGAGGAAGAAATAAGAGCTACTACCCTTGAAGTGGTTGTTCCCACACAACAGTATGGAAATGGGTTCAGAATCATGCAATGAATGGGATACAAAGGAAAAGGACCTATTCGAAAGCATCAAGAGGGAATCATAGAACCCATACAACCCCATTCACAACTTGCAAAAGACAAATCAGGACTTGGGTATGGTCAACATATTCAACATGTACAAAAGGGAGATCACTATCAGAAACCTTGATGGAGAGAAAAGGTAACACATAACGAGGAATCTGAGCAAGAGGTACTACACCAAGCGACTGAAAAGACAAGAAAGAACAAGAGTATGAATAAAATGAGAGGTGACAAGAAGAGCTCGCTATCCAAAGAGAGGAGGCCTCTTATAAACAAGTACATCATGTACAAGAACCTGATCAAACTGAATTTGAGTCACAACATGAGGAGATTGCTACTCAAAGAAGGGAAATTGTGTATGAGAAAATCCAAAGAGTACAAGAAAGCATAGAACTTGAATCAGAATAAGCTACCAAACTTGTATTGATTATGTGACCTTTTCTCTCTATACAACATCCTTGTCAAATTCAGTGGTGTAACTTTAGACAGCAATTCTGAAACAGACTCTAATGAGTATGAATGGGACACTTGTTTTGATGTCACTGAGGATATTAGAGTGGATACAATCCATGCATACACACCCATTTCTTATGAGGGACAAGGTTTGGGACCTAGATCATTTGAGCTTGGACCACAACACATCTATGAGGCTAGTGAGAACGAGTAGCTTCAATACGAAAGAGAAAATATCAACAAGAGTACCATCGAAAACCTTGAGACTGTTATAGACCTCACCCATGCTACTGACAACTATGACAACATCTTTATCATGACTCTTACAGCGGTAGAACTTGATCCATTAAATGATTCCCTACCACTCATATATCTTGAACTTATAGACTGGGAACAACCTCAACACAATATACCAATCTTTCAAAATGATGACACCATTGTCCAATACCTCTGCTCAGTCAACCCGGAAACATGCTCCACCAGCGAAGCCCATAACGATGTCTCCAATAAGGAGAGTGCCAAGTCTCTTAGTCGCAAAATGAACAAAATCAAAAATTGATCTAATGGTGAAAACCATCTAATGGCATTATTAGATCACAAAAAATTAAAAACAAATAATGCATCTAATGGTGAAAACCTCTTTGAGGCACCTGAAGATGAGAGACTTGACACTCTTTCTGAACATTATCAGAAGAGATCTCCAATTTTGATTGAGCCAACTCAATCAATAAATATCAGCACTGAAGCAGTAACAAGAACCATACACCTGGTGAAATCATTAATGGAACAAGAAAGACCTAACTTTGTCAAATTCTTCAAGGAGAAGAAAATCAACTTTGCTTGGTCTTATGCAAATATGCCAAGTGTAGATTGAGATCTCATCATGCATCAGTTGTCAATCGCTCTTGGAGATAAACCTGTCAAACAGAAACTGAGAAAGATGAACGCACATGTCACCATATTGGTTAAAGCAGAGCTGAAGAAGTTACTAGATGTTGGTTTCATCCGACCTATAGACTATGTCGAATGGATCTCTAACATTGTGCTAGTATCTAAACCAAATAAAAGCATCAAGATTTGTACAGACTTCAAGGACCTCAACAAGGCATGTCCGAAAAATGATTTTCCTCTACCAAGAATTGATACAATTGTGGATCTCATGGAAGGGCACGTGATGCTATCACTCATGGATGGTTTTTTAGGATACAACCAAATCAAGATATCTCCAAAGGATCAGGATAAAAGAGTATTTACATGTCCATGGGGTACATAATGTTGGAATGTCATGCCTTTTGGTTTAAAGAATGTTGGTGCAACCTATCAAAGAGAAATGAAAACAATCTTCCATGACATGATGCATACTTTTATGGAGGATTATGTAGATGACTTGCTAGCCAAATAATTCACAAGAGTAGAACACCTAGACATTCTTGATAAAATATTTTAGAGACTAGAGCAATTCAATGTTAGATTAAACCCTAAAAAGTGTGTTTTGGAGGTCACATCCAAAAAAATCTTGGGCTACATTGTATTGGAAACAGGCATTGAGGTGGATCCCACAAAGGTTCAAGCCATCATGGAAATCCCACCTCCATGGAACATCAGTCAACTACAATCTCTTCAAGGCATGCTACAATCTCAGAAGGTTCATTGCTCAATTGGAGGACAAATGTCTCCCATTCAGCCATCTACTTTATAAAAATGTACATTTCTAATGGGAGGACAAGTGTGTAGAATCATTCCATCAGCTGAAGCAATATCTCATGAACCCACCTGTTTTAGTACCACCAATAGCAAGAAATCCACTCATCCTCTACATATCAGCAACAAAAGTGTCACTAGGGGCATTACTAGCACAGGAAGACTCGGTAGGAAAGGAAAGAGCCATCTATTACATTAACAGGACGCTGAATGGCCACAAACTCAATTACACTTTCATCGAAAAGCTTGTTTAGCTGTAGTGTTTGCTTCCCAAAAGTTATGAAACTATATGTTAGCTCATACTATCAAACTAGTGGCAAAGATCGACCCACTAAAATACTTACTCGACAAAGCCGCTCTCACATGGAGGTTAGAAAAATGGGTCATGATCCTAAGCGAGTTCAACATTCAGTACACAGAACGGAGGGCTATCAAAGGACAAGCAATAGAAGATCAACTGGCAGAAGCACCTCTACAAGACAAACACCCACTACAGGTGAAATTTCCAGATACCTATGTACTCACTATTACACCAAAGCAATGGATCTTATACTTTGATGGATCCTATACACATCATGGATTAGGTACTGGCATATTGTTCACCACTTCCATAGGACACACAATTCTGAGATTCTATAGATTGATGTTCCCATGCACCAATAATATTGTTAAGTATGAAGCTCTAGTGATAGGCATCAAATTAGCTGTGAAATGGAAAATCACATAATTGAAATTCTATGGGGACTCTCAATTAGTTATCAATCAAATCAAAGATGACTATCAGATGAAAGATGATAAGCTAATGTCGTACAAATGCATGTTGGAGGATTTTAAGAAATACTTTGTACACATCACATTTGAGTAGATTCCAAGGTTAAACAACAGAGCTCTTGACGAAATAGCCACCATTGCCTCGCTTCTCCAAATTCTAGACAGACAAAATCATTATAAATTCCTGGTGAAGCAATTGTTTTCCGTGGCCTATGACAATTTGGAATCCCAAGTCATTTGTGTCCTAAACGATTCTGATTCACCTCTATATAGGAAGATCTATGCCTACCTCAAAGACAATACCCTCCCACCAGACCTATCTCGTAACCAAAAATGAATCTTTATATGACAAGTCGCCCCCTATACCTTAAACGCTGATACGCTTTATCATCGAGGTCTCGATGATACTCTTCTTCGATGCCTCGATCATAACGAATCTGGCTCCACCTTAAATGAGCTTCATAAAGGTATTTGTGGTACACATTCAAGTGGTCCTACTCTTGCCAAGAAACTAATAAGAATGGGATATTATTGACCAACAATAGAGAAAGTGTCTTATCGTTTTGTTCAAAAATACCCTAAGTGCCAAATTCATGGTAACCTCATACATGCGCCAGCACAAGAGTTGCAACCATTCACTACAACGTGGCCTTTCTGCTAATGGGGACTCAACCTAGTGGGAAAGATTCATCCTTCCTCACCAAATGGACACAAGTTCATCATCACGGCCACTCATTACTTCACCAAGTGGATTGAGGCAGTTCCATTGACTACAATGACTAGCAACAAGATAGCTTCCTTCATTCTGAATTACCTCATCTGTTAGTATGGCATCCCTAGTTCCATTATCACAAATAATGGAAAACCTTTCAAACATCAATATGTACAAAATCTTTGTGAGCGATTCCATATCTAGCCTCGTGTTTCGACGCCTTACTATCCACAAGGGAATGGCCAAGTAGAGGCCTCAAAGAAGACAATCTTGAAAATCCTCAAGAAGACGGTGAATTATGTTGGTAAAGATTGGCATGTCCAGCTTAATCCTGCACTTTGGGCCTACAAAATGAGTATCTACACACCTATATAAGCTACACCATACTCATTGGTGTATGGATCAAAAGGTAGCCTACCTATTGAGGTAGAGATTCCATCACTGCGAGTGTCATTGAAGGGCCCCATTCCGGATGAGGAATATCAAGTCTACAGAATGCAAGAGTTCAAGTTTCTATATGAATGTTGAAAACATGCCTTTGATCATCTCAAAGCATATCAACAAAGAATGTGCAGAAGCTACAATCACAAGGTCATCCCAAGGGCCTTCAAAATTGCTGACCTAGTCCTAAAGAAAAACCCCTGAAATCAACAACATCAAGAAAAGAAAGGGAAATTTGAACTCAACTGGTTGGGACCCTTTGTTATCATATCAACTTATGAATCAAGAGTATGTCAGTTATCAACTTCAGAAGGGGACGTGCTCGACGAGCCAACCAACAACATCCATCTGAAGAAATTCTACACTTGAGTCGTCCAATGCACGGATCAAGCAAAAAAGCAAAAAAATCAAAAAAGTATCAAAAAATCATCACTAGGGTGAAAACCTGGCAAACAAGTGCCTTGTGACACAAAAAAAATCAAAAAAAAAAAAGAAAAATACAAAAAAATCAAAAAGTGCAATAAAAACAAATGGTGAAAACTTGGCAACAGGCGCCATTTGTGATAGAGAAGCTCCTCTATCTATCGGTACTCGCATCATATCTTCGACTCCATCTTATCTAAATCAATAGCCATCACAAAACACTTATGCATGCAACATTATCCCAGACATACTTAGCATAGTCAATGTCCTTGATTATCTAAATCAGTTATCCGCCTCATATCCTACCATGGCTTGGTGATCAGTGTACATATCCATATTGAAGTAGTATCAACAAAAGGGGGAAAATCCTGACCTCGCTAGGGGCATTTCACCTTGAGGGTTTTAGACATTATACCAAACATGTAGCAAGACAAGGAGGATCCGAACAACAAACAGTGACAACAACAATGCAAGAAGGATAGACATCAAGGACTTGAACTGATTTCCATTGAACAAGAAGATCTATTTGTAAAATGTTTTATTTGACAAGAATACATTTCAGATAGCATGCATGCTTACTTAAGGTTGTTTATTTTTACTTATCATATCTCCTAAGTGACTCAAGGATATCTTAAAGACTAGAGAAGCAAGGAAGGAATGTGATATTTTCTTTGTCTGTTGTTTGGGAGTGAAGCCTTCTACTATGAAAATTTGTTCTACGATGTAATCTGGTGGCATATAACTGAGTACATTTTGGATTTGTATGGGACTAAGGTTAATTTTTCTCTGTTTCATGCAAGCAACACTCAAGTCATCTTGGTTCAATTATACCTCGATGCTTGTGTCATCTTGCAATATCAAAATCCATGTAAATTATACTCAGGTCGTTATGGTTCAATTATACCATGACGCTTGTATCAACTTTCAACAAATCAAGGCTCAATGATGAAAAAATAGGGAAGCACTGGCAATTTGATCAAAAATAGATGGCAACATTGAGAATGAGAATGCATATTAAAGGTTTGCATTAGCTGCATTATCATTATCACCTTAATCTACATTTAGACTACATTAGATACATTATCTTGTTAAGATTGCATTTAGATTGCATTATTATTCTCATTATCATGTTAATCTGCATTTAGATTGCATTATCATTTATCATTATCATGTTAATATGCATTAGGTGCACATTATCACATCATGTTACAGTTGCATTAGATGGCATTATCATATCATGATTTAATATCATTATCATTATCATTTCATATCAATTTTCCATTGCATTTCATTACAATATCATTTTTATATCATTTTAAAAAGAGTGCATTAGTTGCATTTTCACATCTCATATCATTATCATTACATCTACATCTCATTTTCAAGAAACATCTCATATAGTCTCATATCCTATCATTATCATTTCGCATCACATCATATCATATCCAAATCAAATTACATTAGATGCATTATCATTATCATCTCATATCGAAGTGCATTCACATACATGAACATTTCCATTTCAATTCAAATAAAACATTTTGCATGATAAATGACATCATCAAAAGCATACAAAAAGTACAAAAACATGTTAAACACATTTACATCTATGTACATACATGCATTGCAATGAAAGACATGCATTCATCACATATCACCTGCACAACATATAGTTAGGCATGATTATTAAAAACATCTCAAGCATATCACCTGCAAAACACAATCATTAGCATATAAATTATCGCATAACATTATCACACACATCATGTAGGAAATTATCTATATCATCACAACAATAATCATGCATATCGTATAGCTCATCAAAGGCATCCATAACATGTAGAATCATATCTAGTATCATAGCATCATGCACATGTGTGACCCATGCTAATCCAAAGGAAACTCATAGATATAACTCAGAACAAATCATCAGTGAAACAATAAAAAACCAAAGTCTCAGGGTATCATATCAATAACAAACTCTATGAATCAATAAATTGTTACCTATTTTCCCTACTAGCTCAATCAAGTAGAGCTATGATATTTTACACATGAGCAAGAAGGTGCATTTTTTATTTTGCTAAATTGCATTCATGATTATTTGAGAAGAAAAACAAAATATTACAATATCATGTTTCATTTTTCAGATGCATATAAAAATAGAGGGAAAAAAAATTTTGAGAAAAGTAATTTATTATTGATGAATATACAATGTCTCACACAAGCCATGAGACTGGTTGATGCTGTGTAAATAAGGAACACACTATACATTTGCAGATGCAAAACATTATAGTAAATGCAGAATAAATAAGGGTGACTCATCATTGCCTGAATGACGAGCCCTCTTTAAATTGTTTTGTACATCTACAAGCCCTCTACCCAGCTTGCATTTGGTGTGTTGCCTCCTCACTGCCCCTAGGTACCTGCATTTGAGAAAATATGTTAGAGCAATGAGAATTATCATCCATTATCTGCACATGCATATGAAAACATACAATCCATCCCTCATGTGCATCACAACAACTAGTATGCCAAGCAAATCAGTAAATATCAGGTCAAATCATCGGCAAGAAATCATATAGGCACTGTTTTTGTCTAACCTATTTTCTTCATGTGTAGATACAGGAAAATTAAAATACAACATGTGGGTTGAAATGTGGCTCCCACGAGGGTTGAGCCCAACATGCTGATGGAGATGGGTTTCTTTGTAGTTTTTGAATTTTTGTCTTATCGGCAAGACCTACCCCGATCGGCAGGACTTACCCTAATGAGAAAGCATAGGCATGGAGCACTTGTATCCGGTATCAACAGGCAAGGTTCTCCCCTACGTCGATACCCGATAGAAAAGTGGACAAACTGGAGTAAGTCATTGGCTATCAGAAGGAGCTGGTTTCATGTTATCCCGATGGAAAGGCCCTGGCATAGACCATGTATCCCACATTGGTCGGGCGGAGGAAATTCATTGCATTTAAAGGCAAAGCCACATATATCCTTAGTGTCAAAGCTTATGAGCTTTTGACAAGGATCAGCTTAGCATTGGTGGGTGCCCCGTGTGTGCACGCATCTCAAGGCACCCAAATTTTGCAATGAAAAGGCAAATTAACCAGCGAGCAAGTCGAGAAGATCAATGCAGATCAAGAAAGATCTGACAGTGGTCGCTATACCGCAATAGAAAGATGCCCATCGAATACTCCCCGTGACTTGGCGACAAAGCACTTGTCAAAAAGAGGTGGTTAAAGGGCATGCAAATCAAGAAAGATCGAGCGGTGGAGTGAAATTTTGGGGCTATCCATGACTATCATTGTACTGCGGTTGTGAAGTGTCCGGAATGAATACCCTAGCAACTGGTCAGGTGGCAGACAGGTGGCGCCCAGATGGTGGCCAGTTGAATTCATAGACAAACCAGAGAGTGACCCATCAAACAGACCTTGGCATCAATGGATCTCTAAAAGGATTCACTGAAAGCATCGGTTTCATCGACATAAGGTACATCGAAGAAATCAAAACCTGTCCCGCCGATGAAACTAAGGTATCGATGAAACTAAGGTGTTGATGAGACATTTGAGCAATTCACCGAGGGAGGAGGTTTGGATGAAAGAATAATATCGAACAACCCAAGGTGGGCCTAAGTCTAGTGGCAGGTCCAAGTGGTGAGACAGGTGGATCTTATGAGCGAACTAGTGGCTAACACGTGGTGACACTGTGGCATAAGAGAGATCCGCTCAGAGAGGCTAAAGGTCGAGCAGATCAAGGAAGATCAACAGTGATCAAGAAAGATCAGATGGCTGTCGCGATGGGAAGATAATTTTTGAATACTCACCGTGACTTAGCGACAAAGCACGTGCGGAAAAGGTGAGTGGCTCAGGTGTTAAGGGTTGAGCAAGTTTGAGTCGATCCAATGACCGTCGTTGTTTCACAATGGGAAGATGATCGCCTATTAGTCATCGCGGATCAATGACTGATGACATGGTGGTGAAGGTGGCACCCAGTTGGATCTAGAGCCAATCAGGGGGTGCCACATGGTAGAGTGCAGAAAGTTGTCATCGACCATCGAAAGTTAGCCTGTGGAGTGCTACCATCGGCTATCTAAACAACTTGTTCCACCTACCCCAATGCCCGATGAGTTTGCATAAGGTTGAAAAGGAGCTATCGGATATCGGAAAAATTGTTTTCCACCTACCTCGATATCCCGATGAGGTTGCCAGCGGATTGGAGTGATTCGGAGTGAGTTCAGAGCGTACCATCGGATATCGGTGAGAGTGTTTTGATGCTACGTCGATAACCCGATAAGAAGGTGTGCGAGTTGTAAATTGTCTGCAAACGAGTGACTCAAAAGTAGGTCTATTTTGAAGGTAAAGTGGTTAAAAAGTGAACAGGTTCCTGAAGATCTAGTGGTTTTCGTTGTACCGCAATGAAAAGGTGCCTGAATGTTGATCTTCACGACATAGCGACAAGCCGTCAGCAGTCCCGATGGTTGAATGTTAATTTTTCATGTACTTACACTTGATGCAGGCATTTAAATCAAATGGTCAAGTAACCAGTAGCATCCAGGTGAACTCAACGCGAAATGATTAGAAGTCATCAGTTTTGGAGGATTTTTTCTTTCAGTTAGAGTCCTAATTTGGTGGAGAGATGACAACACATATTTTTGAGAGCCAAAATTCATTTTTGAATTTTGAAAGCTTACTTGTATAAGGGACTTTTTGTCACTTAGTTCTCTAGGTCTGGAGTTTGTACTTGTTCAGCAGCAGAGATCCTTGCTCTTGTAACTCATTACTTATGAGTATTTTTAGATTTCTCATGAGTAATATTTAGATTTTTGTAAGCAGTTCTATAGATTTGGAGTGCAGATAGCTCCTGATTCTCAATAAAAAAAGTTGTTTTCCTTCTCATTATTCTTGGTTTTTCAACTATTGTTTGTGAATTTTATGGTAAAATATTATTTTATCATTTTGTTTCATCAGATTCCTTCAAAGTTGAATGCTAATAATGTTATGTCATAGTGCAGGTCTATGTTAGTGTTTTCGTTCTTTTGCATCAAAATTGTAAGAACCTCATTGTTCTCCTTTTTTGTATACATCAGAAAGTCAGAGCCTTTCATAAGAATCGCTTTTGCAGGCATAAGTAGCAGAGTTGTGAGATTGTATGGCTTCAATACTTGAGCATTTTTGTGAGTTTGTAAGCATTTTAGATCATTTCAGTCATTGGTGGATCATCTTTTTAGCAATAGTTTCATTTTATGCATATCCTTCTATCCCTTTTCCAAGTCAATTTCAAGTTAGTATTAGGTGATCAAATAGGAAGTCGACCTATAATCCGAAGGTTTCCTCTCATAATAGGATACCCACAACCTTAGAGTAGTCCAATGTGTCACTGGATTACAGGAATTTCAAGCTTGCATTGGGTGCAAATCCCAGTGACAACAATTTTTGGCATGCCCGGTGGGACCGTTGGAATTTATAGTACATAGAATGTCATCGTATGTTGTCTTGGTGTGTGTAGTAGCAAACTATTTTTTACACCTGGCGACTCAAATCTTTGGTATTTAAGTAGTCCAACCTTCCTAGCTTATGAGAAAATACCAGACTAGGCAAAGTGCAGCCTGAGTCAATCATACCTAGCTATCACCCTCAAAAAGGAGAGCTAGGGTAGTTAACAAAGTTTGAAATCTAGTAGTTGGTGTGTTGCCTATTAATTATAATTCTTACCCTACTATTATAGTTTATAACAGTCCACTGTTTGCAAGTTCTTCCAATCAAAATACACCAAATGCCACTAGTTCTAATAGTGTTGCTTATTCTAACAACAATATGGCTCTTAATAAACCCCCTAGGATCCATCCATTTGTGCCTTTTAATTAGGGCAGTCTTTTAAACTTGGTTCAACATGATGACATACCAGTTGCAGCACTTAAGAGTTTGCCATTTTTCATTGGAGAGGATCAAACAACAGCTATTGAACATATTAGAGATGTGGCTTCCTTGTGTGGAGTGCATCACATTATTGCAAAAAATGTTGCTTTGAGGCTTTTGGCAGCCTCTTTCAAAGGGAAAGCCTTTCAATGGTTCAAGGGCCTACCTATGAACTCAATAGCTACATGGGATGAGCTAGGACAACATTTAAATCAGCATTTTGAAGACAAATCAGATCATCTTTCATTGGTGGAGCAGCTCACTACAATCAAAAGAGCTCCACATGAGTATATGATGGATTTCAACTACTGGTTTCAAAGGACTTGGAATCGGATTCTAGCATCAGTAAATCCTTCTAATGATTATGTTTTTTTGTTTTACCTAAAGGCTTTGAATAGTGATATTGCACTCATGATACAGTCTATGGGGGGGAATACTTTACCAGCAACATTTGATGTTGTTGTTAAGGCTAAGAATAGTCTTATTCAAGCACAGAAGATAGCACCTAGGCCTCCCATGCCATTTTTTGTTGATATACAGCCCATTATCCCTGTAGTTCCACCTGTTATAACTAATGTACCTTCATTTCCAGCATATAATGCTCAAGTTGCAGTTGAAGAGCATGTTGGCCCTAGTCATTTGCAAGAGATAATAAGTATTAAGGAGCAAAACACTAACCTACAGAAGACTTTGCAAAATTTTGGTAATGAGTTGGTTAATATCAAAGCCCAAAGTCAACCACCTTACCAAATTCCTTTCCAAGCTCCCTACCAGGCCCCATACCAGCCAAACTCTCAAGGTCAAAGAAGGAATTTTAACCAAAGGCCCTTTCAGTAGTATAATCCTAATACACCTAGTTCCTCAAGGGATATTGTTCTAGTCCAAAACAACTTGGTAGCTGACTATGAGTGGTGTTTTCCTTGCAACCAGCCACATAACCAATCTACATGCTCCAATGGCATGTTAAATCAGGCATTGATGGTGCAAAACAGTGTTGTTTTTCCAAGAAATCAGTATTAGGAAGTTAATGAATAACAATCTGCACCCATGGAATAAGGTAGTTGTGATGTTACTTTGATGAATTGGCAAGGTGAGGAGTTTTGTGGGGTTAATCAACCTCAAAATCAGTCATATATCCCTATAGCAACCAACACAAGATCCAAGAAAAGGGTTGTCGACATGGGGCAGTAGACTGATAAGAATAATAATCAACCTTTCTCAAGTACCCAAGCTCAGGCATGGTCTTTCTCTCCTCAAAATGCACAAATTCTTCAAAGATCACAGCTTGTGGTGACCAAAGATCAGCCAAAAAGCCAACCTCAACCAGCACAAGTGCAAAAGGACATTGTTGTTACTAAAGGACAACAGAAGGTTAGTATGACTGATTTTAATATTTTGGATCAATAGAAGAAAACTCATGTTAGCATAGCAATGTGGGATTCACTAGCTCTACCTGGGCAAAAAGATTGGTTACATGATGCTTTGTCTAACCTTTCCTTGACTGCCCAACCATCTAATCAGCAAGCTTCAAAGGTTGTTCTTACCAATAAGCCTCAACAGAAGAGTGAACAATAGTCTCAGCAGTTCAAGGTAAACAAACCACCTCCCTTTTATGTCACTTTAATCATTGGCCAGCAACTAGTGCATAACTGCATGATAGATTCAGGTGCAAGTAGCTCAGTCATGCCCAAGCAGTTGGTTGACCAGTTAGGATTGACTTATGAGCCATTGAATAACGGTGTAGTGCAGTTAGATGGGACTGCTATAAATATTGTAGGAGTCATTAAAATTTTGAGTCTAACACTCCATGCTTGCCTCAATTTTTCTATTTCGTGAGATGTATATGTGATAGACCTGCCACCCTACTTTGCAATTTGCTTATCAAGAGACTTTACAGCCAAATTAGGGGGTTATTTGTCATCTGATTGGTCACATATTTTTTTTAGGACTGGGTATGGAACTAAAGTTACTATTAAATCAAAGGCTTTAGCTAATGATCACATAGAACCTTGTGTCCCTAGTGTTGTCAATGCCAATCTGACCATTCATGAGCAAGATGACCAACCCATTCCGCGTGATCCAAACACCCCTATTGATGACATTCCTAACATTATTTTGGATGAATGGGTAGTTGAGAATCTTGAAGAAGATCCTTTTAAAAATATGAATGAGTTAAACCTTGGAGTCTATATGTTTCATGAACAAGGTTCTGCTATCCCAAACTTGATGAAGGATGTTGGACAAGAAGATAATCAACATCAAAATAGAGCTTCAAAAGTAAGAATGGTGTTGGTGGTGGTTGCATGTTGATTTCCCTTATTGATGATAAGTATTATGTAGCTTTTTGGTTTTCTTTTAGCTGCACCAATAATACAGCTAAGTATGAGGCCTTAATTCATGGTCTACAATGGGCAAAGAAGAGAGGAATCAATTGTTTGTAGGATTATGGAGACAGTGAATTGGTTGTCAACCAAGTAAGAGGTCTATAGACCACTAAGAATTATCTTTTAAAGTCTTATAAACATAGGGTATGGGATCTTATTGAAGATTTCCAAGCTTTCAATCTACTGTCTATTCCTAGAAATCTTAATTAGCATGTTGATAGACTTGTTGCAATAGGAGCACAGAATGATATTCCAAGTGATATCAGCAATATTAATAAACATCAGTATGTAAAAGTGATTGTTAGGTCTTCCATTCCTAACAATGTTGATCATTGGCAAGTTTTTGATAGTGATCAATAGATTATTAACTTTTTGAGGGAAGAGGCAGAGTTTTCAAATACCAACCAAAAAAAGCTTCAGCAATAGTATGATGATCAGGTCATACAGCTAAAAACAAACAAGCTACCTAAGGGTTTGATCACATTGGAGTCAATTTTTAATGAGGATGATCAAGTGAGAAAAGAAAAATCCAGCTTGCAAATCAAGGAGGAACATTATGAAAATGTTAAGATTTTCAAGGATAAGTTGTTAAAGCTTGGCAAGGTGTGTACTTTAGAGGAAAGGCATGTATTGTTTTTACTATGCCAAGAGTTTAGTGACATATTTGCTTGGCAATATTCTGATTTAAAAGGCTTTGACCCTAGTATTGCCCAACATACCATAGAGCTTGAGCCAAATGCTAAACCTGTGAGGAAAAAATAGAGTCCTCTTAATCCAAAGCTTGAGCCCCTTTATGGTCAAAGAACTTAATAAGCTCATTGAGAGCAGCATCATTTTTCCTATTAAACACACCTCTTGGGTGTCAAACCTTGTTGCAGTTAGGAAAAAGAATGGTGAAATCAGACTTTGTGTTGATTTCTGAGATCTCAATAGAGCCTCATTGAAGGATAGATATCCATTGCCCTCTATGGAGCAGATTCTGCAATTTGTTGCAAGTTCTGAGAGATTCTCCTTGCTAGATGGTTTTTCAGGTTATAACCAAGTTTTAGTGAAGGAGGAAGATCAATTTAAGATAGCAATAACAACTAAATGGGGCACTATGGCATATAAAAAGATGCCATTTGGTTTGTCAAATGTCGGTACCACTTTTTTGCGTGCTATGGATATGGCATTTCATGGTTTGATGTATAAATTTGTACTTGTTTATTTGGATGATATCATTGTTTATTCCAGAAATTCAGTTGAACACCTATCTCACCTAAAAAAAAATTTTGAGAGGTGCAAAGAGTATGGTATATCTCTTAACCCAAAGAAATGTGTGTTTTCTGTTCATGAGGGTAAGCTTTTGGGCTATGTGGTGTCAATAGAAGGTATTACTATTGATCTGGAGAGGGTAAGTGTTATTCTTTCCTTACATCTACCAGGACACAAGAAGGGCTTGCAAAGCTTCTTGGATAGGATTAATTTTGTTAGGAGGTTTATTCCAAATATTGCAAAATTATTAAAACCTCTAACTTCTATGTTGAAAAAGGATATTACTTTCAGCTAGTCTAAGGATGGGAGGAGGAGTTTTGAGCTTATAAAAGAGGCACTTGTAGCTACTCCTACTTTGATAAACCCATATTTCTCAAAAGACTTTATTTTGTATGCTTATGGCAGTATTGACAGCATCTCATCTTTATTGGTTCAAGAAAATGAGCATGGTTTGGAGCAACCTTTGGCCTTTTTCAGTCAAGGCCTTAAGGATTATGAGGAAAAATATTCTTTTGTTGAAAAACATGTTCTTGCTGTTGTTAGGAGTTTGAAAAAGTTTAAGCATATGTTGTCTAACAATAGAATTAAGTTGATGGTTGCTCATCCCTCAATTAAAGAGTTTTTGCGCAGCAAAGACTTAAATGATAAGAGGGTTGGTTGGGTGACTAAGGTGATGGAATTTGATGTTGATATTAAGGTTACCAAGCTAGTCAGAGGTAAAGGAGTGTGTGAGAAGCTTACTGATCACACAAACAGCAGTGAAGAGGATGAGGAGAAGGTTGTTTTAGCCCTCCAAGATGAAGAACAAGTAGTTGTTCCTATTCCTCCTACTAGGTGGGTACAAGAAATGACTCATTTCTTGTTGACCGATGAGTGTACTATAGACTTCAATCCATTCCCTATGTACTCTTGAATTTTTTTCTATTTAGAAAGGATTTTAATGGTGTATTTAAAGAGGGGAAAAGATTGGTGAGGAGGATTTAGTTAGCAAACCATGAAAATCAGTCATAGAAACATATGAAATTGAAAGACATAATTTGAATCACAAAAACAAGAATGAGATGCATATACCTCAGAAACCTTATACCTTCTCCTTTGGATGGAGCTTGATGAAGTGAAGGTGCCCTTGGATGATGCTCCACTTGATGTGCTCCTCTTGCTTGCTTGATGTGGATGGCTCTCCAATGTTGTGAACAAATGAGATGGATCTTGAAGGATCATAGGGATGAGATGATTAAGTGTGGATGAGAGATGATTTTGACATGATAAGATTGCTCAGATGATTTTTCTAGGCTCAAAAGGGCAGCATAAGATTACTAAGCTCGGAGATGAAGAATGAAGGGATGGAGTCCTCAATTTATAGGAATAGGAGAAGAAGAATGGATGGCTAGGATGGATTCAAGATGAAGGGCTAGGATTTCTTGTGAGCTCACACAAGGCCCAAGAGAGGGTGTGGAGACCAAGAGATATGTCTTAAAGACATTTCTTGTCTCCACACTCCTCAATGTGCATTGGGAAGACTTCCCAATGTACCCTGAGAAGAGCAATGTGCATTGGGAAGACTTCCCAATGTGCCTTGAGAAGAGCAAGAGATGTGACATTCCTTGAAGAATGGGGAGGAGGAATTTAAAATTCTCCAAAAAGGGATGATCATGGGGATTGGAGGAATAAGAAGGAATTAAAAATTCCTTGGGAGAGGAGATGCCTAGAGGAATGTGAAATTTTGAACCTAGGAAAAGAGCACTTAAAGCTAGTGGTTGGATGGAAGGGACAAGGAGTTGACTTTGTGGCTAATAATGATGATTAGCCACTAGCAACTCATTAGGAGGGGGATTAGAGGAAAGATTAGGTGGGATAGGATTTATAGGAGGATTTGACTAGGAGAGAGAATGAGTGGAGGGAATTAAAAATTAGAAGAATAAGGTTAAGTGAGTTTAGGGAATTTCTAGAAGACTTTATTAGGTTAATGATTACTTAGGAAGATGATTTGTAGGAATCATGTAGGTTAACTAATTAATTGAAATTAATTAGCTAAGAGGAAGATTTGTGAGGATTTAATTTTTAGAAGAATAAAGAGAGAGATTGATTTATTAAATAAATCAATTACATACTATAGTGACAATATTTGATGCTCTGCAAAAAGGATTAGAAAATCTGTTTGATGGCAACACACACAAGAGCACAAGAAACAAACGTTAGTGTTAGCAACAAAAGATTATCCTAAACAGGCATATCAAGAGAGATATTAAGCATGAAATAGAAAGCATATAAACATAGAATGAAATAGCTAATCAAGATGCTCATAGTTGCTCCTCCCTTGTTCCTCTCCTCTCCAAGTCCCAAATGAGTGTAGCTCTCAGCTTTTAGCACTAGCCATGGATGCCATATGGAGATTCAAGATGGTTGAATATGATAAGCAAATACTATGCAAGAGTAGATAGTGATGCTATGAAAAAGCTCTATGCTAATGCCAGTATAACAACAATACTCTAAATGCTTCTCCTTTGCTTGAGGAGAAGGGTTCTATTTATAGAAGAAATAGGGAAATGAGGGGTTAAGCTTGAGCAATCTTAACAAGGGTTAGGATTGAAAGTTGGGGATCCATGTGCACAATTGGCACCAATAAAATGGTGACAAGTTTCAACATAGGATTGGGTTGAGAGAAGAGGTTGGAGGCATTAAAGGCCTGAGAAGACTTCATGGTTATCTAGAAGGTAAGGGTCAAGCCTAAATTAGGATTACCCACTGGATTAGGAGTTAATGCAAGGATAAACCTTTGTGCAAATGATTAAGAGATAATCATGGTCAAAGCATTAAAGGCTTGATGAGACCCTTGGGTTGGGTAGAGGTTGAGTCAAAACAAATGTTTTAACCATGTGGGAGGGTTTGAGGTAACCATTAATGGTTATTGGAGACTTTGGGGATTAAGTGGTTGAAGGTTGAAAGCCTTCAATGGTTATCAAAGACTTTGAGCCATTTAGTGGTTGAAGGTTGGAAGCTTTCAAAGGTTATCCAAGACTTTGAGGGTTAATTTGTTGAACACACAAAGCATTAATTGCTTTTCAAAGACTTTGGAGTCTTTGAGAAGTGACTCCAATTTGCTTAGGAATGTGACAATATTTAAGGGATGAATTTAGGCTAATTAGGAAGGGTTTAGAAGAATCTAGAAGGGGTTTAGGCATACCAGTGGATTTTGTAGGAAAATGCAAGTGGGAGAAATTTTGGTATTTTCAATTAAAATAAAATCATTTATTTCAATTAAATGGTGTAATTTGCATTTGGATAAATATTCAAATAAATATTAATTTATTTAAATGAGAAAAATGAAGATAAAGCATTAAAATGCTTGAAGACTTTGAGGGAAACCATTAAAGGCTTGAAGACTTTAAGGAAAACCATTAAAGTCTTAAGAAGACTATAGAAGGAAGCCATCAAGTTTGAAGACTTTAAAGCCATCAAGTTTGACTACTTTAAGGGAAACCATTAAAGGTTTTAAGTGGGTGAGGATAAATAGGATTTTAAATAAATAATTTATTTAAAATAGTTGTGCAACTTGCTTTTGTAAGAAAATACAAGTGGGTGGAGGATAAAGGTGTTTTAAATAAATTATTTATTTAAAATAATTGTGCAACTTGCATTTGTAGGAAAATGCAAGTGGGTGGAGGATAAAGGTGATTTAAATAAATGATTTATTTATTTAAATGTGAGAGGTGGGATTTTGGGGGTTTTAAATAAATATTAATTTATTTAAATGTGAGAGAAGATTTTAATTAAACAAATATGATTTATTTATTTAATTAATGGTATGAATTTGGTTAAGTGAATTAAATCAAATAAATTGAATAATTTATTTAATTAATAGGAGAAGAGGGTTAAGATGAATTAATTAAATATTAATTTAATTAATTATTAATTGATGGTTAAATAATCAAATAAATACTAAGTATTCATTTAATTAAGTGGACAGATTTATGTGACTACAATATTAATTATAATTAATTAATATTGAGGAGAATTTGACTTAACATAATTAATTAATTAATTATGTGAGGAATTAAAAATAATTAAAATAATTATTTTTAAGTGTCTACATTTTGTCCCTCTTTTATGCAGCGACAAATTTGGCGATGTGTAGAAGATAGGAGAAGAAAAGGATGCCCCGACGTAAAGCATGGGAGGTGTATGCCCCCTCGAGAATTTTTTCGAAAAAAAATGCGAAAAATTCTTGAAAATAAAGGAAGAAGAATTTGGATGGGAGAGGTAAGCGAGGAAGAAATATGAAGCAGTCATGAAGAATTTGGAAAGAAGAATAGGAGATGCGAGACCGCAGAGGAAAATGGGCCCTCACGGGGGCCCATATAAGCCACAATGGGCCCAATGAGGGGTCATTGTTACACACAAGCCTTGGAGCTACTCAGAGTGAAGAAGAAGAGAAGGAGAGATGGACCGCATTCCAATTCATGATCGTCATGCTGAGAGGATCCAATGATTCGACTGACCAATGAGATATGGACCACCGGTGAGTAGGTCTATCCCTCTTTTGTAATTTTTGATTTGAGGTAAATTTTAGGGCTAGAAATAGGGGTGAAGATTAGGTGAGGCGCTCATGTTGACCAGAGTATTTCTTAGATGGATTTGATATAGCAAGTTAATACAAGCAACTTGATATAATGGATCAAGTTGACCTGAGTATTGCTTGCGGAACAGACAAGGATTATCTCCTTTCATGCATGACTTGGATCGTCCTCCTTGATCTTAGGTTGATCAGATCCTGAGACAAGTGCATACCGTACTAAGAAATAAAACCTTTATCCAATTTGGAGGAAGATGAACCAAAGAATGAGCATTGTACCTGCAAACAAACAATATATACATAAAGAATAAAGAATAAGGATCCTTGGTAATGGTTCATGCCCATATGGTCGAGGTATACGCTGTAGTCAGCAAGCCATAGTGATCTATGACTGCATTTTGCATAAGATCACGTAGCTTGGTGAACTTCCCACGTAGACACCATTAGTACATGCCCCAGAACTTCATCGGAAATAATGCGCAAACGATACAAAACAATGCTGAAAGATCCCGATACAGATAAACAAATGAATTACTCACAGATCAACCAAGCATTTGATAGCTTAACATAATTTTCTTGTCAAAGAAAACGTCACTTTTGTCTTTGTTGTGGTAAGGAAGGATGCATCCTTGTTTAAAGACAGGTTTGGATTGTTGAAGTCGATTGCTTTGGTTTGATTGGTAAATGGTCATTTTGTGAGTATTTTATCAATGCTTGTTTTGGTATCTGCATGGATGAGTATGTACAATGTGTTGCCATGTTTTTGTGTGATTTTTCCATGGTTTTTCAATGTTTTTTTGGATTTTTGTGAGACATTTTTTTGCATGTTTTTGGTATTTTGTGTTGAGACATTTTTGAATGTTTTTGGTATTTTGATGATTGCTTGAATGAAGAACTTAATGAATCATAAGACAATGTAGAATCCACTTCCATCAATAGGTTAAAGGCATTGCCCCCAGTTTTAGACATGACTATGAAAAAGCGGGATGCAAGATGTATGAAGTACTATCATAATTGCAGAGGAATAACAAGCCATGGTTGATGGATGGATGGATGTATGTATGAAGTAGATGTGATCGCCACAAGTCTGAAAGATAATGGAGCCATAGCCTTTACGAGTGGCGCCTGTTTGCCAGGTTTTCACCATCGTTCTTACCCAAGGTGCCACCGGAGTGGTTGTTCACCGTTTGGATGCATGATTTTTCTTTACTTTTTTGAATGTTTTTATATTTTCTTCAGGACATTTTTCTGAATGTTTTTTGGTATTTTCTGATAGGCAGGGGAGCCTGATGCTCTGTACAGCTTATGTGTAAAACCGTTTGAGGTGCATGCTGTTGATTGGATCTGCGAGCGGTTCTCCATCTGATGTAGCCAACTGATATGCCCCGGACCCAAATACAGCAGTGACAACATATGGGCCTAGCCAATTTGATTCAAACTTGCCTTGATGTTCTTTGTTTGGTTGGTTGCGAGGATTCTCTCGAAGAACAAGATCACCTACCTCAAATGTACGAGGTCTAACTCGGTGATTGTAGCTTCTACTCATGCGCTGCTGATAGGCTTTGAGATGGTTGTATGCAGCTTGTCGCTTCTCATCAAGTAGCTCCAAGTCCTGAAGACGAGATACTCTGTATGCTTCATCATCGATGAGATTGTGCAATGAAACTCGTAAGGATGGTATCTCGACCTCAATAGGTAAGATAGCTTCAGCACCATAGACCAATGAATAAGGAGTTGCACCTGTAGGGGTCCGAATGCTAGTTCGATATGCCCATAGCGCTGGATTCAATTGAACATGCCAATCACGGCCGGCATCATTGACTGTCTTCTTTAGGATCCTCAATATGTTTTTATTGGATGCTTCGGCCTGACCATTGCCTTGTGGGTAATAGGGAGTGGAAAAGCGGTGTTGGATATGAAATTTCTCACAAAGCTCACGGACATCCTGATTTTTGAAAGGAAGACCGTTATCTGTGACAATGGACATGGGCACACCATACCGGCAGATGATGTAATTGAGGATGAATGAGGCGATCTGCTTGCCGGTGACTTGGGTAAGTGGAACAGCTTCGATCCACTTGGTGAAATATTCGGTGGCGGTAATAATGAATTTATGGCCGTTGGATGAAGATGGATGAATCTTACCCACAAGGTCAAGGCCCCATTGACAAAAAGGCCATGGTGTTGTGATTGGTTGCAGTTCTTGAGCTGGTGCATGTATCAGGTCACCATGAACTTGACATTTCTTGCATTTTCTGACAAAGTAGTAGGAATCCTTTTCCATAGATGGCCAATAGTATCCAACTCGCATGAGTTTCTTGGCTAGTGACGGACCACTTGAGTGAGTCCCGCAAATTCCTTCATGTACCTCTTCCAAAGCCTTTGTTATCTCATCATGTTCCAGACATCGAAGGAGAGTACCATCAAGACCGCGTCGGTATAGGGTTTCGGCAATAATGGTATATCGAGCAGTTTGGCGAATGAAGGTTTTTCGTTGGTTATTTGATTGGTTGGGAGGAAGGGTATGCTCGCGGAGATAGGTGTAGAACTCACCGTACCATGGGGATTCAGAACCGACAAGGCGACATATCATTTCGGATTCGGGGATATCATAAGCGGGAATCCAAAGCTGTTCTACCAAGAACTCGTAGCGTGTTGAATTCTGTGGAAGATCTAGGAGAGATGCGATAGTAGCCATGGCGTCAGCAGCTCGATTCTGATCTCTTGGTATCTGCTCAAAGGTGATAGTAATAAATGATGTCTTTAGATTGTCCACCATTTGCTTGTATGGCATGAGTTTATCATCTTTGGTCTGATACTCATCAGTTGCTTGTCGAATGACCAGTTGTGAGTCGCCATATACTTGCAGTTCTTGTAATTTCCATTGTACGGCTAACCTGAGTCCTGTGATCAAGGCCTCATACTCTGCTATGTTGTTTGTGCATGGAAATGTGAGCCTGTAAGACTTCGGGATGCTATCACCTTGAGGTGTGATAAACAGAATGCCTGCCCCCGAGCCGTGCCTAGTGTATGAACCATCAAAGTATAATTTCCATGACTGTGCTTCTGTAATCATGAATATCTCTTCATCTGGAAAATTGGAAATGAGAGGATGATCGCCTATGAGAGGTGCATCAGCCAACTGATCTGCAATGACCTGACCTTTGATAGCTTTACGGTCCACATACTTGATGTCAAATTCACTTAGAATCATTACCCATTTGGCCAAGCGACCTGTCAATGCTGCTTTGCTGAGTAAATACTTGAGTGGATCAATCTTTGCAATGAGTTGTACCTTGTGTGTTAATAGATAGTGCCGCAATTTAGTGGCTGCCAGGATTACTGCTAGGCAAGCTCGCTCAATAGGTGTGTAATTGAGTTCATAGCCAACCAGTGTACGAGAGATGTAGTATACAGCACACTCTTTGCCTTCTGCATTATGTTGTGCCAGTAATACACCTAATGCTGTACTTGTCGCTGAGATATAAAGTAACAACGGTCTACTTGGATCTGGTGGCATCAACAATGGTGGATTCATGAGATAGTCTTTAAGCGCCTGAAATGCTTGCTGGCATCGGGCATCCCACTGAAAGCGGATGTTCTTGTGTAGCAGGTGTGTGAATGGGTGACACTTATCAGCCAATTGTGCAATGAATCTGCGGATGGATTGAAGCCGTCCTTGTAGTGTCCTTAGCTCACTGATATTCCTTGGAGGTGGCATGTCCATGATTGCCTTAACCTTTGCTGGATCGACCTCAATACCTTTGCTTGAGACAATGTATCCTAGAAGCTTCCCGGAGGTCACTCCGAAGACACATTTCTTTGGGTTGAGTCGAACATGGTATTGTTCCAGTCTATCAAAGATTTTATCTAAGATGTGAAGATGTCCTTCTCTAGTAAGTGATTTTGCTAGTAAATCATCCACATAATCTTCCATCATAGTATGCATCATGTCATGGAAGATGGTGGTCATTGCTCTTTGACAGGTCGCTCCTGCATTCTTTAGACCAAAAGGCATTACATTCCAGCAGTATGTGCCCCATGGACATGTGAAGGTTGTCTTATGTTGGTCCTCTGGTGCGATCTTTATTTGATTGTATCCTGAAAAGCCATCCATGAGTGAAAGCATGGCATGTCCTGCTGTCAAATCTACTATGATGTCGATATTTGGTAGAGGGAAGTCATCCTTAGGACATGTCTTATTCAGATCTCTGAAGTCTGTACAAATGCGGATGCCCCCTTTTGGTTTGCCAACTGGTACAATGTTGGAGATCCATTCTGCATAATCAATTGGTCTAATGAAACCAACATCCAGGAGTTTCTTGAGTTCTGTTTTGACTAGCACGGCAATCTGAGGATGCATCTTACGAAGCTTCTGCTTGACAGGTTTGGCTCCTTTTGCTACTGTGAGATGATGCATGACTAAATCAGGATCAAGCCCAGGCATGTCTGCATATGACCATGCAAAGTTGATCTGACGCTGTTGGAAGAACTCTATAAATTGAGGTTGTTCCTCTGGAGTGAGAAGAGATGCCAGATGTATGATATGAGGGTTTTCAGGAGTCCCCACATTGTATTCTTTGGTCTCCTCAATGAGGATCGTTGATCGTTCCTGTTGTGTATTAGCAGGGAGAATGTCAAACCCTTCATCCTCAGGCGCCTCAGAGAGGTTTTCACCGTTGGATACGCTCTTTCTTTTTACTTTTGTCGGATCAAACAGTGCCACAGTGTGGTTTTCACTGGAAGATCCATGTTTTAATGTTATATTTTTGCAGCTGAAGGGTTTGGCATCCGCCCCGAAGTATGCTGCGCTATTAAGTTCAATGGCGAATCCAGCTTTGTGATCCCCGCTTGGTAGATTATCCCTTAATTCCAAAAAGTCAATGATAGCCTCATCATTTTGGAAGAGGTCAAGACATGGGGGATTTGGTTGGTTCCATTCGATGAGTTCAGGGTGGATAATGGGCATTACTTCATCGATTAAGTTAAGTGCGGGAGATGTATCAGTGAGGGTTAAGACAGTGTGGTGAAGGTCGTTGATGGTACTCTCCCTATCAGAATCCGGCGTAGGATGAGACGTAGGGTCTGTGGAAGATGTTTCCAGCTCAAGTACCCAAGTGGTCTTTATCTGTGCTTCTCCGTAAACAGGAATGTCTTTGCGTGGCGGAGGTAGTGACGTGTCTTCCTCATCTGAAGTGTTAAGCTGCACTGAATCGAATTCCCACTCATGTGAGTCGGTCTCTGAATCACTCTCCAGCATCCGATTGCTATACCATACTGGGATGTCTTTGGAGTTAAACACGGCAGGCGTGATTGGTTTATGTACCTTTGTGGTGATCGATGCTGCAGGAACCGTGATGGGGTTTAAAGGATTTGTTACAGGAAGTATCGGCCGTGTTGCCTCAGTGGCTTCTGCAGGAACTGCTGGGGCCATAGATGCTGCTGCGGATTCTGATACAGTCGCTGCTGCTATTGGTGTTATTGATGGGATTACTGGTGCGATTGGTGGTATGTTTGGCACTGATGATGGTTGCGGTGGGTTTGTGAGCCTCGATGGGGCAGTGGGGATAGTGTTTGATGGTGCTTTGATTATGAAAGGTGTCCTCTTTGCAGTAGGTGGACAAAATGGTTTGTTGGGTTTTCCTTTGAATTTGAGTTTAGGAAGGATCTCTTTTTCAAAGCCTAGGCCTGTATTACCTTTGGGCTTGAACTCTGGCAGCAGAGGTTCATGTCGTCCTTGTTTGCAGTATCCCAAAGCACTCTGACCATCATATCCCATTCTTTGCATAATGAGGAGGCCTTTGCCATATTGTTCTGTAGGAAGTGTAACTTGCAGTTTGTCAGTGGTGATGGGATCTTTATAGATCCAGTCCGCCAGGTCCTCATCTTGTGTCTCTTCCTCTTGACTCTTTCCAAGAATGAAAGGCGTTAAGGCACATGGAGGCGTGATTAGTGGTTGCTGGAGCAACTGCTGTGGTTTACCATGTGTTCTAGGAGAAGTGGGCATTTGTCCCACACAAAAGAGCTGACTCAAGTTGTATTCTCCAGGACCTTCCTCTGCGATTTTCATCTTAAGCTTTTCTTGCTTGGGTATAGGGGTGTTTGAACTGGCAAGAGAGGCGGGATTTATATATGATGTGGAGGAAATGGCTTCTCTATTATTAGGAACGGTAATCTCTGGTTGATGGCTGATATTATGGCAAAATGCAAAGGGATTTGCATCGCCCAGGATTGTGATCTCGACCCCGTTATGTGGGAACTTGATACATTGATGGTAGGTAGATGGAACAGCTTGCATGGCATGTATCCAAGGTCTCCCTAATAATAGATTATATGGCAGAGGAAGGTCCAGAACCTGACAAATGATATGCTTTACCACAGGGCCCACTCGGATTGGTAGTACCACAGCTCCTTTGGATGAACGCTCTGCATCATCATAGGCTTTGATGGTGATCTTCTTACGAGGATCCACTGATTCTATTGCATATCCCAATGCTGTGACCAACTGAAGTGTGCAAATGTTTAGGCCTGCTCCATTATCGATCAAGACTCGCTTGATCCTGTGTTGGTTGACAAAGCCTTCAATGTGGAGTGAGGCGTTATGAGGTTGTTGGAAAGAAGAGTTGTCGCTTTCAGAAAAAGTGAGACAAGGTGATGACTTTAGATTTCCAACCATGGCTTGAAATTGGTCTGTATTAAGGTTTGCAGGGACTGACGCTTCTTGGAGTGCTTGATCCAAGATTGTTTTATGAGAGGGTGACAGACGCAAAAGCTCCAAAATGGATATAAGCACAGGGGTTTTGTCTAATTGTTCCACAAGATTGTACTGCTTTGGATTGGAGGTGGTGCCTTGTGGAGCTGCCTTTATGGTGACCTTGCCACGACGTGTAACTACATTGCAATTTGAGGTGGGATTTTTGAAGGTGATAGTTGCAATTTGTTCACTGGCATCATACAGGTGATTTACAGTGTAGTTATACGCAGCCTGCGTATAATCAGTGGTATCAGGACCTCGTCTGGAAGTGGAAGGACCCCTTTGATCTTGCGATGGAAGTGGATTCTTGAACATCTGATGATCATTATTGGTTGTTTTTGGATCATGTCCTTCAATCTCAATTTCTCCTCGATCAATAAGATCTTGAATGAGATCTTTCAATCGGTGACAATTACTTGTCTTGTGTCCTCGTCCTTGATGGAACTCACAATGTTCAGTATCTCTCCACCATGCTGGTTTGACTTGAGGCTCATAGTTGGATAGCTTAGGTAGAGTGATCAAATTCTGAGAAAGGAGTTGTCGCAACACTGTTTCAATGGGTTCCCCTAAGGGAGTGTATGTACGTTTTTGTTTTTGTGGACGAGGTCTTGGTTCATCCTGAGATGTGATGCGACCTTGATTAGGAGGAACATTTGTGTTATTTTGAGGTGGAGGATTTTGTCCTACAAACCGAACCACAGGTTGTGCATTTTGGATAGTTCGAGCATCCACAACCCCATCGTTGACGATATTCTTATTCTTGTTCCAAAAGTTTGGTTTATCACTATTGAATCGCGGGCGAGGACCATCTTTTGGTTCATTAAATATTTTGATGAGTCCTTTCTTGATGAGTGCCCTTTCACATTTTATACCTTTGGTGATCATATCGTTAAAGGAGTCTGTGTCTTTGACATCCAGGTGAAATTCCATTTCTTCGTTTAAGTTGGAAATGAAAATTTCCACTAGTTCTCGTTCAGGTAACTGAAGAGAACGTCTGCTAGACATTTGGCGCCATCGTTGCAGGAATACTGAGAATAATTCACCTGGTTTTTGTTTGGTGTTGCACAGATCAGCCATGGTGATGTCGCGTTCAATATTATAAGAGTAATGAGATAGGAACTTCTGGATGAGTTCCTCAAATGTTCTTATGCCACCTGGTAGTCGGGAAAACCTTGATGTGGTTGTTCCTCCCAAGCTTTGGGGAAAAAGGCGCATTAGGTATGTGTCCTCATAAGCGACTTCGAGACAAGCGGAATGAAATTCTCGGACATGATCACGGGGATCTCCCTTTCCTCTATATTTTTCGAATTTTGGTGTTTCGAACCCGCGTGGAAAGGGTGGCATATAAAGATTCCTATCAAACGGATAGGGACAGATGTCGTTAAGTGAGAATTGATTGGTCCTAACACCACTATGAAGTTGTTGGGCGAGATTCTCGACTTGTTGCCGCAACATCTCCATTTCATTTGCAGGAGGAGGTGGTGGGTTACCTCGAGGGATGTTATATCTGATGTGATTTCTACCTCTTTCCTCCTCATGGCGACTTTGTCTTTCTGATGCTTGTCTTATTTGGGCAAGATCAAAGTCTGAGGGGAGTTTGGCTCCTTCTTGAGCGAGTCTTAAAAAGTGAGCATCCGCATTGCTCCTTAATATTTCATCAAATAATCTGTTAAAATGAGGGTTATGCTGAACCCTTTCGATTGTTGAAGGAGTGGGACTACTTGGGTTTTCATCATTTACATTTCCTCCAAGTGCTTCTTGAAATTCATTGAGGTTGTCCTCTTCTTCCTCAATTTCTATTTCTCGTTGCCTTGATCGCGATCGGGTTTGAGCCATTTTGTTTGCAAGTTTGTGTTGAAGTTGATTGAAGATGATGATGAGTTGTTCGATGAAAGATGGATGATTAGTGGATTGTAGATCTCTAGCACTCTAAAGGTAAATGTAACCAGGATTCTTTCTTTGAAGTGCTTGTTTGTTTTGATGATTTTGGATGTGATAAGGTGTAGAGAAATCTGAGATGTGTTACAGATTTTGACTACCTAGCAATGAGAGGATTCACTCATGAACTAGTTTTAACCTGCGTAGATGTGTCTCTTAGGATGAGCTTATCCTAGATGTAGAAACAATCTAAAAGTGATGTGATGTGTTTGATTCAAGCAATATCTAAAAAAGGAATCTTGGGACAAGAACCTCTTAATGTTTTGAGAGTTTTGGGATGAATTGATGATGGAAAAATGATGTATGAATGAGATGATGGATGTTTTGTTTTCAACTTTAATAAAAACTTTGTGTTACAAATGGAACAAACTCTACTTCTTCCCTTTCAGGCGTTGGTGGCATTTCTCGAGCTGTGTTGTAGGTGATACAGATGTTTGGGAAGAAGTTGGGATTAATCTTTCCTCCTTGATTTTTGTGATAACTCAGAGCTCTATATTGCATAAAAGCTCTGCGGTTCAATGATTCGGAATCAAACTCGTTTGTTTTACCTTGAAGATAGAGACGCATGCGATGTAGAAAGACTCTATGTGAGACAAAGATTTGTCTATTGAGATAGAAGAATTTCCTCCTTTTGATCAAAGCCTTTGAGCTTAATGGTCTTCTTTTCAAGGTAATATTCTGATGACACTTCTTCTTTCGCAAGATGTGAAGAATGGTCATAAATTTTTGACTCTTTGTTTGTTTGCACTTTGTTTTTGGTATTTTTGGTTGTGTTGACAGATGTTGGATGAATACTTTGTTTTTGGGATTGATTTTCTGATTTTTCTTTGACAAGAAAACAAAGCAAGCACACAAACACAAGATTGTAGCCTCAAAGGCACAAATGAGTATGGGTCTAGATCAACCCAATCCTTGGACTTGTTTTTGACCCTTCCTTTAGATTTATTTTAAGGTGTATTTCCAAAGCCTGAAGTCGGCTCAATTCGCACTAGGTCTGTAAAACGAACACACTTCAAACACTTTTTATCCCTAAGGTCAAATGGCCAGTTGTGATAAATTTAGCCCACATCTTGATATTTCTTCGACTTTGGTACTACATACCTTATGAATCCCGCCATGGCAGGTAAGGATGTGATATACTAAGTCTTGCACGAGCATAACAAATAGATGATCCCTATGATGGGGGAGTCACCACTTTTATCAAGCCACAAGTGACTTTTCAAAAAGCTATGTTTCTACTCAAGGAAATATGTATGGTGAGTATCTTGGGAGCAAAACCATCTATGCTCTTGCACTAAATTATACCTCAAATATCCTCAATCAATAGAACAGGTGGGCTACTACTTAAAGGTGTTTAGTCATGTTCGATGGCTTTGGACATAAGTTCATTCTGCAGTGACTCACTTAAGAGCCTTGTAACTGGTGGTGGGGCCCATTTGTCCTTTCGGCCAGTTACACTGTAGGAACAGCTATACCCAAGGCTACAGCTTTCGCTCTCACCTGATTTCTATAGCGGCTCGAAGGATTTACCGCTCGAGGTCGTTCCCAAGAGTATCGATCCCTTGGCAGGCCTCTCTTAAAAAGATAAAATGTGAGTGTTACTAACACTTTTCTCTTGCACCTAGGACCACGAAAGCCAAGGGAGAGGATAGTGTGTGTTAGAAGTAGGACCACTCGACCAACTCTTTGCACAAGTGTGCCAAGCACGAAAAACACCTGTTCTTTTTAATCTATCATTGCAATGTGATCTAACTATTTGGAGATGTTGCTCCAACAATCATGGTGTTCTTTTTAATTTTCAAAGGCAATTGTTTGAGTAAACTAGAATTTGAAAATCCTGGTCAACTTAATGAAAAACACGTTTGCATGAAGTAAGATTGCTTTAAAAATGAGACAAGTTGATTGTGAATTTTATTTGCACCAAAAATGGAAGTGTGGATTGTGAGTTTTATCTTGATGCAAGAAATAAAATTTGCCTTGTTGATTTTAAGCACCAAAACGAAGTTTGTTTCCTAACTTGCAAAAAAAAAAAATAAAGTTGTTTTTGTATAAGTTTGTGGTTCTTTTTACCTTTGAACAATGAAATTCTTTTTAAGAGCCCCAAACAAATGTGTGATTCTTTTTCAAAAGCCCAAATTTGAAATGTGAAGTTAATTTTAAACCAAAATAAAAAGTGAATTCATTTTTAAAACCAACTTCAAAAACAAGTTAGTAAAAAATATAAATCTACTCTTTAATCTAATTTAAATCTGCACAAAAGAGAAAAATAGTTAGTAAAATCTGCCTATTTGGTGGGCTTCTACAAGCCTAATTTTTTTTTTTTTTTTTTTTTTGGTTACAAGGTGATTTGTACAACGTTTTGTTACAATAGCGCTAGTCTGCGTTTGAACAGAGGCACTATTTAACACAAACGCACTAAAAGAAAGGGAAAGACAAAGAAGGGAAAAGCACTGAAACAGGGTGAATAGCGCCAAAATAATGTCAAACGCACCAAAACAGTGTCAAAAGCACAACCTGTGTGACATTTTCAACATTCAAACATGTTATTGGTTAAAAAAAAAAAAAAAAATTGATCTTTTTGGTGTTTGGATTCACGTCGGGTTCACCAAATGATGCTCTGCAAAAAGGATTAGAAAATCTGTTTGATGGCAACACACACAAGAGCACAAGAAACAAACGTTAGTGTTAGCAACAAAAGATTATCCTAAACAGGCATATCAAGAGAGATATTAAGCATGAAATAGAAAGCATATAAACATAGAATGAAATAGCTAATCAAGATGCTCATAGTTGCTCCTCCCTTGTTCCTCTCCTCTCCAAGTCCCAAATGAGTGTAGCTCTCAGCTTTTAGCACTAGCCATGGATGCCATATGGAGATTCAAGATGGTTGAATATGATAAGCAAATACTATGCAAGAGTAGATAGTGATGCTATGAAAAAGCTCTATGCTAATGCCAGTATAACAACAATACTCTAAATGCTTCTCCTTTGCTTGAGGAGAAGGGTTCTATTTATAGAAGAAATAGGGAAATGAAGGGTTAAGATTGAGCAATCTTAACAAGGGTTAGGATTGAAAGTTGGGGATCCATGTGCACAATTGGCACCAATAAAATGGTGACAAGTTTCAACATAGGATTGGGTTGAGAGAAGAGGTTGGAGGCATTAAAGGCCTGAGAAGACTTCATGGTTATCTAGAAGGTAAGGGTCAAGCCTAAATTAGGATTACCCACTGGATTAGGAGTTAATGCAAGGATAAACCTTTGTGCAAATGATTAAGAGATAATCATGGTCAAAGCATTAAAGGCTTGATGAGACCCTTGGGTTGGGTAGAGGTTGAGTCAAAACAAATGTTTTAACCATGTGGGAGGGTTTGAGGTAACCATTAATGGTTATTGGAGACTTTGGGGATTAAGTGGTTGAAGGTTGAAAGCCTTCAATGGTTATCAAAGACTTTGAGCCATTTAGTGGTTGAAGGTTGGAAGCTTTCAAAGGTTATCCAAGACTTTGAGGGTTAATTTGTTGAACACACAAAGCATTAATTGCTTTTCAAAGACTTTGGAGTCTTTGAGAAGTGACTCCAATTTGCTTAGGAATGTGACAATATTTAAGGGATGAATTTAGGCTAATTAGGAAGGGTTTAGAAGAATCTAGAAGGGGTTTAGGCATACCAGTGGATTTTGTAGGAAAATGCAAGTGGGAGAAATTTTGGTATTTTCAATTAAAATAAAATCATTTATTTCAATTAAATGGTGTAATTTGCATTTGGATAAATATTCAAATAAATATTAATTTATTTAAATGAGAAAAATGAAGATAAAGCATTAAAATGCTTGAAGACTTTGAGGGAAACCATTAAAGGCTTGAAGACTTTAAGGAAAACCATTAAAGTCTTAAGAAGACTATAGAAGGAAGCCATCAAGTTTGAAGACTTTAAAGCCATCAAGTTTGACTACTTTAAGGGAAACCATTAAAGGTTTCAAGTGGGTGAGGATAAATAGGATTTTAAATAAATAATTTATTTAAAATAGTTGTGCAACTTGCTTTTGTAAGAAAATACAAGTGGGTGGAGGATAAAGGTGTTTTAAATAAATTATTTATTTAAAATAATTGTGCAACTTGCATTTGTAGGAAAATGCAAGTGGGTGGAGGATAAAGGTGATTTAAATAAATGATTTATTTATTTAAATGTGAGAGGTGGGATTTTGGGGGTTTTAAATAAATATTAATTTATTTAAATGTGAGAGAAGATTTTAATTAAACAAATATGATTTATTTATTTAATTAATGGTATGAATTTGGTTAAGTGAATTAAATCAAATAAATTGAATAATTTATTTAATTAATAGGAGAAGAGGGTTAAGATGAATTAATTAAATATTAATTTAATTAATTATTAATTGATGGTTAAATAATCAAATAAATACTAAGTATTCATTTAATTAAGTGGACAGATTTATGTGACTACAATATTAATTATAATTAATTAATATTGAGGAGAATTTGACTTAACATAATTAATTAATTAATTATGTGAGGAATTAAAAATAATTAAAATAATTATTTTTAAGTGTCTACATTTTGTCCCTCTTTTATGCAGCGACAAATTTGGCGATGTGTAGAAGATAGGAGAAGAAAAGGATGCCCCGACGTAAAGCATGGGAGGTGTATGCCCCCTCGAGAATTTTTTCGAAAAAAAATGCGAAAAATTCTTGAAAATAAAGGAAGAAGAATTTGGATGGGAGAGGTAAGCGAGGAAGAAATATGAAGCAGTCATGAAGAATTTGGAAAGAAGAATAGGAGATGCGAGACCGCAGAGGAAAATGGGCCCTCACGGGGGCCCATATAAGCCACAATGGGCCCAATGAGGGGTCATTGTTACACACAAGCCTTGGAGCTACTCAGAGTGAAGAAGAAGAGAAGGAGAGATGGACCGCATTCCAATTCATGATCGTCATGCTGAGAGGATCCAATGATTCGACTGACCAATGAGATATGGACCACCGGTGAGTAGGTCTATCCCTCTTTTGTAATTTTTGATTTGAGGTAAATTTTAGGGCTAGAAATAGGGGTGAAGATTAGGTGAGGCGCTCATGTTGATCGTTGTTTTAGCGTGCGCGCCTCTAGGCCAGCGCGAGCGCTAGCGATCAGCGTGGGTGCTAGCTGAGGGTCGGGTAGAATAGTAGTTTTTGGGAGGGGAATGGGGGGATCAGCGCAAGCACGTGCTCGCGCTTCAGCGTGGGCACCCAAGGGATTACCTGAGCACTCGCATTGATGGGCCTAGAACAGGGTCAATAGAGGGGAGGGTTTTCTCTATTGGCGCAAGTGTCACAGTTTTGGCACGAGCGCCTGGTAAATCAATGTGTGCACCTTGGATGGGTGGAAATGCAATTTTGACTTAGAATTTTGGAAGGGGAGGGAAAGGTATGGTTGGTTCTGGAGGTCAGGAGGGGGTTTGAGATGTGAAAGTAATGATTTTGTCTAATGGATGCAGGTGGAGAGGGGACCACTGGCTTCAAGAGAGCATTGGCCTACCACGATGAGTCTCTATCATGAGTTAGCCCATGATGAGCTGGAGGTGCTAACTACGCTAGGGTTACATTACATAGGCAGGTGGTCAAGGATACAAGCACATACTGTCATGATGACAGCGTTGGTGGAGAGGTGGGATAGTCAGTATAACACCTTTCATTTATCGACTGGAGAGGCCACAATCACTTTGTTAGATGTTCAGAGGATCTTGAAAATCCCCGTTCGTGGTGTGATCCCCGAGTATCAGTTGGACACAGTTGATTTTTATCTACGAGAGGTGTGTGAGTATGAGAAGCCTCCTATGTTAGATAGGAGAAGGATGCACTTAGGTCGAGCGATGGGTGTTTAGTAGATTCCTCAATTGGTCTTGGTGATTTGTGGGTTTCTGAGTGGGCGGATCATTCCAAATTTGGGCGGCCATGGATTTCCTCTTGGGTGGAGCAGATGTTTGTACTTCATGCTTCATGATGGTCAGCAGTATGCATGGGGGTCAGTGATGCTAGCCCAGTTGTATCATGACATGCATCTAGTCGTTTACAGGGAGTATGCCAATTTATCTGTTGGGGTCACACTCTTATACATCTGGGCATGGGAGCATATTGCACTAACTCAACCACTAGGGATTCAGGACAGGCGGCCATGACAGTCGTTTGTGGATAGGTACAGTGGATTGTTGCATTATACACAGACAGCATTTGTGTGATTCTAGAGGAGGATTCTAGATGAGCTAGCACAGTTCAAATGGAGACCATTTTTGAGATATGAGCAGTGGAGAGATGACTGGCAGCTTCACTGGGCGGGAGTGGAGATGTGGATTTTTGGGAGATCAGTCTACATCATGGAGTACTATGCTCCATTCAGGGTAGCTCGGCAGCTTGGACAGATATAGGATATAGTCGAGATATTCCAGTGTATCCCCGGATTACACGGGAGGTGAGGTATTTTTTGTCATTTTTCGTTGATGAAAACCGACATTGTAATAAAACCCTAAAAAGGCCGACTTTGTTTGTTTCCCTAAAAACACATGTTATAAGTGGTTGGGATGCTTAAGGGATTGTAAGGTTGATGTACTATTTTTTGCTGGATAATAAGAAAGATTGGGCAGTTGTGTATGGTGAACGTAACCCATTCTGGGTGAACCATGTTAAATCTCTGTGTTATCTGTGTCCTATTTTATTTCTTTATCTTTTGTATTTAAATCTGCATATAATTGTTAGTTCATATTTGCTTGGGATCTGCTTGAAACCCTAACAATTGGTATCAGAGTGAGGTTTTCTGTAAATGGGCAGGACTTTCAGATTTGAGTGGGAGCAATGGAGGATTCCAAATTCAAGGTCGAAAAGTTTAACGGCCAGAATTATCAGTTATGGAAAATGCAGAAGGAGGATTGCCTGTATCAAAAGGATTTGTGGTGGCCATTGGAAGGAAAGGCAAAGAAACCGACCACAATGTCAGATGAAGAGTGGGACATTTTAGATAGAAAGGCACTGGGATCCATTAGATTTTGCCTTGCGTCGTCTATAGCATTCAATATAACAGAAGCAAAAATGGTTGTAGATTTGATGGCAACATTGGCTAAGTTGTAAGAGAAACCCTCGGCTTTGAATAAGGTATTTCTTATGAAGCATTTGTTTAATTTAAAAATGAGTGAGGGAGGATCTGTAGCAGAGAACTTAAATGAATTTAATACAATTACCAGTCAATTGTCTTCAGTAAAAATTACCTTTGCAGAAGAGGTTAGGGCTCTCTTGATTTTATGTTCTTTGCCAGAAAGCTGGAATAGCTTGGTTATGGCTGTAAGTAACTCTGTCTCTGGTAAAAATACTTTGGTATTTGATGATATTGTTGGTGTTATCCTAAGCGAGGAAATGCGAAGGAAAAGCACAAGTGAGACTTCAACATCATCGGCTAGTGTTTTGAATGTGGAGAACAGAGGAAGATCAAAGGAAAGAGGAAAAGGCCCTGGGAATGAGAAGTCACGAGGGAAGTCAAAGAAATGACGCTCTCAATCTAGAGGAAAGAAAGACTGCTGGTACTACGAAAAGCCTGGTCATCTAAAGAAAGACTGTTGGTCTCGAAAAAATAAAGAAGGAGACAAAAATGAAAATGACAGTAAGGAAGCTAATATTGCAAGTAATACTTTACAAGATGCTTTAATCTTATGTTTGGATAATGTTAATGATTCCTAGGTAATAGATTTTGGGGCTTCATTTCATGCTACACCCCATAGAAAATATTTTCTAGATTATGTTCAAGGTGATTTTGGATAGGTATATTTGGGTGATGATGAGCCCTGTCAAATTGTTGGAAAAGGAAAGATAAAGATCAAGTTGCAGAATGGTAATGACTAGTTTCTGCAGGAGGTAAGACATGTTCCTAATTTAAGAAGAAATTTAATTTTTGTAGGGCAACTAGGTAGTGAAGGTTGCATAGTTACCTTCTCAGACAGTATGTGGAAGGTCACTAAAGGATCATTAGTAGTAGCTAAAGGTGCAAAGGTAGGCACATTATATTTGTGTACTGGTAACACTTACTCTACCTTAGCTGCTATAGATAAAGTTACTGCAGGGACAACAACAATAAATGTTGCAAGAATAGATTCGATAATGTGGCACCATAGGCTTGGGCACATGAGTGAGAAAGGGATGAAAATCCTTCACTCCAAAAATCTATTGCCAGGACTAAAGAAGATTGATTTAGAGTTCTGTGAAAACTATGTTTATGGTAAACAGAAAAGAGTCAGATTTCTCAAGGTTGGGAAAGAGAAAAAGAGTGAGAAGTTGGAGCTTGTACATTCAGATGTATGGGGACCAGCTCAGGTATCAGGTTGAGAATGAGACAGGAAAAAAGTTGAAGTGTCTCAGATCGGATAATGGAGGTGAGTATTGTAGCAAAGCATTTGAAGATTATTGTTCCTTAAATGGGATTCGAAAGTAGAAGACAGTTCTAGGAACTCCACAGGAAAATGGTGTGTTAGAGAGAATGAATAGGACTATCATGGAACGTGCGAGGAGCATGAGATTGCATGTTGAATTGCCCTTACATTTTTGGGCAGATGTTGTACATACTGTTGTCTATTTGATAAATAGAGGACCTTCAACCCCTTTGGATGGTGGTATTCCAGAGGAGGCATGGACTAGTAAAAAGATAAATTATTCTTTTTCTAAAAACTTTCAGTTGCGAAGCTTTTGTCCATGTTGATAAAGAAAACAGAACCAAGATTGATGCTAAATCTTAGAAATGTACCTTCATTGGATATGGGATAGATGAATATGGCTATCGGTTATGGGATTTTGAAAATAAGAAAATAATTAGAAGTAGAGATGTTATATTCAATGAAAAGGTTATGTATAAAGAACAGATGCAGGAAAAGAAGCATAAACAGGACAAATAAGAATATGTGGTGTTGGATGAGATTCTTGAAAATGAAATGCCACAGGTACCTGATGCTCAACAACAACAGATTGTCCCACAAACTCCTGCAAGTGTTAGACGTTCTACGAGGACAAGTAGACCTCCTAAAAGATTTTCTCCTTCTTTGTATTCTATTTTATTAATGGATTCTGGTGAACCAGAAGAATATGAAGAAGCAATGCAGGTAGATGCCAAATAACAGTGGGAGCTAGGCATGAAAGAGGAGATGGACTCCTTGATGAAAAATAAGACTTGGGACTTAGTCCCTTTACCTGCAAAAAAAAGAGCCTTGCCTAACAAATGGGTTTATCGGCTGAAGGAGGAGGAAGGAGGTCAAAAAAGATATAAGGTCAGACTTGTGGTAAAAGGTTTTGCATAGAAAAAGGGTATAGATTATGATGAAATATTTTTTCCAGTTGTAAAAATGACTTCAATTAGAACTGTACTTAGTCTTGTGGCTACAGATGATTTACATCTTGAACAATTAGATGTCAAAATAGTTTTTCTCCATGGAGATTTGGAGGAAGAAATTTACATGTTGCAACCACAAGGATATGAGGTCAAAGGTAAGGAGAACTTGGTGTGCAGGTTGAAGAAAAGTCTATATGGCCTAAAGCAAGCATCCCGACAATGGTATTTAAAATTTGATAGTTTCATGGCTGAACACGGTTATCATAGATGTCATTCTAATCATTGTGTATATTTTAAGAGATTTGATAATGGCAGTTATATTATCCTGTTGCTTTATGTTAATGGCATGCTTGTTGCTGGGTCTAACATGCAACATATAAATGATCTTAAACAAAAATTAGCCAGGTCATTTGCTATGAAGGATTTGGGTGCAGCTAAGTAAATTCTCGATATGAAGATTACACGGGATAGGAAAAATAGAACCTTGAATTTGTCCCAAAGTGAGTATATAAAGAAGGTGTTGAAAAGATTTAACATGCAGATTGCAAAAGCAGTTAGTAAACCTTTGGCTAGTCATTTCAAATTGACTAAGGAGATGTGCCCAAAGGCATAGGAAGAGGTTAATAAAATGTCTAACATCCTGTATTCATCAGTTGTTGGCAGTCTGATGTATGCAATGGTATGCACAAGGCCAGATATTGCACATGCAGTGGAAGTTGTGAGCAAGTTTATGAGTAATCCAGGTATGGAACATTGGAATGCTGTGAAATGGATTCTTTGGTATTTGAAAGAAACTACTACGAAGGCATTATGTTTTAAAGGATCTAATGTTGCTCTGAGTAGATTTGTTGACTCTGATCTGGTGGGTGATATTGATTCACGGAGGAGTACTACAGGGTATGTTTTTACTATAGGGGGAACTGCAGTCAGTTGGATTTCTAGGCTGCAAAAGGTTGTTCCACTTTCAACCACTGAAGCTGAGTATGTTACCGCTACAGAAGCCAGCAAGGAGATGATTTGGTTGCAATGTTTTCTGAAGGAATTGGGTTAGACACAAGAGGATAGCCCATTGTATAGTGATAGCCAGAGTGTCATTCATCTTGCAAAGAACTCTGCTTTTCATTCAAGGACAAAGCACATTCAGCTCAGGTACCACTTCATCCGGACTATTTTGGAGGAGGGTTAGTTACGGCTTGAGAAAATTCACACAAGTGAGAATCCTACCGATATGTTCACAAAGGAAGTTCCACAGGAGAAGCTGATTTCTTCATTAGTTTCTGTTGGTCTTCTTGATTGATAATTGTGGAATTTATACCAGTCAAGTCCTAGTGTTTTATCCAGCGGATGTTGCATGTACAATGGTGTCGTGTAGTATCAGTCTCCAAGTGGGAGATTGTTCGGTGTGGAGCCTGATCAGTCTCCAAGTGGGAGATTGTTGAAATGTGGCGACTGATCAGCAAAGTACTATACATTCAGCATGTATCCTTGCCAGGGAGATTATTGAAATTTTTTTGCCATTTTTCGTTGATGAAAATCGACATTGTAATAAAACCCTAAAAACGCTGACTTTGTTTGTTTCCGTAAAAACGCATGTTATAAGCAGATGGGATGCTTAAGCCATTGTAAGGTTGATGTACTATTTTTGTTGGATAATAAGAAAGATTGGATGGCTGTGTATGGTGGACGTAACCCATTCTGGGTGAACCACGTTAAATCTCTATGTTATTTGTGTCCTGTTTTATTTCTTTATCTTTTGTATTTAAATCTACATATAATTGTTAGTTCATATTTGCTTCAGATCTACTTGAAACCCTAACAGTATTGGGGGCCTACAGCGAGTCCCTTGGATGGTCGGACGAACTTCCAAACAGCATTTCACATTGTCTGGGATGAGCGGATGCGGGTAGGGGAGGATCCAAGCATGACAGGTGGTAGGGGCACTTGCCAGTGCGGCTTACCATTCCTAGAGTGTTAGATGACGAGGAGGCTGAGCCAGGGGTTGACCAGGTGGTGGGTGGGGAGGATAATGGCCCAAGAGAGAGAGTTGTCGTTTATGTAGGGCATGGTGTGGGCAGACAGCAGAGGAGAGTCCAGGTTATGTGGAGGAGGGATCTAGAGGAGGGGGAGGGAGAGGGGGAGGATGCCCCAGTGGGAGAGGCTGCGGAGGCCACAGTTAGTGAGAGAGAGGAGGCTATAGTTGGTGAGGGAGGTTAGGGTGTTCCTATGGATATCCCTGAGACATAGGCGGAGAAGAGGGGAGGAGTGTCATAGGCTAAGTTTGATCATGTTTAGCAGGAGCAGGATACTTATAGAGCAAGGCTCCATTCAGTCAAGGACAAGCTACAGGTAGAGAGGGCTCGGAGGGAGAGCATGGGGGCAGAGGTGGAGCGGTTGACATGGGAGATAGAAGATCTGACAGAGAGTCTCCATACTGCCAGGATAGAGGTAGATGCCTTGAGGGCAAAGGGAGAGGAGGCAGAGAGGATGTTGTAGGAGGCCCAAGTAGGTATATCTATTGCAGGGCTCCAGGATTCTCTTCATCGACAGGATGTCGAGTTAGAGGGGTTACAGGCCAGAGTGTAGAGGGCGAAGGCAGAGGCAGAGGCGACATAGCTACCGGGGGAGAGGGATGCAGCCTGGAAGGAATTGGTTCCTATAGGATTAGTGTAGACATTTTTTGATAGTCTACAGCAGCGAGAGAGGATGGAGAGGTCAACCCGAGAGGCACAGTATTATCAGTGGTTTTTCGGCCACCAGCAGGGGGGCAAGAGGATCAAGTGGGGAAGGCACAGTAGAGGGGGGTGGAGAGACAGGAGGGGAGAGCTAGCTCCTTGTTTTTGCTTGTGTATTATATTTTGACCCTTCGGGGCAATCATTGTATCATGACAGACATATTTTCCTCTTTATATATATATACATGATTTGATTAGTGATAGATGATGTGTAGCCTTTATTGTGATGGATTCTTTTTGTTTTTCTTATGATGTCATATATGAGTGCAATTATGGATGTGTTATGTTGACTTATTTGTGATGCAGAGTGGATGCTTATACATGTATGTTTATGATGTGTTGTTGGCTGACATGGTTTTGGATGCAGGATGAGTGATTTTTATGTGTTATGTATAAATACACGTGTGTGATGGATTTGTAGATGCGAAATGATTTATGATGCAATCTAAATGTAATGTTATATGGATGAACAAGTATCTTTTATTTATGTGATGCAGCCTTATATGCTAAATGTTTTGTGGAAAATGACTATCTAAATGAAATAAGTAATGCAATCTATATGATGTGAATAAATAATAAAAAGAGGGAATATGCCAATAAAAACACAATCGTTTTAGATAGAAGAATATGTAATAGATGGGAAATGGGGGAAATTGAGAACTCCATGGGATTATTGAGTTTAGGATTTTATGGAATGATAGTGAGATTTTGTGCACAACAAATGTGGAGAGCCAACCTAGTTTGATATTGCCCTGGGTGACTTGCACCACTAATTATAGAAATCTGGATGCCATGAGAAACCCAAGGCGTGGACTGACTCTCAGATAAACAAGAATTCCTCACACACAACTATGCAAGTGTTAAGAAACACTGATACAAGGTTGTGGGTACGTGCAAGGAGACCCTCAAACACATCGATAACTCTTGTACCCAAAAAGGTAGGTGGTGACAAACACTAGTACCAGATCATCAATTTATACAAGAGAGATCCAAAACATTCCATGCTATGAAAATATGCCCCAGTATACATCTATTGTAACATACTTAGATATGGCAAACCCAGGTAGTCGTAGATAGTTGTAGTCATAGGGAAAAATACGCAAGTCTAAATGGAAAGATCCGAAAAAATCTAACAAGTCAATTCTTCTATGACCAAATGATACCTCTTGCCAAGAGTAGGACTAGGATGGAGGATTAGGTTGCCAGGAGAGGGAAGGAATCATCCCTAAGGCAAAGTGGACTTGTGGATTTAGGCAAGTGATTTTTTTTTATGGTTTTGGAGAGTGACCTGCGGACTTGGGATTGTTTCTCAAGACTTCTTGAAGCTTACACAGAGGCATAAAACCTTAGTTTAATGGGACATTCCTTGTTCATGACTCAGGCAAAGACTCATCATCATACGCATGTTTTATTAGGAGGTGGAGGAGAAGGAATGTTGCAAATGGGAGGACTAGATGGCGGGTGATTTGCAATGTCGACCTAGTAGACAGTGGATCCGGTTATTTACCTTGGCGCCTGCATGGAGGTTTTCACCAAGGTACTTGTCCATAGCGCCACAAAGTGGTTTTCACTGGTGGACGAATTGTTTTTCTTCTTTTTTCTGATTTTTTGCTCTCTTTTTTTGTGTGTGTCACACAGCGCCTGTTTGCCAGGTTTTCACCAAAGTGATGCTTTTTTCAAGATCTTTTTCTTCTTTTTTTTTGTATTTTTCTTTATTTTTTTTTTATTTTTTTTTATTTTGACAATTTAAGACTTTCTGAGGACTAGGCATAAAATATTTTGAGGTGCATGATATTCATTGGATCATCCAAGGGATCGCCTTCAGGAGTAGCCAACTGATAAGCTCCTGATCCATATTTTGCTGTGATTACATATGGTCCAAGCCAATTATGCTCAAACTTACCTTTCTTTTCTCTTTCTTGTAGATTTTTCTAATTCTCCATGAGGACAAGATCGCCAATCTAGAATTCTCGGGTTCTGACTTTTTTATGATAACTCATGCGTAGATAGTTTTGATATACCCAAAGATGAGTCAAGGCCTTGAAGCGTCTTTCATCTAACAATTCTAGCTCTTGTAAGCGGGCAATTTTGTATTCCTCCTCTGGTAAGATATTTTGCAGTGATACCCTTAGAGAGGGGATCTCGATCTCAAGGGGAAGGATGGCTTCGGAGCCAAAGACCAAGGAATAACAGGTGGCACCTGTGGGGGTGCGGATGGAGGTGCGGTAGGCCTACAAAGCAGGATGGAGTTGGAGGTGCCAATCACAGCCAGCTTCATTGATTGTCTTTTTCAGGACCATTGCCTTGGGGGTAATATAGAGTGGATAAGTGATGTTGGATGTTGAATTTTTGCAGAGTTCTTTGACATCTTTGGTTTTTAAATTTTCTGCCATTATCTGTGATGATAACTTTTGGGATGCCATATCGGCAGATTAGGTAGTTCGGGATGAATTTGGATATTTGCTTGCCAGTGGTAAAAGGAAGAGGGATAGCCTCTACCCACTTGGTGAAATACTCGGTGGTGGTGATAATGAATTTATGTTTGTTGGAAGATGGAGGGTGAATTTTTCAAATGAGATCGATCCCCCACTGTGAGAAGGGCCATGGCGTAATAAATGGCTACAATTCTTGTGACGGTGCATGAATCTTGTCACCATGTTGCTGGCAAGTGATGCATTTCTTCACATAGTTATATGCATCTACTTCCATTTTAGGCCAATAGTATCTTGTTCTCAAAAAAAATTTAGCCAATGTGAGCCCACTTGAGTGTGCCGCACAGATACCCTCGTGTACTTTGCGTAATGCCCATTTTGCCTCTTGTTTATCTAAACACCTTAGGAGGGAATTATCAAAATGCCTTCTGAATAGGGTATCTCTGAGGATGGTGTAACGAGCACATCGGCAAATGAATGTTTGTTGTTGGGTTTTGGTGAGATGTGGGGGAATGGTGTTGTCTTTGATGAAAGTGAAGGTTTTTTGATACCAAGGGGACTCAGGACCAACGAGAACACACACAATTTCAGACTCTGGTAGGTCATATGCTGGTATAAACAATTGCTCAACCAAGAACTCACACTTCTGACTGTGTGTTGGCATTTGAAGGAGGGAGCCAATGGTGGCCATTGCATCTGCAGCCCTATTGTTTGTTCATGGGATTTGATAAAAATTGATTACCATGAAATGTTGCTTAAGATCTTCAACCATTGTACGGTAGGGAAGGATTTTATCATCTTTTGTCTGGTACTCATCATTGACTTGTTTTATGATGAGCTAGGAATCGCCATAGACTTGTAACTCCTTTATTTTCCAGTGGATAGCCAGTGCAAACCTATGATGAGAGCCTCTTATTCTCCTATGTTGTTGGTACATGCAAAAGCTATCTTTTATGATTTTGGGATGCCATCTCCTTGAGGTGTAACCAATAATATTCTTGCCCCTGATCCATTTTGGGTGTAGGAGCCATCAAAGTACAATCACCATGTGGAGGATGTGGTAATAGTCATAATGAACTCATCTGGTAATTCTATGAGAAGAGGATGGTCACCTGGAAGTGGAACTTCAGCCAACTAATCTACAATGACTTGTCCCTTGATTGCCTTTTTGTCCACATATTCAATGTCAAACTCACTTAAGAGCATGACCCATTTAGTGGTTCTGCCAGTGAGAGCAGCTTTTGACAGGAGATATTTAAGTGGATCAATTTTAGCAATTAGTTTTGTTTTGTTGTTTAGCATATAGTGTCGGAGTTTCTGTGTGCTAAACACCAATACCAAGCATGCTCTTTCAATGGGGGTATAATTGATTTCATACCCTACCAATGTTTGACTGATGTAGTAAATGGCATGTTCCTTTCCTTGATCATCTATTTGTGCCAATAATGCTCCTAATGCCACTGCAGTAGTACATATCTACAAAATAAGGGGTTTTCCAGGAGTAGGAGGCATTAAAACTGGAGGTGATGCTAAATATTCTTTTAGTTTCTCAAAGGCCTTTTGGCATAAGCAGTCCCATTTGAATTTTGTGTCCTTGTGCAGGAGGTGTGCAAATGGATGACACTTATCTGCTAGTTGTGAAATAAAGTGTCTAATAGATTGTATTTTCCCCTAGAGACTACGTAGTTGTCTGAGAGTTTTTGGTGGAGGCATTTCTATGATAGCTTTTACTTTTGCCAGATCGACCTCAATGCCTCTGCAAGAAACAATGAATCCTAATAATTTTCCCGATGTGACTCCAAACACACACTTTTTGGGATTTAGGCGTAGTTTGTATTTTTCTAATCTTTCAAAGATCTGCTTTAGAATGGGAATGTGTTCTTGCCTTATCTTAGATTTGCCTAGTAGATCATCCACATAGTCCTCCATAGTTTTTTGTAAGAGGTCATGAAAAATTATTGTCATGGCACGTTGATATGTAGCTCCCGCATTTTTGAGACCAAAAGGCATGACTTGATAACAAAAGGTACCCCATGGTGTTGTGAATGCAGTTTTATGTTGATCCTCCTCTGCAATCCTGATTCGGTTGTATCCGAAAAATCCATCCATAAGCGATAGCATCTCATGTCCTGTTGTAAGGTCTATAATCATATCTATATAGGGGAGCAAAAAATCATCTTTAGGACAAGCTTTATTTAGATCTCGGAAATCTGTGTAGATGTGGATGCCCCTGGTAGGTTTGCCGATAGGTACAATGTTGGAGACCCATTCAGCATAGTCTATGGGTTTGATGAATTCTACATCTAACATCTTTTGGAGTTCCACCTTGACTAGGAGAGAAATATGCAGGTGCATTTTGCGCAATTTTTGTTTTACAGGTTTTGCATCTGGGCGGACAGCAAGATTGTGAACCACCAAGGCAAGATCCAACCCTGGCATATCAGCATAGGACCATGCAAAATTGATTTTTAGCTCTGTAAGGAAGTTGATGAAATCATGTTTCTCTTTTTCCGTGAGGGACTTAGCAATGAGCACATTTTGTGGGATGACTTTGGTGCCCATGTTGATTCTATTTGTTTCTTCTATCAGCAAATTTGATCTATCCTGTGGAAGGTAACCAATGGTAGGGAGGTCAAGTCCCTCATCGTCAAGTGCCTTTCCCAGGTTTTCACTTTTGGATACGCCCTTTGTTTTTGTTTTTTGCTCATCCAAAGGTGCCTCAGAGAGATTTTCACCTAGGAAATCATGTTTTTTGCTTTGATTATCTTTTTTGTGGCTAAGGGCATTGACCTGACTACAAAAGTATCCCTTTTCATGTAGTTGAATGCCCTCAACTTTGTTACAATTTTCTAGATTTCGCATCATCGGGAGAGTAATGACAGCATTATCATCGGCATAGATGTCTAACATGGGTTTGTCTTGTTGGCCCCAGTCTATGAGTTCAATATGGATAAGATGTAGCTCATGTGAGGTGGAAGGGGGTATGGGGGAAATGGTATTGACGTGAGTGTCAAAGAAGATATAGTTTTCATATTCATAAGGCATTTCATGGAACTCCTCTTCATGAGCGCTTTCGATATCCAAAGAAGGACTAGAAGGGGCACCAGCGATAGTAATCTTAGGCACCAGGGTGTACCCCAAGCCTCTGTTGTATTTGTAGGAGATAGGATTTATGGGTGCTTTTCATCCTTTCTCCTCTGGTCCCAGGCCATGTCCTTTATAACTCATTTTTTTCACTTACTAATGCTTTTGGATACATCTTTTTGGATATTTTTGCTGGATCTTCATCCTCTTCCTCGTATAATCATGAAGAGACATCTGCTTCAAGGCTCTCCTCATCAAGTGGGCCCCATTGTTGGAAGGTGGTGTTTTGGCATTGCATGACTAGTTTTGGGTCCTTTTTGAGCTCTTTCGGTTTGCCAAATGACTTAGGAGAGAGAGGGAGGTTGCCTATTAATAAGATGTCCTCCAATTTGTATTCTCCACAGCCATTGTCTAAGATCTTGATTTGATTATCTAGTTGGGATGAAGTGGAGGCAACATTTGATGTGTCAGATGGAGGCGTTGGTGAGGGTCTATTCAGTGGACAATGATACGGATGCTTCCCCTCTAATAGTTTGCAATATTGAAAAGGTTGGGGATCACCTTTGATAGTGATCTCTCTTCCATTATAGGGGAATTTGATGCATTGATGATAGGTGGAGGGCATGACCTACAAGGAGTGAATCCATGGCCGTCCGAGGAGAATATTATAGGTGAGATCAAGATCTAGTACTTGGCATGGGGTTTCAATTGTAATAGGGCCCACTTGAAGAGGTAAGGTGATCATGCCCTTCGAAACTCTTTCCGCATCATCATATGCTTTTATGGTGATCCTTCCTGATATGTCTACCAAGTCCTCAAAAAGTCCCAATTGTTTTATTAATTTGTATGTACATAGATTAAGTCCGGATCCATCGTCTATCAAAATATATTTAACCTTGTGTTATTGGATAAGGGCTTCAATGTGCAAAGGTTTGTTGTGATCTTCATCTGCAGGAGCATCTTTGGAGGTAAACACAAGGTGCTGCTAAGTAGCAAGGTTTACAATGAGAGCTAGGAATTGAATAGCATTGATGTTATCAAGAACACGAGACTCAAGGAGGGCCTTTTCCAAAATTTCCTTATGTATAGGGGAATTCTTGAGAAGTTCGAGAATGGAAATCTACGCAAGGGTCTTCCCAAGTTGGTCCAGGAGGTCATATCGACGGGTGGAAGACATGGGTGGAGGGTTTGGTGGGGGAGGAACTCCTTGGACAGTGACTTTTCCTTGGCATGTGGTTACATTACAGTCATTTTGGGGATGGGAGGTGGAAGGCATGGCACCTTGAATAACTATCCTAGCAGGGTTTGGTCTGCTTGGAGGGGGAGGATTAACTCCTTGGATGGTTATGACATTAGTATGGTTGTCTACGGGCTCGATGCAACCTACTAAAGAGTCAAAGCCAGTTATGTGATTGGTGTAGTCATAACCCACTGTGTTAGATTATGAGTCTTTTCCTTTATCATGCTTTGGGAAGGGTTCCTGGTACATTTTAAGTTTGTCATTGTTATTACCAGGTTTTGCGTTTGCTACTTCAATTCTCATTAAACTATCTAGGTTTGGGTTGATTGGGGTCAAATGGGTGAGTGATTGGAAAAACCACTGCGCCTGCTTGGACAAGTTTTTGAAACACCATTTCAATAGGCTCAGCAAGAGGAGTGAAGTCTCTTGGAGCTCTATTATTTGATCGAGGTGGTCATCCCTAGACTGAGACATTATTGTGAGGTTTTTGGGATTGATTTTGATTATTTTGGTTGTTGAATTGATGATTATTGATGGTGGATTTTGGGGGAGCAGCCACGGTTTGGACCCACTTTGCATCAGTTACACCATCGTTGACCACATTTTTGTTTTTAGACCAAAATTTTGGCTTGTCATTATGATAAGAGGAAGAACTTTGTGTCGATTTCTGGTAATGTTTCAAGGTTCTTTCCTCCAACAAGACATGGTCGAGGGAAAGGCCCTTATCGGTCAATTTTTGGAGGGATTTGATACATTGGGATGTCAAGGGTCTTGAAAGTTCAGGCACCAAGTTCTTTTGAAATAATTCAATTTGATGTTGTTCTGACATGTCCCACTGGAATTTCTTGATAAGATGTCACCATCTTTGTAGGAAGTTGGTGAAATTCTCTTCGAGCCTTTGTTTTATGTTACATAGGTTCATCATAGAAATGTCATTAGCCATGTTGTAAGCATAGTGGGCCACAAATTTCTCTGTCAAGTCTGGAAAGGAGACAATGGAGCCTCGTGGTAGAGATGAGAACCATGCCAAGGTGTCTCATGTAAGACTCTTGGGAAAAAGTCTGCGAAGATATAGGTCACTATAGGAGACTTCTTGACATAAGATGTGAAATTCTCGGACATGGTCATGGGGGTCTCCTTTGCCCTCACACTTGGTGAATTTAGGGATCTCAAATCCTGGAGGGTAAGGTGCAACTGACATAGATGGGTCATAACGACAATGACAAAATTCCTCAAACGAGTAAGGTTTCCTCTTGTTAGTCCCTTCTTTCATGTCCTTGATGATATTTTTCATGTCTTGAATTTCCTTGATGAGGTCTTGTTGTGGATTTTGATAATGATGAATTGTATTTGCCCCAAGAATTGGATAAGTCAAGGAAGGTACACCACCACCAATGTATTGATATACTGAGGAGGCGGGAACATGAGATGTGATGACCGATGTCGCAAGGATTTGGGTGATATTTGGTTGTGCTCCACAAACTGTTGTGACGGGATTGAGTACGGCCCAGATAAAATTTGTGACATTGTTGACGGGAAGGGAAGTTTGTGGAATAGAAATATGTGGTTGAATGGAAGGAGTTGGTATAGAAGTGTGTTAGAGAATGGATGAGATTAGATTTGATAGTGGTATAGATGGTAAAGAGGAAGAAAGTGGAATGGAGACCATGGTGGGAGGTGTCATGGGTGGCATTGATTGAGTTTGGATGATTGGTGTGGCTGCAATTGATTGAGTTTGAATAATAGGTGCAGCATTTTGTGTGGGAGCAAGGTCTCCTGGTGGTTGTTGGTCGAGGATGGATTTATCAAATGCGGGTGGGAGTTGAGCTCCATTTTCAAGGAGAGTCTTTAGAAGTGTAGTAGGATTGTGTTGGATGAACTTTTCAATCATCTCTTGGTTATAAGAGTCTGCTAGAAAAGTTTGCACTTCCGAGGAGAGTTCATCTTGGTTAATGGTGCAGGAGCACCTAGTTGAGTAAAACTCCCATTTTTGAGTTTTTTTGTTTGTAATGTCTTGTGATAGGTTTATTATGTTGTTTTAGGTTGTTATGAGTCATGTGTAGTATTTTTTATCTCATTTTGGGCTTAAGAGATCAAATCTTGCATTTCAGGCTTTGAGTTGACAACTTTTGGCAAAAAAGTGTAAAATTGCTAAAAAGGTCTTCTAATGCTTTCAAAAGAATTGAAACATGTTTTATAGGTGTTTTTAGGCATGTCTAAGTTTATTAGACAAGTTGACAAGGTTAGATTGTGAAAAATGCCTTTTCGAGCAAAAAAATGTTGTCATTTAGCTCCAAAAGTTGTCAAAATTGTCAATTTTTGTGTTTTTCTTGCAAAACGTGGTTATGGAAGCCTCCTATCTGTACTAAGCTTGATAATCACCTTATTGGACTATAAAAACACCTCTTTTTTTTTTGAAGAGGGTTGGTGATTGTTCAAACAAGAGTTTCTTCAATAAAATCATGAGATAAAGGCTTTATGACTGGTTTTTGTATCTTTTAGTGCAATGATCGGTATTGTAGCTTCTTAATCCCTACTATACCTTTGGGAAAGTGTGCATAGTACTTGTATAATTATTTTTATTTTATTTTGGCATTGGTTTCTTCTGAAAGTTTGATTTTACAAAATTATTTCCAAACTGTGTGATTATGCCCTGTCAAGGGTTTGAAGCTTCAAAATGACTCCACTTAACTAATCCATGCTTGGGATCCCACAATATGGATTCAGTCAAGTTGGCACTCATGTATATATTGTACATATGATTTTTTTTAAGCCAAAATGGTGGTTGGAAGAAGAACTTGAGTGAATACTAGGCAAATATTGATTATTTGGCTTGTAACATGATCAAAACTCAAGATTTGCACCCAAGAGGAAGTTGGAGTGAACAAATGCATGATACAAAGGTCTAGAAATGTGGCCAAGTGTGTTGAGCATCATCTTAATCTATTGGAATAGCTTGTTCTTATCAAACATTCTCATTTTGTAAGCAAAACAGTGAGTTCACTATTTTTATGAATTGTGTCACCAAAATGCTCATTGGAATGCTTCAAAGCATAATCCAAGCCTTGTAACTGAGAAGGAAAGGTAATAGGAAGAATATTTAGTGTTTTTTAGACCTCATTGAGGTGTATTTCCAATTCAAACTCTTCATTATGCAGGTCAAAAAGTGTAGCAGTAGTTGACTGGTAAAAGGGCAACAAATTGACATTGCAAGAGGCAATTTTACTATTTTCTCACTTGTTTGCCAAGTGTTTGGCATTATGTTTGCAGGGAAGAAATGGGGGAAGGATCTATTTTGTGTGGCATAAGTTCTAAGTCAGTTTGGAGACTTTATGAGAGGAGTTGGAAAGACTTCTCAATGTTCTTTGGTCTAAACCCTACCAAACCCTCCAAAAGTGCCTAAAATGGTGGACAGCCCTCAAATTGCCATAACAATTGCCTAAACCATGAAAATCAGTTAGCATATACCTCTAAACCATTAGCCAAGTCAACTTTGTGGAATTTTTTGTCCATCATTTAGCAGAATAAGTAAAAAGTGCCAATTAGGCCTCCACGGCTAGTAGCCCTTTTTGGTTACATAACACACAAACGACAGTTTTGGTCAAAATGCTCAAACCCAATTGTAAGGAGGAGTTGGGGGCTTGTGAAACCTTAGGAGAAAAATCCTAAATAGTGATACAAATTCCAAATGGAACCTTGGATAGTGTATAGCCCCTTTTAGAGGTTTTGGATCCTTGGTTGCCTAGTTGAGTAAGCCAAGGCTATGGGCCTTAAACTAAACTTTGAGCATCAAAACTGGAGTAAAACCTTGCTGCCCTTACTTGAACATGAAAAAGACTCCTAAAGCACCTTGAAATAGAGGGCTGAATACTAAAGAATAGAGATTGAAGGTGTGTAGATGGGTGGAGTGAGAAATTTGAGTAGATTTCGAGCATGGGAGTGAGCCTTCACCAAAGGGGAGTTTGTTAGGAAAGTGATATATGAGTTGCTTGGTACTATAACCACAAGAAGGACTTTATAAACATATACAGTGGACTCAACAAGTCTTTGGGTAACAAATTGAACCTTTTGAGAAAATTAGCCTTTTGGGCACTTACCTATCAATCTCCCTATCAGTTAACCATGTTAGGATTTTGGCTTTGATCTTGATTGCTAGGTTTCCCACTTTGTGTAAGATCTTGCCTGGGATCTTCATATAGGACACTAATGTCTGGTATGTCATATTATTGTTCAGCCATCTTTTTCTTTTGGGATTGAGTTGTGACCATACACGAATAACCTTAGAAAAGCTTGGAGGAGGAAATCTTTGATGAAAGGACTTAGCAAGATGTTTGTGGAATTTTGGATTTTGTCTTTGATGACAAGGGATTCTATTGATTGGTGGGGTTCTTGGATTAGAGCTTGGATTTGATTAGGATTGACACCTTAGTCCTTGGATGAGGATTTTAGGTAGTGGATGAAACCACAATCAAGGTAATGACCAAGTTGGGTATAATTTAGACCTTGGAATGATGATTAAAAACCCTCTCTTCCACCAAGGGTTGACTAATGACCCTAAGCAAAGTAAAGATGTGAGTTAAGAGTCTTGATTGACTCAAAAAGGATTAGGCAAAAGATACTTGGAGAGGATTCTTCTTCAAGCATGAGAGCCAATTGAATACTGATGAGGTCTAAATGGAACTTCACAAGGTATGCAACCTTAATGTGAGGTTAAATTGGATTAAAGGATGATTGGATTTGGATTTTGATAATTGATTTGATAGTGGTGGGAGATTTATTTGATGTGCTAAGTCCTTAGGAAATTTGAGGATGATTGATTGAGGAGGTGAGATAGTGATGACTTAGAAGAAACTTGATGACTAGGTTGTTCTTGGCATGAACATGACTCAATAGAGGATCGATTCGAATGGCAAGTTGTATGAAGGGACACGACCACCCTGATTTTGATGATAATTGGTGTTTAACAGGACAAATCTAAACCTTGATGGAGAGCACGGACTCTTAGTTTCTCACTTGGGCTTATGAGACATGGAACGGACAGAGTTTTGACGCAATTTTGGACTTTGTGGGTAAGGACTTGGATAATTGTTTGTGTCTTGACAAGTGTTTTTGCAAAAGTGTTTGGGAATAGTGAGGTGTTTTTAGTCTACTATTGGCAAGTGTGTATCAAACAAAGCAAAAACAATGATCAAATGCATATTATCTCAAAGACACTCATGCTCATGTACAACACTCTTAAGGCTAGCAAGGACAATAGTCATTGGATCCCAATTGGTTTCCCAGTTACGCTTACCTAGAGCGGACACTTAGATACTTGACCCCACTGGCTCCCCTCCATAGCATTCACTTCTCTGGGGCAGCCAAGCATCAATTCCCATGAAAACTCCTCATGGTGAACTTTGTGTCTCTACTAAGAGCCGTAAAAATATGGGTGGCTTTGGAGGTCCGACCTCCTGCACCAATGACTAGAAGGTTTTTGGCCACTATGAACAAGGTGTTTAATAAGTCTTCCCATGAGGAGCTACCCTTTGCAGTGCATAAGTGCAATTGAGGCCTATAACCCAACAAAGCACCAAGAACTTAGTAGTCACGCAAGCGTGATTGAGATCTCTAGGATCCTACTAAGCACCCAATGTGAGAGTGAACTCTCATATAGCCCCAACCATTGACCCTTTCGTAGTCAATGGCCTATTTATTATAGTGATTTGGGAACCCCAGGTCTAGTTGTACTCACTTGGGTCATTCCCCTCTTACCTTCTCAAAGAGCAAGTTGGGAGGGCAAGCCCGCTATGGGTAAACACACAATCAAATAAGAAAAGGTTGGAGGGTCTGGATTTCTGATCGTCTAGCTAGACGAGAGCATACTCTTCCACCTTTACGCTTTTCTTAAAGCACATAAAACAAAAATTCATTTCCCTTTAATTAACATCTAGGTGCCTAATTAGAAATAAAAAATGTACAATGTTTGGTTGAATCTGCTAGGCAACCTACAAAAAAGGTGGATTAGTAGTTTTTTTTTTTTAGTTTTTTTAGTCTTGGACAGTCGAATTAAACTGCAAAACTAAAAAAAACATTAGTACTTACTGTACTGCACATACAGCACATGCGCTAAAGTGCAGTCAGTCGCGTTGAAATGCAGGTGTACGCGCTGAACAAAATAAACTAATAAAAAAAAGATGTAGTCAACACAGGGCAGCGAAGAAATTTATACCTGTCTGTCGTGTTGATATGCAACACCCACGCTGGTGCGCTTGCGCTCGCACCAAAAAAAAACCCTAAAAACAAAAAGCCTAACTGGTTAGCGAGCAAAAATTTTAAAATTTCAAATTCAAATAACAACGTGGAAATTTTGAAAAAGCGGTCGCACTAGTCTAAATCTATCACACTAAAATGCCTGTGCTTGCACTGAAACGCCTGTGCATGCAGCAAAATGAAACGCATGCGCATGCGGCAAAACACACAGGCAAAGAGTAAAAAATTTAAAAATTTGAAAAAGAGCGGGAACAATTTAAAAGTTATGGGGTCGGTCATGCTGATGCGCTTGCGCTCGCGCTGATGCGCCTGTGCACGCGCTGAAATAAGATTTCTCTCGCGTTGAACCTGAGTCGCTCGCGTTGGTTTGCAGTCTCTCGCATTGTTCTGGAACCTGCCTCTCACAGCTCACAAAAACTCACAAAAAATGTTAGTTTTTAGGTACATGGGTCCCACAGAGTGTGCCAAAATAAAGAGGGGAAAAGATTAGTGAGGAGGATTTAAATAGAAAACCATGCAAATCAATCATAAAAACATATGAAATTGAAAGACATAATTTGAATCACACAAAAACAAGAATGAGATGCATATACCTCACAAACCTTATACCTTCTCCTTTGGATGGAGCTTGATGAAGTGAAGGCACCCTTGGATGATGTTCCACTTGATGTGCTCCTCTTGCTTGCTTGATGTGGATGGCTCTCCAATGTTGTGCACAAATGAGATGGATCTTGAAGGATCATAGGGATGAGATGATTAAGTATGGATGAGAGATGATTTTGACATGGTAAGGTTGTTAAGATGATTTTCCTAGGCTCAAAAGGGCAGCATAAGATTACTAAGCTTGGAGATGAAGAATGAAGGGATGGAGTCCTCAATTTATAGGAATAAGAGAAGAAGAATGGAAGGCTAGGATGGATTCAAGATGAAGGGCTAGGATTTCTTGTGAGCTCACACAAGGCCCAAGAGAGGGTGTGGAGACCAAGAGATATGCCTTAAAGGCATTTCTTGTCTTCACACTCCTCAAGGTGCATTGGGAAGACTTTCCAATGTGCCTTGAGAAGAGCAAGGTGCATTGGGAAGACTTCCCAATGTGCCTTGAGAAGAGCAAGGGATGTGACATTCCTTAAAGAACGGGGAGGAGGAATTTAAAATTCTCCAAAAAGGGATGATCATGGCGATTGGATGAATAAGAAGGAATTAAAAATTCCTTGGGATAGGAGATGCCTAGAGGAAAAATCTCACATTCACCCAGGAAAAGAGCATTTAAAGCTAGTGGTTGGATGAAAGGGACAAGGAGTTAACTTTGTGGCTAATCATGATGATTAGCCACTAGCATCTCATTAGGAGGGGGATTAGAGAAAAGATTAGGTGGGATAGGATTTGTAGAAGGATTTGACTAGGAGAGAGAATGAGTGGAGGGAATTAAAAATTAGAAGAATAAGGTTAAGTGAGTTTAGGGAATTTCTAGAAGACTCTATTAGGTTAATGATTAATTAGGAAGATGATTTGTAGGAATCATGTAAGTTAACTAATTAATTGAAATTAATTAGCTAAGAGGAAGATTTGTGAGGATTTAATTTTTAAAAGAATAAAGAGAGAGATTGATTTATTAAATAAATCAATTACATACTATAGTGACAATATTAATTATAATTAATTAATATTGAGGAGAATTTGACTTAACATAATTAATTAATTAATTATGTGAGGAATTAAAAATAATTAAAATAATTATTTTTAAGTGTCTATAGTATTGTTGAGGTACATAGATGTTGATCAAGGTGACCAGGTATTGCATGAGTTTCATGAAGGATCAACAGGAGGACATTTTTCAGCAAGAGCTACAGCTCTGAAAGTTATGAAAGGAGGCTATTATTGGCCTAATTTGTTCAGAGATGCACATTTCTGGGTTAGAAAGTGTAAAGAATGTGCCATGTTTGCAAGAATAGAGAGGTTGGCAGTGCTGCCATTGCAACCTATTCAGGTAGAACAAACCCTTTATGAAGTGGGGTTTGGATTTCATTGGAGTCATAAATCCACCTTCAAGTGCTGGCCACAAGTGGGTGCTCATAGCCACTGATTATTTTACTTTGGACTGAGGTTGTAGCACTAAATGAATAAAATGAGACAGTTGTTTTGAACTTTTATGATGAGTTGATAACTAGATTTGGTGTCCCTGAATCTATAGTTGTAGGTAATACTCTTGCTTTTTTAGGGAGATGAATATTTGATTGGGCAGTACAGAATGGTGTTTATCTCAACACCTCATCTAACTATTACCCTTAGGTTATTGGACAAGCTGAGTCCACAAATAAGAATCTGTTCAGAATCATCAAAAGGACCATGGAAGGCAATCAGCGAGCTTGGCATGCCAAGCTCAAATCAGCCTTATGGGCTGATAGAGCCACACCAAAGAGGTCCACTGGAATGTCTCCATACATGCTTGTGTATGGGAAAGAAGTAAGGTTTCCTATTTCACTTGAGTTTCCAACTCTTGATCTATCTAACCAGCTAGATATGATTGAAGAAGAGCCTATCACAGCAAGATTGGTTCAGCTGATTGAGCTAGAGGAAGTTAGAAATGAGGCAATGAGGCAAATTGAGCATCACCAGGCTCAAATGAAAAGATCTTTTGATAAGAAGGATTATCCTAGAGTGTTCAAGGAAGGTGACATTGTCCTGAAATGGGATGAATTCAAGAGCAGGCCAGGCAAGCATACAAAGTTTGATGCTTTTTGGAGTGGGCCTTATATGATTTCTGAGTGCAAGCAACACAATGCCTTCCAGCTGTCTAAGTTGGATGGTGAAGTTGAACCAATCCCAATCAAATGGATTCACCTCAAGTATTTCTTTTGAGGTATTCCTAAAATTTGTACATATTTTAGTTTTTCTAGTGGTAATAAGTGCTTTGCACAGTAGGTCAAATTATAGTTTTGTTTTCCCTAAGTGCCTAGTGCACAGTTTTGAAGGAGTAATAAGAGTTATATTGTTGCAATCCATCAAAGCTATAGAAGAGAGGTGTCCATTATATGAAACAAGGAGTATGTTTATCCCCTGTCACACACAAAAGGCATCTCCCTCATATAGCTGCAATAAATTATTGTAGCAATGTTTTTCAAAGTTCTTTTGTTGTTACCCTATCTTATTTCATTGATTACAGCTATATCATTCATGACAGCAAGTTGTTTCAGCTTACTGTCACAAGCCACATACCTATAAACAATGAAGTTGGACAAGTTTTGAGGAGTTTTCAAAGTTCCTACTGTGTCAGTTGTGTTTTTAGTTTTCTACAAGTTTTAGTGACTATGTGCCCAATAGATAGAGTTACGCAACTGGTCAAAATGTTTAGCAAGAAAACATATAGCAAATGTCACCAAAAATATTACCTATTTTTGCTACTAGCTCAATCAGGTAGAGCTATGATATTTTACACATGAGCAAGAAGGTGCATTTCTTATTCTACTAAATTGCATTCATGATTATTTGAGAAGAAAGAAAAAAAATTACAATATCATGTTTCATTTTTAAGATGCATATGAAATAGAGGGAAAACAATTTTTTGAGAAAAGTAATCTCTTATTGATGAATATATAATGTCTCACACAAACCATGAGACTGACTGATGTGGTGCAAATAAGGAACACACTATACATTTGTAGATGCAAAACATTAAAGTAAATGCAAAATAAAGAAGGGTGACTCGTCATTGTCTGAATGACGAGCCCTCTTTAAATTGTTTTGTACATCTGTAAGCCCTCTGCCCAGCTTGCGTCTGGTGTGTTGCCTCCTCACTGCTCCTGGGCACCTTCATTTGAGAAAATGTGTTAGAGCAATGAGAATCATCATCCATTATCTGCACATGCACCTGAAAATATATAATCCATCCCTCATGTGCATCACAACAACTAGTATGCCAAGCAAATCAGTAAATATCAAGTCAAATCATCAGTAAGAAATCATATATGCATTGTTTTTTGTCTAACTTGTTTGCTTCATGTGCAGATACAGGAAAAGTAAAATATAGCATGTGGGTTAAAATATGGCTCCTACGAGGGTTGAGCCCAACATGCTGATGGAGATGGGTTTCTTTGCAGTTTTTGAATTTTTCCCTTATCGACAAGACCTACCGCGATTTGCAGGACTTACCCCAATGAGAAAGCATAGGCGTGGAGCGGTTGTATTGGGTATCGGAAGGTAAGGTTCTCCCCTACACCGATGCCTGATAGAAAAGTGGATGGACTGGAGTAAGTCATCGACTATCAAAAGGAGTTGGTTTCATGTTATCTTGATGACCCGATGGAAAGGCCCAGGCATAGACCAGTTATCCCACATTGGCCATGCGGAGGAAATTTGTCACATTTAAAGGCAAAGCTGCATATATCCTTAGTGTCAAAGCTTATGGTCTTTTGACAAGGAGAAGCTCAACATTCATGAGTCCCCCGCATGTGCACGCATCTCAAGGCACCCAAATTTTAAAGTGGAAAGGAAAATTAACCAATGAGCAAGTCCGGAAGATCAATGTAGATCAAGAAAGATCCAACAATGGTCCCTATACCGCGATAGAAAGATGCCCACTGAATACTCCCCACGATTTGGTGACAAACCACTTGTCGAAAAGAGGTGGTTAAAGGGCATGCAGATCAAGAAATATCGGGCGGTGGACTAAAATTTCGGGGCTATCCATGACTATCACTGTATCGCAGTTGTGAAGTGCCTGGAATGAATACCCTAGCGACTAGCCAGGTGGCAGACAGGTAGCGCCCAGATGGTGGCCAACTGGATGCGAAGACAAACTAGAGAGTGACACATCGAACAGACCTTGGCATCAATGGATCTCTAAAAGGATTCACCGAAAGCATTGATTTCATCGACATAAGGTACATCAAAGAAATCAGAACCAGTCTCACCGATGAAACTAAGGTATCGATGAAACTAAGGTGTTGATGAGACATTTGAGCAATTCACCGAGGGAGGAAGTTTCACCAAAAGAATAATATCGAATGAACCAAGGTGGGCCCAAGACCAGTGGCAGGTCCAAGTGGCAAGACAGGTGGATCTGATGAGAAAACAAGTGGCTGACACGTGGTGACATCATGGCATAAGAGAGAGCCACTTAGAGAGGCTAAAGGTCAAGCAGATCAAAGAAGATCAACGGTGATCAAGAAAGATCTTATGAATGTCGCTATGTCACGATGTGAAGATAATCATCGAATACTCACCGTGACTTGGCAACAAAGCACATGTGGAAAAGGTGAGCGGCCAGGTGTTAAGGGTTGAGAAAGTTTGAGTTGATCCAATGGTCATCGTTGTTCTATAATGGGAAGAGGATCGCCTGTTAGTCATCGTGGATCAGTGATTGATGACGTGGCAGTTAAGGTGGTGCCCAATTGGATCTAGATCCAATCAGGGGGTGCCACGTGGCAGAGTGCGAAAAATTTTCATCGGCCATCAGAATTTAGTGTGTGGAGTGCTACCATTGGCTATTGGAACAATCGGTTCCACCTACCCCGATGCCCGATGAGTTTTCATAAGGCCGAAAAGGAGCTATCGGATATCGACAGAAGTGTTTTCCACCTACCCCGATATCCCGATGAGGTTGCCAGTGGATTGGAGCAAGTAGGAGTGAGTTTGGAGCATGCCATCAGATATCGACGGGAGTGTTTTGACACTACATTGATAACCCGATAAGAAGGTGCGCGAGTTGTAAACTGTCTACAGACAAGTGACTCAAAAGTGGGCCCATTTTGAAGGTAAAGTAGTTAAAAATCAAACAGGTTCCTGAAGATCTAGTGGTTCTCGATGTACCGCAATGAAAAGGTGCCTGAATGCTAATCCTTTTGACATAGCGACAAGCCATCAATAGTCTCGGCAGTTGAATGTTAATATGTCATGTGTTGACGGTTAATGCAGGCTGTTAAATCAAATGGTCAGGTAACCGGTAGCATTCAGGTGAACTCAGCGCAAAATGATGAGAAGTCATCAATTTTGGAGGAGTTTTTCTTTCAATTAGAGTCTTGATTTGGTGGAGAGATGACAACACATATTTTTGGGAGCCAAAATTCATTTTTGAATTTTGAAAGCTTACTTGTATAAGGGACTTGTTGTCACTTAGTTCTCTAGTTCTGGAGTTTGTACTTGTTCAGTAGTAGAGATCCTTGCTCTTGTAACTCATTACTTATGAGTATTTTCAGATTTCTCATGAGTAATATTTAGATTTTTGTAAGCAGTTCTACAGATTTGGAATGCAAATAGCTCCTAATTCTCAATAAAGAAGTTGTTTTCCTTCTCATTATTCTTGGTTTTTCAACTGTTGTTTGTGAATTTTATGGTAAAATATTGTTTTATCATTTTGTTTCATCAGATTCCTTCAAAGTTGAATGCTAAGAATGTTATGTCATAGTGCAGGTCTATGTTAGTGTTTTTGTTCTTTTGCATCAAAACTGTGAGAACCTCATTGTTCTCTTTTTTTGTATACATTAGAAAGTCAAAGACTTTCATAAGAATCTCTTTCGCAAGCATAAGTAGCAGAGTTGTGAGATTGTATAGCTTCAATACTTAAGCATTTTTGTGAGTTTGTAAGCATTTTAGATCATTTCAATCATTGGTGGATCACCTTTTTAGCAATAGTTTCATTTTATGCATATCCTTATATCCCTTTTCCAAGTCAATTTCAAGTCAGTATTAGTTGATCAAATAGGAAGCCGGCCTATAATCTAGAGGTCTGCTCTCATAATAGGATACCCACAGCCTCATAGCAGTCCAATGTGTCACTGGATTGTAGGAATTTCAAGCTTGCATCGAGTGTAAATCCCAGTGACAACAGAAACATCAGCATCTATCAGTGAATCCATGTGTATCATATCAAAGAGCTCAAATTAAATACAACAATATCCATCTCACGGGAATCATCAGAGAAACAATGATTTGTGTATAAAACAACAAAAGGGTACATCATCATCATACAGGAGACTAAGAGTGGTTGCCTCCTGAATCTGTCAATCTGGCCTCAAAGCCACCTACACCTGCACCTGCCCCACCACTAGGAGGATCTCTCCCAGGACCCATCACTCCCTCGCTACCTCCTCATCTCTAGAACCCCCACGCTGAGAGTTTCCAACATAGCTAGGATCATGACAATCTGGTGGCACAACCTACAAATACAGTCCTGTAATACTCAACCCGCTCAGTTTGCTCAATAAGACCTTTGATAGTGTCTCTTGTCACACCTTGAGTGGGGGCCTAATGTAATGACCACAATGCCTCCTCTGCATAGCGTCGTCACTCTATCTTTGTATCCCACTCAGTAGTCAACTGTGCTACCTCTGCTTACAGCTATGAAATCTGTCCATGTACCTGTGATAACTGCGTTTGAAGTCTCTGCACTATGGATTGTAATGATGATGTATGGGCCTATTGTTGGTGTGATCACACTTTGATAGAAACATGTTTGGGTTGTGGTGCATGTGAAACATGTATTGTCAGGCCCTATGGTGTACTCGTTTATTATGTGGTTGGTGGGGGCATGTCCAATCTCCTCTAGCATACTAAGGGTTGCACATCATCCTCCTCCTCCTCCTCCTCATCAAAGCCCAAGCCGCTTAATCCAACCCTCCCACCAACTAGATCCTCTAACTTTGTCTCCTCATCAAAGCTCTCCTCCTCACCTCCACCTCCCACTACTACTATGTCCTATTCCTGTATAGCACCTCCCCAACCTAGCATATGTCCCCATCTACCGCATCTACCCTAAACCTCGCTAGGACCTACTCCACCTCCTCTCCTCTCTCCACCAGCATCCCCACCACCATCCCTACCTCAGCCCAACTATCCTCGACCCTAACCCACTCCTCGGTATCCTCCTTGAACTCTCATCACCCTCTCCATACCTCGGCCTCATCGGCCCCCTCATCGCCCTATGTCACCACCATCATCATCAACAACAACCACCTCTAGTAGCGATATCGACTCTCATGGCCCTATCAATCATAGAAAAGGATGGCTCGCAATAAAAGGGCATAATCTTGGTGCATGCCCGCATCTATCATTGTAGGCCTCATATCCCATACAAAAAAAGAAAGAGCGTGGACCTCTACACAGGCAATGGCATAATCCAAGTGTGATCCCCACTCTACTCTTTCCTTGTACACTCTAGCATACAAGGCAGTCCTCTATGGTATCGATTATGGCCAACCAAACTGTCGATATACCTGTGACAAGAGGAATCTCTCCACAACATAGGGTGTCCACCCAATCAAGTATCGACTCTGTAGTAACATTGGCACCTATGTCGCATCATCAAGCCATGGATCGCAATACAAATATGGGCGCCAAATCATTGTATCCATATCATCTAAAATGAACCTCCAATACTCCAGCTTCCCTATCATAGGCTGGGAAACTGCCTGTCTATACATATACAAATAAGGATATCCAACTGGTCAAGCTCTTTGAATAATGGGACGTGTAATGGCTATATGCTCCCATGCCCAAAGCTACAGTAATATACACTGAGCTACCAGACTAGACCCTCGATCCTTGTCATATACTCTCTAATGTAGCTCATGATACAGATGGGCCAAAACACATATACCCCATGCATAGCGGGTCCTCTCTCATATCATACGTCGTAGCACACGGCCCCATCCAACCAATAATCTATGTGATCTTCTATTAGGAAGGAGGAAACCACCAACTAATCCTGCTAGCACTGATGGAAGTGAGGTGTATCTATCTACCATATCCTTCCAGCCCACTGAATACCCAACAATCCTAGGATCACCAAAAAAATATCAGAGCACATTTGTCCCTCTAGTCTCCTCCACATCATAGATGACCAACTTGTCTATGATCGGAATCCATAGAATCTGATAGACATCCTCAGGAGTCACAGTAATCTCTCTTGTCGGCAAGTGAAAGGTGTTGTGTGCACTATTCCACCACTCTACTAAAGTTGTCAAAAGTGTTATGTTCTTTTGATAGGAAGGCATGTGCAACATGTGAATCAGACCACAATCCTCGAGCACCACTCGATCATCGTTTGTTAATCGATTGTGTAAGGAGAGCATCTTCGGGTATCTCTCCTGAAGTTGTATGAAACCTAAGTCTGCCTATATCAACACACAAACACCATATGAGTTTCACCTATCCTAATAAATCAAGCCTCAACTCTCAATTCAAAAAGGGGCACCTATCAAAGTGACAACTGTCACACTATTGTAATACCCTAAAAATGGTCATCTAAACCATGGGCCCCTAATCTCGACTACATCACCAAGGTCCTAACCAAAGACTAATTAAATCAATCATGAGCACCTAATTAATTAATTCACAATCATCAATGTCACATGGAAAATAAATCACTCAATATTAATTAAATAATCATTTAATTAATTAATCATTCCAAGTAAATCATTTTAATCATTTATCCTATTTATTTAATTAAATATCCCGACATATTTAATTAATAAATCAATTTGCCATTAAATCATCAAAATGGAATTAATTTGCAAAAAAGAATTAAAATTGAGAAAAGAAATCAAAATGGAATTAAATTGAAAAAACTCAGAAAAGCAATTAAATCAATTAAATCAATTAAATATCAAAATTGAGTAAAATATGAAATAAATCAATTTTTTTGATTTTATCTTAAAATTAGTTCAATTTCCTTTAAAGCTGAGAAAAGCAGCCAATCACATCAATTCACCTGGATTGTGCTTCCTCTTGGAGAATCTTTGTCGCTCGTCGTTGATTGATCTTGATCGTTGGTCTCTCTCTGGATTTTATATAAATTTAGGCCCTCATCTCTCATAAAAAAAGGACCCTGGAGATTATTGTTATTATGTTGTTTTTTCTCTAGGCTTATTGATATTTGTGCATTGAAGATATTACATATTAGTTATTGCATTTTTAATGTTCATTCATATTGCTTAAATCATGTTAGCTTAATCTGACATATCTTGCATCCATTTAGGTCAATTTCATACTCATATAGATTAAATCCTTCGTTTAGGTGTCATCTAGTCACTGGTGTTGCATATAGAAATCTGAGAGCAAAACTAAATTCACATCTACTAGAAGGCAATAGGTCGATTTGTAATGGTTTATTATTCATTGTTGATTATTGATTTACTAACCATGCATCTAATGACTTAATTGAAGTGTTGTGTATTTAGATACAGATACAGATACAAATCCACTTTTCACACACACATTTTTGGCACCCACCGTGGGGCACGAGAATTCAATTTTCGTTCTTGCAAAATCCTTATTTTATTTTTCAAGTTTTCGTCTATACAGCCTCTACAAAAGTTCGTACGAGTTTTTGTGCATTACATGATGAGTTCAGATATTTATCGTTCAGCTCTATGGGAACCATCATACGAGTTTCTTCTTTGTCATCTTATTTTGGGGTTTGCTCGTTCGGCTCGGTGAGAATACTTGTTCTGCTCTGTGAAAATTGTCATATAGATTTTTGAGTTGCTCATTCTATAAATAATATCTTTTTAGGGTTTTCTTGACTTGGATTTGAATTTCACTGATGCTAACCTCAAAATATCTTCTGTTTGCTTGAGATTTTCATAGCCTAACTCATTTTCTACAGAACGCCTATCGAAGAATTTATCAAATCAAACTCACGCATGTCAAAGAATCAAAAAAACATGACTACTGATGTGATGGTTTTGCAGGTTGCCTAAGGAGAGTCGACCAAATATTGTGTATTCTTTAATTCATTTTTAGGCACTTAAATTGCTATTTGGTTAATGAAAAAATCTATCTTTTGTGTTTGAATAAAAATCTAAGAGGTAGGAAAGTATGCTCTTGTCTGCACAAACAATCAAAAATCCAGACCCTTGAAACTTTTTCTAAAAGTTTGAGATTTGTATACCTTTTGGCGAGTGTGTCACAGTGGGAAAAAGTAATCACCCTATGAGAATGACCCAAGTGAGTATAGCTAAACCCAAGCATTCCAACTCACTATAATAAATAGGCCTTTCAGGATTAAAGTCTCGAGGGATGGGATTATTTGAGTTTTCTCTTTTGAGATCTCTCATATTGGGAATTTTATAGGGCCTTGCAATCCCAATCACGCTTGTGTGACTACAACTTTTTTTGGTACCTTATCGGGCTATAGGCCTCAATCGTGCTTACGTGACTTCAAGGGGTAATTTCAAACAGAAATCTTTACTACGAGCTTCAAAATAGAAATTACCTGATTCACGTCTGAAAGGGGGATAATCTTTGTGCAAGAGAGATAGTAACTCTCCCAAGATACTTGCCATTTTGTGCCCCCATTAGCATTTAGAGTCGGTTAATACAACATTGAGAATCCATTACATGAGACTCAATGGTTGTATTCTGATTAGCTATTGGATGTGTACCTGAGTCTACAAGCAAAGGTTTTCTCTCTCAGCCAATTTCCTTATAATTAGCATGTTGAGTTTGATGTCACTTTGGATCTTACATGTTTGTTGTGTTTTTTATCCAAAGCTAAAAACTAAAAAAATCTAAAAAAACTCAAAAACACCCAAAAAAATCAAAATTCAATGGTCAAAATCTCAGTCTCCTTGTCAAAAAAATTTCTTTGAGCATAATTGTCATACGATATTCCTAATTCATCGTACGAGTTGCCTACATTGTCATCTAAGTCTTATAGTTTGTCGTTCTGGCTTATTTAAATTGTCCTTCTAGTCTCTGAAAATTTTTGTCTAAGCTTATAAACTATGTCATATGATTCATTCTAGTCTGTGAAAAGTTGTCGTCTGGTAAGCATTAAACTCTCGTGCAAGTTTGAACAGCAACTCGTATGAGCAATTGTCTTTGTTGTATGGGACTCACTAAACTATCATCTAGGTTGTCATATTTGGTTGTATGACCCTTTGATTTTGTCATTCTAGAAGTTTGTCTTTTTACATCCTTTCAAGATCTATCATACTTGTCTAATTAGTCTACAATGAGCGTAAATCTGGTCATCATAATCTTGAGCATAAATGGCGCAGGAGCACCCAAGACAAGATTGGCCACCATGAGGCCATAATGAAGATTTATGAGATAATTAAGTCTATGAGGTTAAAATGACCATTTTATATTTTAAACATGGATAATAATTCCATTTGGAGTCATCAAACTCATGTAATGAGTCATTTTGTAATAAGTTGTCAAAATTGCCATGTTGGGCAAATAATGTTAAAATGAGTAATGTAATGGGGTTCAATGGGTAGAATAGGTTTTAAATGAGCATTTTAAGTTTCATAAGGTCTTGTGTGACCATATTAATGTAATAAAGTTGATTAGAAAGTGTCAAGATGCAAAAAGGTTAGAAACTTGTCAATTGACAACTAAAAATGTCAATTTGACAATAAATTAAAGTTGCAAACACCCAAAAGTGGTTGTATGGGTGGTTAAGAGTTGGTTTTCAGTTTCCATGAAGGGAAGAGGTTTAAATATGTATGTAATGATCCAAAATGAAGAGGTAGAGGGTCGGATTTGCTTGGAATTGTAAGAGTTTGGGGTTTGGCAATAAAAATACAAGGTTTTCCTTGCAATTTTGGTCTAAAATCTGCACTTTATTGGTCTGAAACTCTTCTTCTTTGCTTCATTTTTTATTGGAAATGTAGAGGAGTGTTTTTAATATCATTTGATACTATTATTAAAGGTTTTACATTCAAATCTGATATACTTCTATTGGTTGTTCTAAAATCTTTTGTAGGTGATTGTTTTTGGGAAGTTTTGAGAGTCACAATGCAAATGTGACCCATTCCACTTTATGAGGTTGTTGTTTCTTGTGGAATGGGTCAAGAATATTGTATTATGTGTATCTCTAACCTTACATGTGCAGGTAATAATGTGGAGATGAAGTGTTGATACCCTAGGGTAAGAGATTGAGTGAGGAAAAGCATGAAAATGGAGGCACGAGTATAGCAGCAGAAGATCTACCTTAAGGAGGTAGTGTTTTAATGTGAAACAGTGTTAGGGGATGGTAAATTTATGGTTAATACCAAGTTTCAAGATCTGGAAGCGAGTTTTGGGGTTTGAACAAGGAGGCCCTAGTTTTTTAGGCCTAAAAAGGAGGGTTTAGTATCTAACCTATCAAATGATTGTGTATTGTCTTGAAACCTGGAAAATATATGGTTTTGGAACATTTTTCAAGAAATTTTTTTGTTTTTGAGTTGTATTCGTACCATTTGTTGGTACTTGCTTTGGAAAAGAGGACTAATTGGGCCTAGTTGGTGTGTAGTAGGGCACTGGTCTGAGTATTTCGTCCAAAAGACCCATAGTTTATTTTCATGTATGTCATGTAAATTCCAAAAGGGTATCCATATATATAATTATTTTTGCAATTGTTTTTGGATTATTTTGAGTAAAGGTTAGATTACCCATTGAACAGGGCTACTAGGGAATTAGCCTATTTAGGGACTCAGGTAAGGATTTGTGAGTGAACCAATTGATAGGGTAAGTGAAGCATATTGGTTAAAGTGGAATAGGGTATTTAGAGACCCTAGGAAGTGTTGGAACAAGTTGGTGAGGTTGAGAGTTCTATTTGGACATCTTGGTGAAGCCTAGTGAAGGAAGGTGAAACAAGAAGAGTTAAGTTTTTGAAGAAGCAAGAATGATAAGTTGCAATGTGATTGTGGGAGGGTCCATGATGCTCTGCATCAATAAACAACCTTGATAGTGTACCCTTTTTATTGTGTTGCACAACTTTGTCGATTATCTCTCAGCTAGTTCAAACAATCGCTTATCAAACTTATCAATCACTTATCAATCGCTTATCAAACTTAATCAACCTAGGTTGCTTAGATCGCGTCTTACACAGGATGGATCATTCCTGAAACTAGACTGGTTCTTAGTCACCTTTCTTAATCACTACATTAAAATGTGTAACTAGCTTTGATTTAATCTTGAAATCTGCATCACATCTGACTCTTGTTCATGTTGGTTGTAAATGCATGTTCAAATCAGGAGCTCTTCTAAGAACAAGAACAAGAAAAAGGAAGAGACAGTAACATTGCAAACTAATCCTTTTTACCAAGAGCAACCAATTTTTGACGAATCTTTTAAATAACAAAATTCAGAAAAACCTTTGTCTTTAATCAAACCATTTTTGGATCAATAATTATCTTCCAATATGTCTAAAGGAAGACAAGAAAAAGAGGTTGATAAATGTAAAGCTCGTGATGACCTTAGTGTCTAGGCTAATGATAGTGATTCCTATTCCAATGATTCTGAAGTTTCTGAACCCGAAGAAGAAACAATAGCAAAATGTCAAAAAGACAAAGACTTCAGAAAGATGATGAAGATTATCATCCGAGACAAAGAAGAATACTTTCTAGAATTGGCCAAACAAGGAGCTAAACTCCCCCCTGATTACAATGTTGAAAGTCTTATCACTAAAGAAGATGATACTCCACTAGCATTGGTGATAAAACAGCTACAAGAATTACAAACTGAGATTAAGGAAATGAAAGACAAAGACAAATCTCCTATGAAATATTCCTTGGATACGATTTGTCCATTTTCGTTCGATAAGAGTCTTTACATGCCTCTGCTTCCTTCAAGAATAGAAATTCCTAAGTTCAATAAATATGATGGCAACTCGGATCCTCAGGACCATGTTTGATAATTTTGTGCCCTATGTATGGAGTTCGTGCACAAACAAACTTATCTCATGCACCTCTTTCCAAGAAGTTTAGGAGGACAAGCTATGGAATGGTTTTCAAGACTACCTATAGGAATTAAATATTTTGAAGAACTGGTTAAATTGTTTTTATAACAATACTCCTATAGCATTCACCATATGGTCACAATGATCAAGCTTTGTAATACTAAACAGAAGACAAGAGAACCTTTTCTTACTTTCCTTCAGTGTTGGAGAAAGATGTTCTCTAGGTATTCATGACCCATTCTTGATTTTGAGAAAATGGACATCTTTGTCAATAATCTGATTCCTGAGTTGAAATATAATATCAAAATGTAAGTATACCCTTCATTCAACAAAATGTTGGATAGTTCTCTCAATATGGAAGATGTGCTTGTAAGGAAAGGAGATATATCACTTTATAAAGAAACACATCAAGGATCTAGTTCCAAGAGAAAAGAACAAATACTGGAAGTACAACAAATATGATAGCAAAAATGTTGTTAATGGAGTGGTTGATAATCTCAAGCCAAAATCAAAACCTGTAGTATTCAACCTGACTAACAAAACACAATCCCTCGAAGTAGCTGAAAGTGCTACAGAAAACCCACCTAAGAAATCAAAAGAGTGGTTTAAAGAGAAACCTTGGGTTTCAAAACCTAAGCGTGATTTTACTCCTCTGGGTGAATCCTATGAGTCAGATTTTAAAACTCTATTGGCAAATGAATTGATCACATTGCTTGATAACTCTAAGCCATATGATCTTAAGCTCAAACCTAAATGGTGGAGGGAAAATGAGTATTGTGAATATCATCGAAACAAGGGACAACAACAAATAACTGTATGAAACTCAAACACGAGATTCAAGACCTCATCAATGCTGGCAAAATTGTTGTTGGAAACCATACGACTAATGTTGATCACAAATCCTTCAAAGATCCTTTACCTACTTATGAACTGGGTGATTCCTCAAAATCCAAGGGAGGTGCCAAATTCAATTACACCTATGCCGACAATGAAAATGTGATCAACATGATTGAATCTTCCCAATCTAAATATTGCAATGTAAACATAGTCAAAGATAAACAAAATAAAATACAAACTACAAATGTCGTAACATGTTCTCAAAAGAAGGTTACTCTCAAAGGAGCTAGCTCTTCCTCTCTTGATCAAACATCATCAAATACATTGACAACATCAAACCTACCGACTTCTTAAAACAAACAACCAGATATGATCATGGCTAAAGCCAAACAGTTGGCTTCATCATCTTCTTCTCGTTATAGAATGTTGAACAATTAAAGCGAACTACTGCTTGAATCTCCATTCTTGAACTACTTAAAATCTCTTCTGCTCATAGAGAAATTTTGGACAAAGCTTTTCTCACTACTAACGTCCCTAAAGACTTAGATGTGGGTCGGTTTCAATCTATGGTGGGTCACCTGACTTCACCTCACTACCTATCTTTTTCTAAAGAAAATGACAATTCACTGAATCATCTACATAATTAGCCATTGCATATTGAAGCTATGATCCATAAGCACTGAGTCAAGTGTGTTTTGATAAATGGAGGCGCTGGGTTGAATATATGTACCTACAATTTACTAATACAGTTGGGATTTTCTGATAATGTCATTGATCTAACAAAGAAAATAACAATCAAAGCTTATGATGAAGAAGAAAGAACATCTAAGGGTCTGGTACCATTGTCGATCAGAGTGGGACCTATAGAATGAGATGTTATTTGTCAGGTGCTTGATCTTCCTCTCTCCTACAACATCTTGTTAGGTAGACTAGGGATTCATGAAATGCAAGCAGTGTCGTCTACTTATCATCAATGTTTGAAATTTCCTTACAATGGGGTTGAAGTTAGTGTTCCTGTGGATACAACCTACACCTGTAATGCTTTGAAGAAGTGTGTTGATACCCTTGTTCTTCATAACAGAGCAACCTCTACAGCTGAAAGTTCAAAAACTTTGATGAAAGATTTAGAATAGAAATTGAAAATCACATGTGCTTGTATGGATGGATACAAGATCGAACCTGTACTGTCATTGATTTCTCTTCCACCATCACCAAGATAGTCTAAAAAACCGTCAGAGGCTATGAAGCCACAAACTTCAAATACAAATGTCATCTATGATGGTATTTTTGTACAGTCCTCTACTTCCCTTGTAGATGAAATAGAAGAGGCGACAATTCTCAAATGGCTTTTCAAAGAAGAGAGTGAAAATAGAGAAGGCCAACACAGTTATATTTCCCCTGACCAATATGGTCTGGGATATAAGATGATTCAACGTATGGGATATTCAGGTACTAGTCCTTTGGGAAAGCGCCAAGACGGAATCATTGAACCTATCAAGTTACAAACTAGGTTTGCAATTGATAAAACTAGACTCGGCTACCATCTAGAAGAGTCATCAAATAAAAAACATACTTCTCATCAAAAGCCTAAGTGGAGGAAAAAGATACTACCTCCAACGTCTCAAGAAGTAAATACTTAGCAAATTCAGGACAAGTATGAGAAAGAACAAGACTAAAAAGACAAGAAAATTATGAACAACTAAAAAAAGGAAAAGCACAAGAAAATTATTCACCTACTATATCTCCCTCTAAGGAGATAGAGAAAATTAGATATAGGACTAAAAAGAAGAACTGGAGGCTAAAGAAGTAGGGTCGGTCATCAGTCCAGAGGAACTTGAATGGGAAAGATGATAGAGACTAACAGAGACATCAAGGTTATGTCAATAAGTATGTCAACTACAGGTGATCATTGAACCAAATCACAAAGGAACTTCCAGCATCAAAGATGTTGATATTGATACTATACATGTTTTCACTAAGCCACTTGAAGAGGAGTTAGAGGCTTCATCTTCCAACACTGATCACTTTGAAATATGATCTATTTATGACATTGCCTATTCGACACCAAACTATGACTACTTCATCATGAATGTCGAAACTTTGTCTGAAAGTCCTATTATTGTTTAACCACAATGTGTAGTCCAGTCTGACGTAGAAGATGGTGCTAGTGGTAGGTCTATTGGGTTAGGTCCCCTAAATACTAACGTAAACTTTGATAATCATGTTCTAACTCTTCTTGGTCTTGAGCCGCTTACGCAAGGTAGTCTTCTAGAACTCAACTTGTCGGTCCGAGGTTGTGATGAAAATACCGTGAATTTCTTTGAACCTGTTAAATCTTTATCCCTGGTACATCTTGAGGTTATTGATTGTACTCTCCAAGATCAACCTTTGAATATACCTATGTTTGCCAACAACTATACATTAACCTGTTATCTTAATGGAGTTGAACAAATGGGATCTTTCACCAGTGAACAAAGTGAGAACATGACAGCAGCAGATGTCAAGTATCTTAGTCTCAAAAATCAAAAAAAAAGAAAAATAAGTGTTTTGATGGTGAAAACCACACTGTGGCGGTGTCAGAATCAAAAATAGTAAAAATAAAGGACGTACCTCAAGGTGAAAACCTCTCTGAGGCACCTAAAGGTGAGATACTTGATATTTTACTTGATCACTTTCAAGAGAAATCATCAGTGCTGATTGAACCTACACATCCAGTGAACATTGGAACAGAAGAAACTCAGCATATCATACATGTAGCTCAATCCTTACCAACAGAAGAAATGAAAGAATTTGTTGATTTATTCACAGAGAAAAAGATCAATTTTGCATGGACATATGTTGATATGTCGAGTCTGGATCCTGACCTCATAATGTATCATCTTTCTATCACTCTTGGAGTTAAACCTGTTAAGAAAAAACTCCAAAAATGCATCCTCATGTTGCATTACTTGTTAAAGCTGAGTTAGAAAAATTACTAAAAGTTGGATTCATCCGAGCAATTGATTACGCTGAGTGGATATCTAATATTGTCCCTATTTCCAAACCTGACAAATCCATACATGTTTGCACAGATTTCAGAGATTTAAACAAAGCTTGTCCAAAAGATGATTTTCCACTACCCAACATAAACATGATAGTGGACATGACTGCTGGTTATGAAATGTACTCTCTAATGGATGGTTTTTCCAGATATAATCAGATCAAAATTACACTTGAGTATAAAGAGAAAACAACGTTCATATGTGCATGGGAAACTTTATGCTGGAATGTAATGCCCTTCAACTTAAAGAATGCAGGTGCCACTTATCAAAGAGTTGTAACAACAATTTTTCATGATATGATACACAAAAACATGGAGGACTATGTTGATGATACTCTACTCAAATCTATGAAAAGATCAACACATCTATCAAAACTAGATCCAATCTTAGACAAGATGGAAAAATTTAAACTCAAGTTAAACCCCGAGAAATGTGCATTTGGAGTCACATCTGGTAAGCTCCTCGGATACATTGTTCCAACGAAAGGAATTGAAGTGGACCCCAAAAAAGTTAAAGATATCATGGATATGCCACCTCCAAAGAATGTCAATCAAATGAGGACTCTACAAGGGCGGCTCCAATCCATAAGACATTTCATCTCTCAACTCGCAGATAAAGCTCAACCATTCACAAAAGCTTTATGGAAAGGAGTTACCTACACCTAGGATGAAAACTGTGAATAGCATCTAAAGAAAATCAAGGACTAGCTTTCTAATCCACCTATCTTAATGCCACCAATTCAAAACAAACCCTTGATACTCTACATATCAACTACTGATACATCACTAGGAGCACTTTTGGCTCAACGGGATGAGAATAAAAAGTAAAGAGATATATTATATCAGCCGGATATTGGTGTCCTATGAGATGAACTATACTATTATTGATAAATCTTGTCTATCATTGGTCTTTGCATCACAACAATTTATACATTACATGTTGGGACATTCTATCAAATTGGTGGCTAAGATAGATTCACTCAAATATCTTCTCAGCAAGGAAACACTTACATGGAGATTGGCTAAGTGGGTTATGATTCTTACAAAATTTGATATTGAATATATAGAACACAAAGCTATCAAAGGACAGGTCATTGCAGATCAACTTTTTGATGCTCCGCTTGAAGACAATCAACCTTTGCACATAGAATTTTTGGATGAATCCATCATGCACCTTACTCAGCGATCCTAGAAAATGTTCTTTGATGGGTCTTTTACTCAACAAGGATCCCGTACTAGAATTATTTTTATCACTCCTCAAAGATATTCAATCCCAAAGCCTTACAAAATACTTTAAGAAATACTTCTTTTGTATCATTTTATCAAATTCCCATAACAGCAAATAGAGCAGCAGATGCTATGGATACATTGGCATCTATACCACAACTACAAGAATTTGAGTATCGCTATGAATTCCTAGTGGAAGAGCTTCATTATCTTTCTTATGATTCTCCTGAGTCCCAGATGGTCTGTTTTATTATTAGACATGACTTGTCTCACTATAGTCATATTTACTCTTACTTACGTGACCAAATTATCCATGATAACCTTACCCATAATAAGAAAAGAACCCTGATCTAAAATGCTTTGTGGTATGTCATCATTGCTAACGATTTGTATAGGAGAGGTTTGGATAGTACTTTTCTTAGGTGTCTATAACCTGAAGAGTTCCAACATGCATTATCTGAAGTCCATGAAGGTATTTGTGGATCTCACTCAAACGGTCTAACTTTAGCTTGAAAACTACTAAGGGTTGGCTACTATTGGCCAGATATGGAAAAAGATGTTATAAAGTTAGCTAAAAATGTGAGAAATGTCAGCTACATGGGCATCTCATACATGCTCCAGCCAGAGAGCTAATACCTTTTATCACGCAGTGGCCTTTTCAGTAATGAGCATTTGATCTCATCGACCAAATCTATCCTACATCCTCTAATGGACACAAGTTTATCATAACTGCTACTAAATACTTCACCAAGTGGGTTGAAGTGGTTCTGCTAATCAAAATAACTAGCAAACAAGTAACTATGTTTATCCTTAACTATATCATCTATCGGTATGGAATACCTTCTTCGATTGTGACTGACAATGGAGGAAAGTTCAAAAACAAGGATCTAGATGGGCTCTGTGAAAAGTTCAAAATCAAACAGCATTGGTCTTCTATATATTACCCTCAAGGTAATGGCCAAGTTGAAGCATCTAACAAAAATATGTTCACTATCTTACATAGAACAGTCAACAAATCTAGAAAGGATTGGCATCTATAGCTAAATCTAGTATTGTGGGCTTATTGAACAAGCATCAGAACACCTGTAGGAGCTACATCTTTTTCTTTGGTATATGGGGCTAAAGCAATCTTTCCTATAGAGGTAGAAATCTCTTCTTTGAGAGTTTCTCTGCAAGGTATTGTCACTGAAGAAGATCAAAGAATATCTAGATTGCAAGAACTCGAATTGCTCAATGAATGTTGGCAAGTGACATTTGATCATCTAAGAGCTTATCAAAAAAGAATGTCTATAGGTTATAACAAGAAAGTTCGACACAGAGAATTTCAGGTTGGTGACCTTGTTTTAAGAGAGAATCCTAAAAATCAATGGTTTTGACAGCAAAAGGGGACATTTGGACCCAACTGGTTGGTTCCCTACATCATTACTACAGCCTTTGGCTCTAGTTCTTATCAACTCTCAACATCGGAAGGAGAACAAGCTCTGTGAACTGATCAGCACCATCCACTTGAAGAAATTTTACACCTAGCATTCTCTGCTCCAGCAATCTATACAGCTAAAAATTCCTGAAGAAATTCTAAAAATTAGAAAAAGTCCTAAAGAAATTCTAAAAAATTAGAAAAAGTCCTGAAGAAATTCTAAAAATTGGAAAAAGCCCTTAAAAAAAAGAGAAGAAAATGAAAAGAAAAAAAAATCAAAATATGAAAGAAAAATGCCTTTGTGAAAACTTGGTAAACAGACAGCTTGGTAGTAAAAACAGAAAGAATCTTTGCCATGTACGTGAAAACCTAGTAAACATGTGCCTCTTGTACTCAAGCACTCCATCTATCAACACAAATTTGGCATTTCCTTCTTTATTTCCTGTTGTTTTGCATCTTCGCTTTAGCTTGTATATATCTTTAGTTGCTTTCTTGACACCTTGGTTCTTCTTGGAACCCTCATGATTTGAAACCGATCAACGTCCTAGTCTTAGGGTACTTAAATGATCAATTTAAATGTCCTAAGCACTTCTACTAGGTCATCTTTCTATCAGTAGTACCAGGTCATCCCATCTGAGTCAGTCACTTGTCTCCTATCCACTACTGAGTTTTACCACTAAATAAACACACAAAGCAAGAACACTGAAAACAATCACTGAAAACTATTTGAGCTCTAATTGAAATTTTCTTTGTGTGTTGTCTTTTTAAAAATTGGTTTTCACTTATTATTCCCTCTTAGCAACTCGAGGAAGTCTATCTTGAATAAGAGGAGCAAGGACTGGGGGCATGATACTATTCTTTGTTTTCTACTTGTAGGGATGATTTTGATGATCTAAAAACATCTCATAAGCTGGGTGTCTGTGATAAGTGCCTTCACATCAAGGTGAACTCGCCACACATACCTCGACTCTGTTTATTTGTATGCTACAGGGAGGTTAGAATCATTTCCTTATCTATTTCGAGTAAATTTATATATTATGCAATCTCGATGCATGCTTAATTTGTCCTAGGATATGAATGATACAAGGGTCATTGCAGACAAGATAATCAATATTGCATATAACAAGGAAGGAACTCTACTTTGTCTGGTGTGTTTGCACGCAGGTAACATTCAGTTCATCATGGCCCTTTATGCCTTGATGCTTATGTCTGATTGCTATATTAAAAAGGACGTGACATTCAGGCCATCCTGGCTCTTCGTGCCTTGATTCTTATGTCTATTTCCAACATTGAAAAATGCTCAATGATGATAAAAAGCAAATTAAAATTTAGTGACTCAGTCCTCATTTGCATATGCATTCATACTATTGCATGAACAACAAAAAAATGATATACATTCACATTCTTAGCTCATCATTTTTATCATTTATTGCATATGAAAAAGAAACAAAAACATTCATATTCATCTGCATTACATACATACATACTGAAAAGAAATGCATTCATATAGAACAAAAGCATAAAGAATGACATCTCATAAATCATCTCATATAACTCAACACAAGAGCAATAAGATCGAATCACGAACTATCATCAAAAATAACAATGTCAAAGGGTACAAATGTTATCAATTGTCATATACAATGTCTATCAGAGCAAGAAATATATCGAGTACAAAAATGGGGTACAAAATTTGGGAGACATCTAAAAATATAACTCTTTGCCTCTCCCTCATTAGCTGGAGGAGGAGGTGGTGGCTGCTGAATAAGGGCATCATCCTGTCTAGGTTCCCTAGTTCCCTCTTACCGAGCCATATAATGCAAATAAGGCACAACCTGCCTATCTGCTCACACCATTGCACTATAAGCTACCATGTAATACATCATCCTACTCATCTAGTGTACAACCTCACACTAGAGGTTGTCTCGCTTTTCTCTCATACTCTGTAACTGTTGATCTCTCTCCGCGACCCATCGATCTCACTCTACTACCTGATTTTGTGCAACTACCAGTTGTGTCTAGAGATTCCTCACTATCCCTCTCAATATGTGAATCATATTCATTGGCATCTGCTCTTAAGGTATCTCCTCCTCTCCTCCCTCGTTTGGCTCATCTCTCTGATGTTGCACCTATCAAGGGGATTCTCTCTCTCCCATCTCCCCCTCATCGCCAATATCACCTCTAGTCTCTACACCTGAATCTCCATCTCCCTCACCTTTGACTGCACCTAATGAGCCACCCTCTCCCCTCCTCCTTTGTTGCCCAGTCATTGGTGCCCTACTGCTACTCACACTAGGATCACCTCTTGTCTGCCTCGGTGGATCTGCTCTCCATCCCTATGCCTAAACTTGTCTATGTACCTGAACTGGTCCATGTGCATGTGTTGGTGCATCCTCTCCACTTTCATCAATCCAAGGTGATCTCTCTCCTGGGTCTATGAACCATAGGAATGGATGTCTCAAAGAATCATCTTTGTACTCTAGGGTCACCCCCACATTAGCAATAGCCTCTAGGTAATCCCAGCATTGTGGTTGGAGGCCTATTGTCTTCGGTACAGCTACAGCATAAGATAACTTTGAACCCCATCCCTTCCTCTCCTCATCCCCAAACCGAGCGTACGCAGTAAACTCCTGAGATATAGCCTATACTCACCCATATTGCCTCATCACCTGACTAACAATAAACTGCTTAATCAACATCTGTGATCTCCCGATGAGTGGGTGTGTCATGAACATCAATCTCCACTCATGCCTCTAGTCATCCCACTCCTCTAACCCCCTATATGGCCTCCAGACAACTGCAATCAGATCATCCAGCTAACATCTCCAGAAACTTGTCTTACCTAGGTGGGGCTACATCAAGTAACCTGAATATCGGCACACAATGGGTTGATGTGCCTCTCTTGAATCATCCACCACTAGCCTGTAAACTGGGATATGCTCACATGCCCATATCTATAAAACAAGAACTCATGCATCCATGCTCTTCGCATCTCAATATGCGATCTCAAGCATCTAATGGTACATGTGTACCACTAAGAAAGATCCCCAACCTAATCTCCTAGGCTGAGCCACTAGCATCTCCAAAATCCTACCCCAGCCACACAAAAATCCTTGTTGACCTCTTTCCGGCATAACAAAACATCCTATCAACCCAGCCAGCACATAAGCAACGAGAAATCTCCCCCCATATCTACTCATCAGGTCATCCCATGAAATAGATAAAACTATCAAACTGTCATCCTGGAAGACCCTACGTGATGTTGTGATCCCCACCTGTGGAGATGCATCATAATCTACTATGTTCCCTGAATCATGTATACATCCTCAGGAGTAATAGTGATCTCCTCAGTAGGCAAGTGAAATGTATTATTCTCTGAATGAAGTCTCTCCACTAATGCACTCAGTAATTTGTGATTCATAGGAATATATGGCATATGCAATAAGTGTCCAAAACCACATGCCTCAATATGAGCCCTCTGAGAATCTAAGAGCTTTCTAACTAATCTCATGGTTAGTGGATAGGTACACCGAAACTGTATGTCTGACAAGATAACCCACAAAATTGAACTAAAACTCATCAATATGCCATACAAATTTAGTTTGAAAGCTGTCAAAAGTGCCCATGAATCCAACTATTCCATCACGGAAATCAACATTTCAAGTTTCAATGCTAAAAAAGGTTCATTGTTATTCAAACGAATAAACATAGACGAGCAGCAAATTGTATGAGTAAATCCCATGAATGGTATGAGTAAACTCTATGATATGAGTCATTACACAAAGCAGACCGGCTAAACATTCCCTGATGAACATGCTCATACGACCTAAGGGTACCTCCCGAACGACAAAACAAATGACTTTAAACAAGTGAATAGTATTTAGAAGCTACTTGTACAACAAACCCTACATGGTCGAACAACGAAACGACTGGCAACGAGTTCAAAACAAAATTTGAACAAGAAATTCAAAATAAAATTCACAAATTTCAAAATTTAATCAGCTCAAGATCGATCACTTACCGCAGGGGAATAGTTATGAGGTCAATTATGTCACCTTTGCAGCTCGAATTGATGCGTATGCTCAAGAATTGCCATTTTGCTCCAGAAAAGGTTTTTGAATTTTAAATTTTGAAAATTGAAAATGAAATGAAAATTACCCTTTTCACCCCTTATATAGAAAACCCTAATTTTTTAACTTGCTCTAATGGACGTGAAACTTATACCCTTGACTAAATCACCCGTCCTGAGTCCATTTTTGGGATTGAAATCAAAATTTGAGATCATTTTTCTAGTCAAAATCTCACAACGTTGACCACTTGGTACTTTCATCTTCTGATCACTTTTTCTCATCATTTTTCGCTCAAATCAACTATGATTTCAACTTAAATCTCCAATACATCTTCATGTTCAAATTATCATTGCTGCATCTTTTTATTCTTTCAAAATTGCCTAAACTCATTATAACCTCATCATCTTTCGATTTCACTCCCAAGGGGCATCATCATTGCGTCATCATTATCAACAATTACATCATCAAAAAGTCAAGAAATTTTTCAAATCTTCATCTAAAGTAGAGCAGAAAATATTTTTCATCAAAGATTAATCAAACAAAACTGTATTATTCTTCAAAATCGAATCAATCTCTAGGGGCATATCAGCTTCATCACACCAAATCAAGCTGATATTGTCTTCATCTGAATCAGTCTCTTAATAGTAATCAGTTTCATCACATCTCATCAAGTTGGTTATTTGTTTAAACTTAATCAAGGTCTAAAGAGTCTTTTTGACAGTGATCACACGCTCAATCCAAATAGGTGTTCAGTTTCATCGCATCAAATCAAGATAGACATTTTCTCTAATCGGCTCTTGTTCAATCAAGTTCAAAATTAAATTCATCTCTTCACTCAATCTAGTTCAATCAAGTTCTAGATCAATACTCATTTCTTGATCCATCATGTTCAAGATAAGCATCTCGCTCTTTGTCAGTCCTAGTTCAATCAAGTTTAGGATCGGTATCGCTTTAATAACCTGTTCAACTTCATCGCTCCAAATCAAGTTGAACATTTTTCTCTTCATCGATTTTTGATCCATCAAGTTCAGAACTGATAATTTGTTTGACATTAAATTTTCTTTGAATCAATGCACTGCTCGTAAATCAATTCAAAGAGGGACAAATGTAATACCTTAAAAATGGTCATCTAAATCACGGGCCCCTAATCTCAACTACATCACCAAGGTCCTAACCAAAGACAAACTAAATCAATCATGAGCACCTAATTAATTAATTCTCAATCATTAATGTCACATGGAAAATAAATCACTCAATATTAATTAAATAATCATTTAATTAATAGATGTGCAGCACTCTTATGTTTCATGCTCCAAAGATGATTACTCTCTCAATTACACAAATCTCATATTATATCGTAGATCTGTACCTCTTATCCACTTAATTAAAACTAATCATTTAATTAATTAATCATTCCAAGTAAATCATTTTAATCAATTATCCTATTTATTCAATTAAATATCCTAGCATATTTAATTAATAAATCAATTTGCCATTAAATCGTCAAAATGAAATTAATTTGCAAAAAGGAATTAATTTGAAAGGGAATTAAAATTGAGAAAAGAAATCAAAATGGAATTAAATTGAAAAATCTCATAAAAGCAATTAAATCAATTAAATATCAAAATTGAGTAAAATATGAAATAGATCAGTTTTTCTGATTTTATCTTAAAATTAGTTCAATTTCCTTTAAAGCTGAGAAAAGTAGCCAATCACATCAATTCACCTAGATTGTGCTTCCTCTTGGATAATCTTTGTCGCTCATCGTTGATTGATCTTGATTGATGGTCTCTCTCTGAATTTTCTACAAATTCAGACTCTCATCTCATAAAAAAAGGACCCTAGAGATTATTATTATTATTATGTTGTTTTTGCTCTAGGCTTATTGAGCTTTGTGCATTGAAGATATTACATATTAGTTATTGCATGTTTAATGTTCATTCATATTGCTTAAATCATGTTAGCTTAATCTAGCATATCTTGCATCCATTTAGCTCAATTTCATACTCATATAGATTAAATCCTTCATTTAGGTGTCATCTAGTCACTAGTGTTGCATATAGAAATCTGATAGAAAAACTAAACTCATATCTACTAGAAGCCAATAGATCACTTTGTAATGGTTTCTTATTCATTGTTGATTATTGATTTACTAACCATGCATCTAATGACTTAATTGAAGTGTTGTGTAATTAGATATAGATACAGATACAAATCCACTTTTCACACACATAGCTATCACATAAAGAGTTCCAAATCAGACACTCTTGACAACTAGGTGGGTTCAACTTCACATATCTATCAAACTTAGCAATTCAATCAATCATAGTTCCATATTGAAAATCAATCAATCACAGTTTCATATTGAAAATCAAGCAATCAAAGTTTCATATCGAAAATCAATGAATCACAGTTTCATATCGAAAATCAATCAATCCAAGTTTCATATCGAAAATCAATCAATCAAAGAATCATATCGAAATCACAGTCTCGTATCGCAATCAAAGTTTTATATTGAAAATAAACCAATCAAAGAATCATATTGAAATTTAGTATCATATTGCAATCAGTCAATCAAGGACGCATATCACGCATCCTATTGACAATAAGTTGGACCCATATCGAATCATGACTCATATCCAATCAAGACTCATATCGACAATTGGGACCCATATCGACAATCAAGAGTCATATTGACAATCAAGACCCATATCGACAATCTAACTCATATCAACAATCAGGACCCATACCAACAATCTTACTCATATCGACAATCAAGACCCATATCGACAATTTGACCCATATCGACAATTTGACCCATATCGATAATTTGACCCATAATGACAATCCGGACCCATATCTTTTAGACCCATATCAACTTATTGACCCATATTGATAATTAGTTTGACCTATATCAACTATTGACCCATATCAACAATCGAATCATATTAACCTATTGACTCATATCGACACAATTGAACCATATCAAATCATGACCCATATCGACTCAAGACCTATATCGACCAGTGAACCATATCGACAATCAAGACTCATACAACGTGACCTATATCAAATTTGAACCATATCGACCAGACTCATACCAAACGACGACTGATCTTGACCCTAGATCAATTTTTCAACATCACGCAGCTTAGTGGATGAAATCGACACATGCTAACACATTGACATGGTGCTAAACATCATAACAAACATTAAAAACAAATTTGCACATATCAAAAATTTTAAATTTTCAAAAAATTCAAAACTATCACGTATGCGGTAAAACAGTCAATGTATGTGCTTATTTAAATGCGTTGTACGATTCCACATATGTGCTAAGAAAAATGACAAATGCGCTATGAGAAAATTTGTATGTGCTAATTTGTACCACATATGCGCTTCGAAATGGCACAAATGTGCTAAAAGATCTAGAAAACTAAACAACGCAAAAAAACCCTAGCATACACCCGAAAATTGAAAAATCTAGCCTAATCGAACTTACTAGTGGGTCGTACTTAGGTGGTCGTTGGAATCATCTGACATGCTCAAATCGATGTTTTTGGTAGGGGGCTCCATTTCTTCTCTCCTCTCCAAGCTCCAATCTCCAAATGACAAGTGCACAAATGAGGTGGAAATGGGCTCTAGAGGGTTTATATAGCCCATGTTGACGGAGGCGATTGTGTTGTCTCAGTGGATGTGTGGGGCATGTACGCGCTATGCCCACATTAGTTCTACACCATTTTTCACTATTCCTTTTAATAAAATTATCAGCAGATAAAAATCGAAAAAAAAAAAAAAAATTGAAAAAATTTAAAAATTCCAAAAAAATCGAAAACCAAAAAATTCAAAAATTCTACATCGTCCAAAATTTTTAAAATAGTCGTACCTCGCAACCCTGCCCTGAAAATCATAATTTTTCTCAATTTATCTCCCGAGGGGGCATATCGACATCAATTTCACATCAATCTCATATCGAATTAATTTTTCGTATTCAGGGTTTCATATCTACAATTTTGACAACAACATCATATCAAGAATTTTTAGCGACATATCGATCATTTTCTTTGAATCAACATGTGGCCACACATCACTTTAAAGAGGGGCAAAATGTAGACACCTAAAACTGGCACAACTAATTAAATGGAATTATTCATTTAATCATCATTTAATCACCTATTAATTAGACTAAAGTTTAATTAATATCCCTATTCTTCTAATTGACTTATTAATCAAATTACAGATTTGATTAATTACCCTTTCTTCTAATCTAACCCACTAATTAAACTAAGGTTTGATTAGGTACCCTTTTACCCACTTAATTGAATAAATATTATTTATTTAATTGGTAGCCTTTTTAATTAAATTTATATTTGATTAAAAATCCCCTTTGCATTTAAATAAGTCAATATTTATTTGTAAATAATCCCCCCACTTTCAAAATCCTACAAATGCAAGTTGCTCCTTTTTGGCTAAAATAAACCTTTTATTTTATCTAAAAATACCTATTATCCTCCCCACTTGCATTCTCCTATGTTTCTCATTAGCATCCTAATATCCTTCTAGAACCTATCTAATCCTCTCATTATCCTAATTAATCCACTTGGGCTTCCCAAGGTTGCCACACATGTGTGAGCACATATCCCCATTCTCCCAAGGTGGGACCACATTGACTTTTCACCTCACTCCCCCTTGTGAAACTTGTCACAAGGCTAAGCTTGCAAAGCTGGGACCACATTGATCCTCACCCTCTCCCCCTTGTGACATTAAGGCTAAGCCTTCCAACTTGGGACCAGTTTCCTTCTTCAATCTTGACCCTTGATTAGTAATCAATCTTGACCATCCATTCCTAAGCCTTCAACTCTATAAGATGAGCTCCTATCTCATATCAAAGGATCCCAATATTCACTTTATGCATCCTTATTATAGTTGTTTTGCAGGTTATCAAGGAGCTCTCATTTTGCCTCTCTCAAGAATTACGCCATCTTAATTGCATTATTTTTAGATCATATCATGTGTTAGATTAATCATTTACCTTAATTACACATCAATTTCATAGCATTATCATCTTCATCTTAGCTTAATTAGATCACTTACTTCTTCAATTTGGAAACACAACTCAATCTTGCATATCATCTTTATATCAATAGTTTCAATCATTTAATCAACTAGGATCTTAGTTGCATCCATTTTGATTCTAGTTATCATTCCAATCTCATTCTTTAGGTAGTCGTCTTAAAGATCAAGTGCTCTTCCAAGTGAGGTCCACCTTGAATCTTGAAGATCCTTGGAGATAGATGACAATGAGACGATTTTGAGATATTTTGGGTTAACTAACTTTGTTTTGTTGAATTTGATCTCTAATGCATTGTCTCATTGGTGTGCTTGTCTTGTTTATGGCTATTGTGCAGGTGCAACATTTTGAGCATACAATAACATTTCAAGAAGATAATGAAGAATGTATTTTGGTTTGTGTGTTCTAAATGTGTTCATTTGTTATTATTGCTATTTCTCGTATGTGAAATTGGCGATCTCTTTATGCATATGCGCAAACTATTGATTTTTGTGTAGTTGATTTAATGATACACAAGCAGACTTTGGTATCTCAATTTGAGTGTGTTGAAGTAGTTGATCTCTTCGTATGTTGAGATTCATCATCCTTCATTCGTTGTCATTGTGCATTTAAACATATGTGCTTATAACCTCTTTGTAAATGTTATAAGTTATGGAATCCTATTTCATCTTTGTATGTCCTCCAATAAGGATTTTGTTATTAATCTTCCTTTAGTTTTGTCTTGTCTCCTTTTTGTACTTTCAATTCAAAAGTACACCAAAATCCTCAAAACCACCATCATGCAAGGGAGTTTCCCCTCTCAAATGCAAAGGAAGATTGTAGTTTGACTGCAATCTCTCCAACTGTTGGCATGGTTGTCACTGCTCTTCAAGCAAACAAGGTCAATTGAAAACGAAATCGCAATGACAAATCTGTTTGCCAACACTAGTAAAATAAATTGAAGAGCAAAGCTTTAATATATTCAAAAAATATATAGAAAAATGGCATGTTTAGAAAGGTAGGAGAGATTAAGGTTGTTATAACCTTTTTCATATCAACATCAAAAAATGTTCAATCTTAATGGAGAGAACACTCAATATTTGATTATCTTTCTATATTTGATAGAGAACATGTCTGTGAGTGTGGATACGCAAGTCCTACCCTTTGGCTTGGATGCCCAAGGTAACTCCAACCTTAATATTGATAGGCCAAAACTAGGGTAAAGAGTGAAATGAACTTGATGTTTTAATAATTAAATTAAATTTGGTCTATACGTGTCAATCTAGGGATCATAAGCTTGCAAAAGGTGTCATGGCTATATGCACAAGGGTTGTAGGTAGTGAGGAGAGTGGGGGTGAATGCAACTAAAAACTTATTTAAAAGTATCTTAGTAAATGTTTGGTTTAATTATGGTTTTCTACTTTCTTGGCAAGGCTGTGATAGGAGCTATTACAGAATAGTAGCAATCTATGATAGGAAAACAAAATAGCAATAATCTATGATAGCAACTCTTACAGCAATAATTTGTTGGCATTGTGTTGTCATTGATGTCAATTTTTATAGGAGGGAAACTAGTATAAGAGATGTATGTGCAACACTTCCATTGATGCATACCCAATGTGATGCCTTTGATGTCACCTAGCTTAGCAGGTCACTGGTAAGGGAGAGAATGTCATTCAGGACAATGGTCATTGGAGTCACCGATACACAAGATAGTATTTGACTTGTGTTGAATATATGGACAAGAGACTAGTATGATATAACAACCGGTAAATGATGGCATTTGTAAGAGAGCAAGATACTAGTTGGTTGATTGTGATGAAGAGGGGGAATATTACCTAAATCACATCAACACCAGAGGAGAAGTTTTGTGCAGGCCACCGGTATGTTGTGTGGATGTGAAATAGTAGGACTCCCACTAGATAAAGATGCAGTCACCAAATGAAGAGATGATTGACAGTGAATGTGCCAAATTGGATCACATGTGCAGATGTATGCTCAAATAGGGAAGCCACATTGGTCCAATGCAGGATGCAGATGACAAGGATCCACTCCCACTGGTAAGTGGATCTTATCTCCTATTATGCATGGAATGCATCATAGTTCTCCAAGATAAGGTAGAAGAGTAGAAGGTAGGGATTGAAGGCTCACACCAGATGAACTGGTGAAACACTAAGTTGTCTTAGGTGCATGAGATCAGAGATATGCACCAGATCATCCGGGTAGTTAATGATGAGTTTCCAGTATAGAGACTGAAGGATATGTTTGTCGCTTTGACAAACAAATTAATAGGAGAACTGGTCTAATGAATGAAGAAGGCAAGCTTGAACAGTTGTAGACAGATGGAGCATGTTGAAGATTGATGACATGATGTCATCAAGGTGTTTACCGGTAAGTATGTCCATCGGTAATGTTGTCAAAGTGTAGATGCAGAAGGCTCCCAACTGATGACAATGTGCATGTGGTAGGTTGGCATGTGTGTTGACCGGTTTAGGTGCTCCACCGAAAGAGAAGCTGAGTGCAAGGGTGAAGGCCGATTGGTTAGGGTATAACCAACAGGGTCTGTGAACCGGTAGATGAACCCGGTTGTGTGGTTGGTCGGGGAATCCTATCCAAACTGACATAACTGACCTAGAAAAGGTGGATGTCGACAAAGGGGCCACGTGAAGGTGAAGTGGCATCCATGCACAAGTCGGTGTGATTTATCGTTGAGGTCTTTGGTGACTAGTCCAACACTTATGATGATGTGAAGCTTGAAGAATCAAGGTAGAGGATTGCAGTTTGAGATGAAGGAAATGATAGAGATCTAGTACAGACTAATCTTGCAGATCGAAGAGGAAGAAGGAAACCGCATCACGCACGTGATCAATCAAACAAAAGGCTGAAAATCATGCTACAGATGGCAAAAAAAAAAGAGAAGACGTGGTTTGCAAGGTAAACAGATGGGCGATGCTCATTGATTGAGTGTTGAACATCAATCAAGGACATCATATTAGATTGGATATGTTATGTCATGATGATCAAAGATCAGATCGGATGCAGATTCAGTGCATGGCGGAAACCCTAATATGAAAATGTTCAAACTCACATTTAGGCAAGAAAATCTGGCTATAAGAGTGTGAGCCAAAGATGTTGTTGTGGCTAGATGTGAGAGAAGAAATCAGTCATGTGCTCAATGAGTATCAGAGGAGAGACTATGTGAGAGAGAGAATCGGGTTGAAGAGTTCAGTCGGCAAGATTGAGGCAACCGATAGCTTGCCATTGAGTCTAACAGAGGAGTACACTAGTTGGTGACTGAATCGACAGAGAAGAGTTATAGAAGGTTGCAGAGAAGACAAGTTGATAACTGGCAAGAATCAGGTAGTAGACATCTAACTAAGTTATCAAGACCGGTGGTGGATAGTAGCAGTGTGATAGAGAGAGAAGAGAATTGGTAGAGAGCAGAACCGATAGAGAAGAAGAGGTTGAACCAGCAAAGGTGCAACAAAGAGCAAGGTGCAACAGAGTGTGAGTTGCAACAAGAGATAAGGTTTCTATAGAAAAAAGGTGAATAGAGAACCGAATGAGATCTATAGAGAGGAGAACCGGTAGAGATACATACATGAGAGTTAAAAAGTTATTTTTTAACAAGAAGATAAATTTTGTATTCAAAATATGATTTTGTAATCAATGAGTTGGAGATCGGTGTAGGGGTTGGTTCTCCTTGGGTTGGTACCCTAAAATCAAGGGTTGGTTCTCCTTGGGTTGGTACCCTAAAGCAGGAGTGGTACTCCTTGGGTTGGTGCCAAAAATATTGTAACTGAAGTTTTCATTGTGAGGCTGGATTGGAGCAGTAGTCTCCAGCAACACTTCTCACAGAGATTTTTCCCATCTTTGGTTTTCCTCGTACATCTGGTGTTATGTGATGTCCCTTTTATGTGTGGTTGCATTTGTGTTAGTCCACCATCTAACCTATATGTCTTCTTTATGTTAGATATGATAATCGGTATACACACATAGGATAGAAAAGGGTCTAGTTTAGAAATCATTGATTCACCCCTCCCCCTCTCATTGACATCTAGTGTTCAACAATTGGTATCAAAGCCTGGGTTCCATGTTGATAAGATTTCTCTAGCTTGGGTAGATTTTGGTATTTTAACAAAATGGTTTGTTTTGTGTCAATCCCTACTCCTATCTTTGATGGTTCAAATTATTCTATTTGGAGTTGTAGGATGGAAATCTGCCTATCCTCCTTAGGGTTTGATCTGTGGATGTCGGTTGTTAATGGCTTCACTAGTAAAGTTATTCCTACCCCCAATTCAGATGCAAAAAGAAGAAACTAGTTTAATGATGTAGCAATGAAGACTATATTATGTGGGCTCACAGATGATATCTCCTCATAGGTGGATAGATGCATATCAGCAAAGAGTTTGTGGGACATATTGAAGAAGATCTATGGAGATGAGCCTACCACCATAGAACCAGTTTAAGAAGACAAGATGAGAAATGCGGCTCATGTATCTGTAGATGATGAAGGCAGATTTGTTAGCAGCTGCAGCAATGATGAAGAAGGAACCCACCTCTTCATGGCTCAAGAATCAGAAGATGAGAGGCACACATCTGAGAATGATCATGCAGATCACTCCTACTGGCGAGATGTGTTTGGCAGTGATAGTGAAGGTGAAGAAGAAGATGAAGTAGAAGTTGATCTTGAAGGAAAACTTGTAAGTGCACTTGAAGAATTTAGTAGAGTGAGGAATGAATACAAGTTACTAAAGAATGTTGTAGTTGTGGAACAAAACAGGTTGATCAGATGCCTTGAATAATTTGAGAAATGTATCTCAGAGTTGAAGACTCGACAAGAAAGCACCAAGGAGTGTTGATGTAATGATCTAGCATCTAAGCTAGAGGCCAAGGACAAAGAGTGTCAGAGGCTAAATGAGGAACTGGAGAATCTCAGGAAAGACCTTGAGAAATGTCAAGATTATCTCAAGGTAAGGATCTGGTATGATGGCAGCAATGATGCCTTGGATAAGATGTTAAAGAAGAAAAAGCATGCCAAGGATACCAGAGTATTAGGAAGTGGTTCCAATGAATGCTCCACCACCAAGAATGTCCCCCACAATGACATTTTATTTGTCTCCTCAAATGGAGATAACAAGGGACATACCTTCACTATCCGAAACTCTCCCCAGAAGAAGGTTGATCTAACCACAATCGGTGAAGACATGAAGCAAAGGATGAAGATTGGTGTTGCAAGAAGAAGGAACAATACAGATCCCAAAGGAAAAGAAAAGATGGGAGTAGGCAACTTCACCAAAAGCAAGAACATGAGAAGATAGACAAGAAGACCTCCTATTGGTAGAAGACCTTGAGAAATGTCAAGATTATCTCAAGGTAAGGATCTGGTATGATGGCAGCAATGATGCCTTGGATAAGATGTTAAAGAAGAAAAAGCATGCCAAGGATACCAGAGTATTAGGAAGTGGTTCCGATGAATGCTCCACCACCAAGAATGTCCCCCACAATGACATTTTATTTGTCTCCTCAAATGGAGATAACAAGGGACATGCCTTCACTATCTGAAACTCTCCCCAGAAGAAGGTTGATCTAACCACAATCGGTGAAGACATGAAGCAAAGGATGAAGATTGGTGTTGCAAGAAGAAGGAACAATACAGATCCCAAAGGAAAAGAAAAGATGGGAGTAGGCAACTTCACCAAAAGCAAGAACATGAGAAGATAGAAAAGAAGACCTCCTATTGGTAGAAGAAAAGGAAATGCTACCGCCCACAAGACAAAGCAAGTGTGGTAAAATAAGAGATCAGATGGAAGAGCTCCAGAGCATGGACAATCCAAGATCCATCCCTGGAGAAGTAGAAATGGAGATACTAAATCGGTAAGATCTCCTCATACTTGGCAAAATAAATTTGTAGGTCACAAGCCTCCTTTCTCTGAATATTGTATTGCATGCAAGGAATATGGCCATAGAGAAGATGAATGTAGAATGAAGTCTAAGAATAGACAGTTTGCTCCTCTTAGAGACAATAATGTCATATGTTGGAGGTGTAATGTTTTTGGCCATAAAAGTCATAACTGCAGAAGGATGAACTTGCAGTCACATGACAACCAATGTAGCTGCTATGCTCAACATGGAAATATATTTAGAGTATATGAGAGACAAAGAGCTGCATGGAACAAAAGGAGAAATGTCTCTGCAAGATTAAGAGGTCCACCAGTTCTGATAGCCGGTTACAATAGCATGACCAGAAGAAGATGGTCAAACCAGTTTCATAGAAGGTCCCTCAATCATACGTGTGGCATGAATGTTGTTTGCTTCTACAACAATGTTTTCGATCATGTGGTAGAATCCAGCAAAGCAAGGAACCATCAACAAAAGAAGGAAAGACCTTCTCCCAAGATTGAAAATGAGAAGAAGAATGAGACCAAGTAGGTTTAGAGGAAGAAGCAAGAAGATGCAACCATGGACCAGCATTGTGCATTAAATGCACAGATGATATCTCCTAAGGCTTAAAGGAGATGCGGGACCTTAGGGGGAGTAGTATACTGACCATATCATTCACCCCTCAGTGAAAGAGGACAAATGGAAGAACAGGATGATGTCAGTAAGAAAGAAGAAAAGGTAAGGTAAGTGTGTGTAGTTGTTGCCTTGGCTACACATCTATAGATAGAAGATGGATCACTACTGCATGTGTCAATGGTTGGAAAATTTGCAATGGGGATCAGATGCAAATTGACACAAGAAAATAGGAGTTAGAGGGAGGTGCTCCGGTAGTGATGATGGACAAGTACAAGAAACTGGTATGTCCAGTAGGTTACCAGTATGTATACTAACCGGTAGTGCAAGTTATGTAAGACAATGAGGTCTAGGATCATTGTATTAACTCCAGTAGCTTGAAATGAGAAGTTTATGTCTTAGGTGTTGTTGATGAAGACCTAAATCACAAATTTTGGCCCAATTGTTGATCATGTAGGCATGCATTTTTTGGGCTAACCGGTTTGATTTATAGCATGATAATGATATTGTATGGAATTGTGTACACCTAAGATCATGGCATATGTTATGGTGAAAATTGTGGAACTGAGAGATCATTAGATTGATCACATATGCACACCTCAACCAGTATAAGGGGCAAGTTGGCTTTGGTTTTGAATCTGATAGACAATGAGAACCTAAGATGTATGACTCAAGGGGACTTGACAGCCATGTTTTATGATTTGTATATAATGCACTACAAAAAGGATGTTAGGAACACACAAGACAAGTCAAACGTTAGTGTTAGTAGTATCAATCATAAATGAAATACAAAAGAAACTACAATCTTAAGCATGCATATCAAGAGAGATCAAACATATTATAGAAAACACACAAAAATGGAGGAAAGACACTAAACCCTCCCAAATGCTCTCTAACATGCTCATAGTTGCTCCTCCCTTGTTCCTCTCCTCTCCAAGTTCCACATGAGTGTAGCCCTCAGCTTTTTGCACTACTACGGATGTCTTATGGAGATTCAAGATTTATGAATAATGGAGATAAAAGACTATGCAAATGCAAGCAAACTAGATATGATAAAATACTTAATTAATCTATATTGATTTTAGCCAAAATAACAAACTAGATATGATTTTTCTCCTAAATTCTCTCTCAATTTTAGTATAGGTTAGATGCATACAAGATTTCTGGATCTGGATATGAAGGAAATGGGCTCTATTTATAGGAAAAATAGGGCAATGGATGGTTGAGATTGAGTAATCTCAACAAGGGTTAGGATTGATGGGCTTATGATCCATGTGAGGGCTTTCAACCCAATCCCAAGATGACAAATGTCAACATGAGATGGTTTGAAAGGAGAGGGAAGAATCATTAAATGCTTGAGATGACATGAAGGCTACCTTAGGAGGTAACGTTAGGCTTGAGTTGAATGAATAAAGATTTTATCCAATGAATAATGCCTTTATCCAATGGATAAACTCTTGTGCAAGAGTTAGTGGGGATAACCATGGTCAAAGTAATGAATGCTTGAAGAGACCCATGAGTTAAATGGGGGTTGAGTTAAAAGGAAAGTCTCTAACCATGTGGGTGAGTTGAGTTAACCATTAATGGTTATGTAAGAGCCATAAATGATCATGTAAGAACCATTAATGGTTTGGAAGACTTTAGGGGTTAACTTGTTGGAGGCATAAAGCATTTAATGCTTTTCAAAGACTTTTGAGGCTTTGAGAAGTGACTTCAAGTTGTTGAGGAATGTGATAATAATTAGGGGATGGGTTTAGGCTAATTAAGAATGGTTTAGAAGAATCTAGAATGGGTTTAGGATGCAAGTGGGTTTGGTGGGTGAGGGAAAATAGGATTTTAATTAAAATAAAATTCATTATTTCAACTAAATAGGTGCAACTTGCATTTGTAGGAGAATGCAAGTGGGGGGGTAGTTTAGGGATTTAAATAAATATTTATTTATTTAAATGAGGAAAGAGGGTTAAATTAATAAATGTGCTTTATTTATTTAATTGATTGTTAGAGTGTGGTTTAATGAATTAATTTAAATAAATTGAATAATTTATTTAGTTAATAGAAGAAGAGGTTGAGGATGAATTAATTAAATATTAATTTAATTAATTGATTTATGGATGGTTAAATAATCAAACAAATAGTAAATATTCATTTAATTAAGTGGAAAGATTTATGTGACTACATTTTCCCCTCTTTGAGACGGTGCAGTTTATCGCGTCATTTCAAAGAAAGAAAGATAGGTGTGAAGAAATATGCCCCATAAATGTTAATTTAGTGGGTGGTATGCCCCCTCGAGAGATGGGCTGGAAAATTTTGAAAAAATTGAGCGATCTCTCGAAAAAGAGAAAGAAGTTGGGGGGAGGTAGAAGAGATGAATTTATAAATAATGGTGAAAGAATGGGAGAAAACATAGTGAATACTAAGAAATGGCAAGCGAGTGAGTACCCTTAGGTCATGCAGGAGATTCGATGCAAATGCGGTGTTTGTGCTTTTGATTGATATTGTACAATTGATCTAAATTGGTTGGACAATCTGGTGCAATCGGTTAAATTGCTCCGGTTGAGTCAAAGCATGATAGTTGATGTCAGTTGTTCGCTTGGACATGATAAAGTCTGAGTAAATGAGTCAAAGTGACATGTTGTGACTTAGACAATTGATGTAATTATCCGATGAAGTCAAGGTATATGAAGCAAAATACTCATTGAGACTTAGACAATTGATGTAATTGTCCGTTTTGATTATGTTTGATTGGTTTATCAATTGATATTGTTTGTGTTTCAGGTTGTTTGTGGTGAATCATAGCAGCCCCATTGAGACTAGGTCATTGTTATAAATGCTTGTTGTAGTCTAGGATTGCCATAATTGATTACCTATTGAGACCCAAATATACTTGATCAAAAAGTATTTGTTGATAGTCTAGGTGTGTGTGAGTCGATGTATCTATGTAGAAAGAGTAATTTGCTTCACTTATAGGATGACTGAGGATGGGAAGCGCAACCCCTCCTATTAGAGATGGATGGTGATGAACGTGGCTTGATTGGGTTGATGGGGCACGATGTAGGGTATGCATTTATGATGATGACCTAGATAGGGAGGGTGAGGGGGGGATTCAATTTTAGATAGATGGTATGGAGGACCTAGGACCTATTCCTATGTAAAAGGAGAAAAATAGAGTATCCATTGTCATGACTATGTATGAATGATATGCAGGAATATGGATTTATGGATGGATGGAATGCAACGAAATGCAATATATATAGATGAGTTGAAATGATGATCCATAGATTATTCATAGTGCTTAATTTTCATCATCGAGCATGGTAGTACCATTCTTGGCCAAGGTAGCAGGAACCAAGTTTGAGCATTTCACCTATAAGCAAGCATTTATAGACAAGGAAAAGTTACCCTCCATTCTGGTTTATACGCAAATGATCAAGGTATACGATGTAGTCAGCAAGACATAGTGATCCATGACTGTATTTTGCATAGGATTACGTAGCTTGGTGAACTTCCCACGTAGACACCATTAGTACATGTTCCGAAACTTCATTGGATCAATCTGCAGACAACAAAAAAAGAAGAAAGACATCAAGAGCCATCCCTACTACTCTAATCACTTGTGGATATCCTAGAGTAGCGTAGGAACCTGATATGAATAAATAAATAACAAATCAACCAAGTACTTATCAGCTAAACCAAATTTTCTTGTCAAAGAAAATGTTACCATGTCTTGTCTATGAGGAATTATGCATCCTTGTGAAGACAATTATGTGTAAATGTTTTTATGGGTTGGTTGATTTGATAAGTGATCATCATTTGAGTAGCTCAAAAATATTTGTTTGGTGTCATTTTGCGATGCATATGTACAAAGAATATTATATCTTGCAATTTTTTTGATTGATTTTTGATGTTTTATGATGTTTTTGGGTTTTGTGAGTGTTTTTTAATGTTTTTGGCATATTCTGAGTTTTTATGAATGTTTTTTTTTGGTATATTTCTGCCAATTTTGAGTGAGGAACTCAATGAATCACAAGTAATGTAGAATCCACTTCCATCAGTAGGTTAAGAGCATTACCCCCAGTTCAAATGTCACTATGAAAGAGGGATGCAGGACACATGAAGTCCTAACCCTGATTGCAAATCAATGACAAGCCATGGTTTAAATGATGGATGAATGGATGCAATGGTTGTGATCGCAACAAGTCTGAAAAACAATGGAGCCATAGCCTTTACGAGTGGCGCCTGTTTTCTAGGTTTTCACCATCATACTTACTAAAGGTACCACCGTAGTGGTTTTCACCATTTGGATGCATGCTTTTTCTTTACTATTTTCTTGACTTTTTTGTATTTTCTTCAGGACATTTTTTTGATTTTTAATTTATTTATTTTTTTGTTGATATATTTGGAGGAGCCTCATGCTTTGCACAGCTTATGTATGAAACCATTTGAGGTGCATTTTGTTGATCATATCTGCTAGTGGTTCTCCTTCTGAAGTTGTCAACTGATATGCCCCAGACCCAAATATAGCAAAGATAACATATGGACCCAGCCAGCTGGATTCAAACTTTTCTTGATGTTCTCTGTTTGGTTGGTTGAGGATTCTCCCTGAGAACAAGATCACCTACCTCAAATGTACAAGGTTTAACTCGATGATTGTAGCTTCTTCTCATGCGCTGTTGATAGGCCTTGAGGTGGTTGTATGGAGCTTGTTGCTTTTCATCAAGCAGTTCCAAGTCTTGAAGACGGGAGACTCGGTATGCTTCATCATCTATCAAATTATGAAAAGAGACTTGTAGATATGGTATTTCAACCTCAATAGGTAGGATGGATTCTGCTCCATAGACCAGTGAGTAGCGAGTTGTGCCTATAGGGGTTCAAATGCTAGTTCAATATGCCCATAGTGTTGGATTTAATCGAACGTGCCAATCACAGCCAGCATCATTGGCAGTGTTTTTAAGGATACTCAATATGTTCTTATTCGATGCTTCATCTTGACCATTGCCTTGTGGGAAATATAGGTGGAAAAATAGTGTTGGATGTGAAACTTCTCACAGAGCTCACGGACATCCTAATTTTTGAAAGGAAGCCTGTTATCTGTGATGATGGACATGGGTACACCATACCGACATATGATGTAATTAAGGATGAATGAGGTGATCTTCTTGTAGGTGACTTGGGTAAGTGGAATGACTTTGATCCACTTTGTGAAGTATTCAGTGGAGGTAATGATAAATTTATGGTCGTTGGGTGAAGATGGATGGATTTTACCCATAAGGTCAAATCCCCATTGGAAAAAGGGCCATGGTGTTGTGATTGGTTGCAATTCTTGCATTGGTTCATGTATCAGGTCTTTGTGAACTTGGCACTTCTTGCATTTTCTGACAAAATAGTAGGAGTTTTTTTCCATGGTGGGCCAATAGTATCCAGCGCGCATGATTTTCTTTGCCAACGAAGGACCGTTTAAGTGAGACCCACAAATTCCTTCATGTACCTCTTCCAAGGCCTTTGTTATCTCATCTTGTTCCAGACATTGAAGGAGAGTACCATCAAGACTTCGCCTGTATAGGGTTTCGGCAATGATGGTGTATCAAGCAGTTTGGCAGATCAAGGTATTTTGTTGGTTATTGGATTGGTTTGGAGGAAGTGTGTGATCGTGGAGGTAAGTGAATAATTCACTGTACCATAGGGATTCGTAACTGACAAGGTGACATATCATTTTAGTTTCAAGGATATCATACGCGGGGATCCAAAGCTATTCTACCAAGAACTCGTAGCATGTTGAATTTTGTGGAAGATCCAAGAGAGATGCAATTGTAGCCATTATGTCGGTAGCTTGATTTTGATCTCTAGGTACTTGCTCAAATGTGATAGTTGAAAATGATTCTTTGTAACTATCCACCATCCTTTTATACAACATGAGCTTATCATGCTTAATTTGGTACTCATCGATGACTTCTTGGATGACTAGCTGAGAATCTCCATATACCTGTAGCTCTTTTATTGCATAGCCAATCTGAGTCCTGTGATCAAGGCCTTATATTTTGCTATATTATTGGTGCATGGAAAAGTGAGCTTGTATGATTTTGGGATGCTATCACCTTGAGGTGTGATAAAAAGAATGTCTTCCCTCGAGCCATGTCTAGTATATGAGCCATCAAAGTATAGCTTCCAGGTTTGTGTAGTTGTGATCATGAAGATCTCTTCATCTAGAAAATTGGAAACAAGAGGATGGTCACTTGTGAGGGGTGCATCAGCCAATTGATCTACAATAACTTGCCCCTTGATAGCCTTGCAGTCCACATACTCTATATCAAATTCACTCAAGATCATAACCCATTTGGCCAAGTGGCCTGTTAATGTTGCCTTGCTGAGTAGATACTTGAGTGGATCAACTTTGGCAATGAGTTGTACCTTGTGCGTTAACATGTAGTGCCTCAATTTAGTGGCTTCCAAGATAACTGCTAGGTAAGCACGCTCAATAGGTGTGTAATTGAGTTCATAGCCTACCAATGTGCGAGAGATATAGAATACAACACATTATTTGCCTTTTGCATTGTGTTGTGCTAGTAGTACACTTAATGTCATATTTGTAGCTAAAATATATAGCAATAGAGGTCTACTTGGATCTGGTGGGGTCAGTAACGGTGTATGCATTAGGTAGTCCTTAAGCATTTGGAATACTTGTTGGCATTTTGTATCCCATTGAAAGTGGATATTCTTGTGTAACAGATGTGTGAAGGGATGACACTTATCAGCCAATTGTGCAATGAATATCCAAATTGATTATAGCCACCCTTGTAGTGTCCTTAACTAACTGATGTTCTTTGGAGGTGGCATGTCCATGATTGCTTTGACTTTCATCGGATCTACTTAAATGCCTTTTCTTAAGACAATATATCCTAAGAGCTTCCCTAAGGTTACTCCAAAGACACACTTCTTTGGATTAAGATGGACATGATATTGCTCTAATCTATCAAAGATTTTACCCAGTATTTCCAAGTGACCCTCTCTTGTTAATGATTTAGCTAGTAAATCATCGACATAATCTTCCATTATGGTGTTTATCATGTCATGAAAAATGGTAGTCATAGCTCTTTGATATGTTGCCCCTGCATTCTTCAAACCAAATGGCATCACATTCCAACAGTAGGTTCCCCATGGGCATGTGAAAGCAGTTTTATGTTGATCCTCTAGAGCAATCTTGATCTGGTTGTACCCTGAAAAGCCATCCATAAGAGAAAACATTGCATGACCTGCTATGAGATCAACAATCATGTCGATGTTTGGTAAGGGGAAGTCATCTTTTGGGCATGTCTTGTTCAAATCTTTGAAGTCTGTATAGATACAAATGCCCCTGTTACGTTTTCTAACAGGTAAAATGTTAGAGATCCAATATGCATAATCGATTGGTCAGATGAAACCAACATCTAAGAGCTTTTTGAGTTTTGCCTTGACAAGAACAACAATTTGTGGGTGCATCTTTCTGAGCTTTTCTTTTACAAGTTTAGCTCCTTCTACCACGGTTAGGTGATGCATGACCAAATCAGGATCTAAGCTAGGCATGTCCGCATAGGACCATGCGAAGTTGATTTGACACTTCTGGAAGAATTCCACAAATTTGGGTTGTTCCTCTGGAGTTAGTAGAGATGCCAAATGTATTTGGTGAGGAGTCTCAGGGGTCCCCACATTGAATTCTTTTGTTTCTTTGATTAGGATCGTCGATCTCTCCTAATTTGTACTAGAGGGGAGGATGTCAAACCTTTCATCTGCAGGCGCCTCAGAGATGTTTTCACCTTTGGATATGCTCTTTATTTTTACTTTTTTGGGATCAAACAGTGCCATGGTGTGGTTTTCACTGGAAGATCCATGTTTTATTATGATATTTTTGCATCTAAAAGGTTTGGCATCTACCCCAAAGTATGTTGTGTTGTTAAGTTCGATGGCAAACCCAACTTTATGATCCCCGCTTGGTATGTTATCCCGTATTTCTAAAAAGTCAGTCAACACCTCATCATTTTGGAAGTGATCAAGACATGAGGGATTCGGTTGGTTCTAGTCGATGAGTTTAGGGTGGATGATAGGCATGACCTCATCTATTAGGTTGAGTTCAGAGGAGGTTTTAGTGAGGGTTAATATAGATGAGTGAATTTTTTCGATGGTACTCTCCTTGTCAGATTCTAGTGTAGGATTTGACATAGGACCCGTGGGAGTTAGTTCTTGCTCATGAACCTAAAAGGTTTTAATCCATGCCTCTCCATAAACTGGGATATCTTTACAAGGTGGGGGAGGCGATGTGTCTTCCTTGTCTGAAGTATTTAGATTCACTAAACCCCATTCCCACTCATGCAAGTCTATCTCTGAATCACTCTTTAACATCCGATTATTGTAGCAGGTGTCTTTTGAATTGAAGAGTGTATTAGTCATGGGTTTATGCACTTTTATAGATAGGATTGGTGGTGCTGTTGATGGGGTTATTGATGTTGTTGATGTTGTTGCTGGGAGAATCAATGTTGTTGATGTAGTTGGTGCTACTACTACTACTGATGGGATTATCAGTGTTGTTGATGTTGTTGATGGCTTTGATACTACTGATGGGATTATCAGTTTTGTGGGTGCAATTAGTGCTACTGATGCTACTGATGGGATTATCAGTTTTGTTGGTGCAGGTGGTGTAGTTAGTGTTGTAGATATAATCAAGGATGGCCTTCATGGAGTAACAGGCTAATACACGGGTTTGCTGGGTTTGCCTTTGAATCTGATCTTAGGAAGAGATTCCTTTTGAAAACCTACTCCAGTTTTATCTTTGGGTTTCAACTCAAGTTGTAAGGGCTTATGTCGCCCTTGTTTGCAATGTCCCAAAGCATTCTGAGCATCATAGCCCATTCTTTGCATGAGAGTGAGGCCTTTGCCATATTTATCAGTGGGAAGCTTAACTTTTGGGCTTTCTGTGTTGATAGGGTCTTTGTAGATCCATTCTGTCAGGTCCTCATCCAGTGTTTCTTCCTCCTAACTTTTACCAAGGACAAATTACGCCAAAGTGCATGCTTGCTTGGACAATGGTGGTTGAAGAAACTTTTGAGGCTTTCCATGAGTTCTAGGGGATGTGAGTAATTGCCCAACATAAAAGAGTTGGCTAAGATTATATTCCCCAGGACCTTCCTCAGCGATTTTTATTTTCAACTTCTCTTGCTTTGGTATAGGGGTGATTGAGCTAGAAAGAGAGGTTGGATTAACATATAATGTGGAAGGGATAGCTTCTCTATTGTTAGGTACGGTGATCTTTGGTTGATGGTTAATATTGTTACAATATGCAAATAGATTTGCATTGCCAAGGATTGTGATTTCTACACTGTTATGGGGAAACTTGATACACTGATGATAGGTAGATGGAACGTCTTGCATGGAATGTATCCAAGGTCTTCCTAACAAAAGATTATATGGCAAAGGAAGGTCTAGAACTTGGCAGACTATATGTTTCACCATTGGCCCCACTCTGATAGGTAATACAACAGCTCCTTTGGAAGAATGCTTTGCATCGTCATGGGCTTTAATGGTTATCTTTTTATTGGCATCCACTAATTCTACCACATACCCCAATGTTGTGACCAACTACAAGGTGCATATATTCAAGTTGTCTCCATTGTCAATCAAGACTTTCTTGATTCTGTGTTTGTTTACAAATCCTTCAATGTGAAGGGATGTGTTATGCGGTTGTTGGAATGAAGTGTTGTCACTTTCATAAAAAGTGAGGCATAGTGATGACCTGAGGCTGGCAACCATGGCTTGGAATTGATTTGTGTTGAGGTTGGTGGGGACTGACGCTTCTTAGAGAGCTTGATCCAAGATTATTTTATGAGAAGGGGATAAGCGCAAAAGCTCTAATATGGAAATGAGTGTGGGTGTTTTATCCAATTGTTCCACAAGATTATATTGCTTGGGCAGGGGTGTCATTCCTTGTGGGGTTGTTCGAATGGTAATTTTTCTACGATGCATAACAATGTTGCATGCAGGATTTGGATCTTTGATGGTGAGAGTTGCAACTTGTTCATCAGCGTCATAAAGGGGATTCATAGTATGATTATAGGCAGCTTGTGTATAATTAGTTGTAGTATATGTGTTTCGCCCTAAAGTGGAAGGACCCCTTTGATCATGTGATGGAAGTGCATTCTTGAAAATTAGATGATCATCATTGGATGTTTTAGGGTCATTTCCTATTTCAATTTTTCCTCTGTCAATAAGATCATGAACAAGATCTTTCAGTCAATGGCAATTGCTCGTCTAATGCCCTTTTCCCTAGTGGAATTCACAATGTTCATTATCTCTCCACCATGGAGGTTTGACTTGAGGTTCATAGTTAGATGTTTTTGGTAAGGCCACCAGATTGGAAGAGACCAACTGATGCAATATTGTTTCGATGGGTTCCCCTAAGGGTGTGTACATGCATTTTGGTTTGTAGTTTTGTTGCTTTTGTTCTGGTTCTTCTTATGGCACATTGCAACCTTGATTTTGTGGATGAGTGATGGTGTTGTTTTTAGGAGGGCGATTTTGTCCTACAAACCTTACCATAGGTTGTGCAATTTTTACTATTCGTGCATCCACTATCCTGTCATTGACAACGTTCTTGTTCTTGTTCCATAAATTGAGTTTATCACTATTATAACATGGATGAGGGTCATCTTTGGGTTCATTGTAGATTTTTATAAGTCCCTTTTGATAAGGGCTCGTTCACATTTTAGTCCTTGAGTGATCATCTCCTCAAAAGATTATGTACCCTTCATGTCTAAATGGAATTCCATCTCATCATTCAAGTTGGAAATGAATAGTTCCACTAGTTCTTGTTCAAGAAAATGAAGAGAGCGTCAACTAGATAATTGCCTCTACTGTTGTAGGAAACTTGAGAATAACTCCCCTAGTTTTTGTTTGGTGTTGCATAAATCTGCCATGGTAACATCTTGTTCTATGTTATGTGCATAATGAGCGATGAATTTTTGAATTAGTTCCTCAAATGTTCTAATGCCACATGGTAATCAGGAAAACCATTGCGTGGTTGTGCCTCCCAAACTCTGAGGAAAAAGGTGCATTAGATAGGTGTCCTCATAGGCCACCTCTAAACAAGCTGAGTGAGATTCTCGTACATGATCCCTAGGGTCTCCTTTGCCCCTGTACTTTTCAAACTTGGGTGTTTCAAACCCTTGTGGAAAAGGTGGCATATGCATGTTCCTATCAAAAGGATAGGGACAAAAATCATTAATTGAAAACCGGGTAGTCTTCACACCACTATTGAGTTGTTGAGCAAGATTTTCTACTTGTTGTCTCAACATGTCTATTTTTGTAGGAGGAGGAGGTAGGGGATTACCTTGATGATTAAGGTCATATCGAAAGTAATCTCTACCTCTTCCACCATCATTACGGCTATGTTGTTTTGATGTCTATCGTATGTGTGCGGTATCAAAGTTAGAGGGTAGTTTAGCACCCTCTTGAGCAAGTCTCTGGAAAATGAGCATTTGCATTGTTTCTAAGGATTTCGTCAAAAATTCTATTGAACTTGGGATTGTATTGTGCTCTTTCTATATCTTCGAGAGTTGGAGTGCTAGGGTCTTCATCATTTGTGCCTCCTCCAATGACTTCTTGAAAATCGTTGAGGTTTTCTTCCTCCTTGTCTTTGATCTCTAGTTGTTGGTTTCTCATTGATTTTGTTTGAACCATGTTCTTGAAAGTTTGAGGTTGGCAAAAGCGATTATGAGGTAGTGATGAAATGTTTGATGGAAGATAAGTGTTTGTGAAATATTTAGAAGGTGGATCTTTAACACTGAAGGTTGGATGTTACCAAAGTTCTTTGTGAATTGCTTTTGTGTTTTCAACAATTTTGATGTGATAAGGTATAGCAAAATTTGAGATTTGTTACCAACCAAGCTACCTAGCAATGAGAGGATGCACTCATAAACTAGTTTTAACCTACGTAGAAATGCCTTTTAGGATGATTGATCCTAGATGTAGAAACACTCTAAAAGTGATTTGTTGGTTTGATTTAAGCAATATGTAAAAGAACTTAGGATAAGACCTTTTTGTGTTTTGCGAGTTGAATGGATTTATGATGTGTGAAGGTGAAAGTGGATAGAATATGGAGCTCAATAAAAAAAATTGTCACAAAGGGGGTTTCTACTTCTTCCTCTCTCTCAAGGGTTGGTGGTTCCCCTCGAGCTACGTTGTAGGTGATATGGATTTTTGGAAAGAAAGAAGGGTTGATCTTGTCTCCTTTGTTTTTGTGATAATCCAAGGCTCTATATTGAGTAAAAGCTCTATTTTTCAAAGGCTCCTTGTCAAATTCGTTGGATTTGCCTTGAAGATACAAGTGCATATGGCACAAGAAGGCTCTATGTGATAAAAATTGTCTTTGATAAGAGCTTTTGAACTCAATTGTCTCTTTTTTAATGTGGTCTTTTGATGAAGACTCCTTTTTCTCAAGATGTGAGTGATGGTCATACAAACTTGATACTTGTTTCACTTGTTGATATTGTTTTAATAACCAATGTTGGATATAAATTTGTTGGATGAATACTTGGTTTAAAATTGTTTTGAATTTCTTTGACAAGAAAACATAGCAAGCACACAAGCACAATAACCTTGCCCCTTTTCAACAAAAGGCAAAAAATAGGTGTGGGTCTAGATCAACCCAATCATGAACTTTATTGACCCTTTTTACAAATGTATTTTATGTTTCCCAAAGCCTAAAGTTGGCTCAAATTCTTACTGGTTTGACACAAGATGAATACAACTCAAACACACTTTATCTCTAAGGTCAAATGGCCAGTTGCAATATTTTCACTAACTTTGGTACTACATACCTTATGAATCTCGTCGTGGTAGGTAAGGATGTAATATACTAAGTCTTGTGCAAGCATAATAGATAGATGATCCCTATGATGGGGGAGTCACCACTTTTAGCAAGCTACAAGTAGCCTTTCAAAAAGCCATGTTTCTACTCAAGGAAATATGTATGGTGAGTATCTTGGGAGAAAAACCATCTATGCTCTTGCACTGAACTTTTCACAAATATCCTCAATCAATAGAACATGTGGGCTTCTTTAATAAAAGGTGTTTAGTAATGTTCGATGTCTTTGGACGTAAGTTTATTCTATAGTGACTCACTTAAGAACCTTGTAACTTGTGGTGGGTCCATATGTCCTTTCGGCAAGTTACACTGTAGAAATAGCTACACCCAAGGCTACAGCTTTCGCTCTCACCTGATTTCTATAGTGGCTCGAAGGATTTACTGTGCAAGGTTGTTCCCAAGAGTGATGTGTCTCTTGGCAGGTCTCTCTTAAAAAATTTCGAGCATTACTAACACTTTTCTCTTGCACCTAGGACCACGAGAGCCAAGGGAGAGGATAGTGTGTGTTAGAAGTGGGACCACTCTATAGATTTTTGCACAAGTGTGCCAAACACTGAAAACAATTATTCTTTTTAACTGGTTTATTGCAATGTGATCTATATGCTATTTGGAGATTTTTCTCCAACAACCATGGTGTTTTTTTTAACTTCACAAAGCAATTTGTTTTCTGACTAGGAATTTGAAAATCTTGGTCAATAAAAATTGAAAGCATGTTGCTCAAAGTAAAAGCGAGTTTGTAACAAATTGTAAATTTTTAACCTTGCAAGAAATGAAATTTGTTATGTTTGTTTTAAACCCAAAATGAAAGTGTGTCCCTAACTTGCAAGAAAACAAATTTGTTTGTTTGATTTTGTGGTTCTTTTTAACTTTGCAAAATGAAATTCATTTTAAGCCCAAATTGAAAATTTTGTTTCTTTTAGTCCAAAAGGAAAGATGAAGTTTATTTTAGTCCAAAAAGGGAAAGTGAATTATTTTTAATCCAACTTTAAAAGTAAAGCTTTAAAAAAAAATTCTAAGTCCCTAACTCCTCAAATCCTGCAAAACAAGAAGTTAGCAAAACCTACACAAAAAACAAAACAATTAGTGAAAAACAGATTTTTGGTGGGCTTCTACAAGCCTAAAATTTTGATTTTTCGGTTACATAATATTTTTTTTGCAACTCTCTGTTACAAAAGTGTTACTCTGTGTAAACACAAAAGCGCTACTTTAATATAGACGCGCTGAAAGACTGACAAAAGTGCTAATAGAACACCAACATCGCTACTATATGAACGGATGTGCTATTTAAAACTATCAAACAAAATGAAATCTCTGTCAGATAAAGAGCACAAATACGCTAAAATAGTGACAAAAGTGTTATTTAAACAACAATAGCGCTATAAATAAGACAAAGGCACTACTTCTCTGACAAAAGTGCCGGAACTCTAACAAAAGCGCTAACTCCTCAATTGTCGAATGCATTAAAACGCGTTCAACAACGCCAAAGCACAACCTGTGTGTGGCAATTTTGGCAATTTTCAAAAAGAGTTAGTTTGTTTAATCAGAAGGTTGCGTGTTCGATTCATGTCGGGTTCACCAAATGATGTACTACAAAAAGGATGTTAGGAACACACAAGACAAGTCAAACATTAGTGTTAGTAGTATCAATCATAAACGAAATACAAAATAAACTACAATCCAAAACATGCATATCAAGAGAGATATCAAACATATTATAGAAAACACACGAAAATGGAGGATAGACACTAAACCCTCCCAAATGCTCTCTAACATGCTCATAGTTGCTCATCCCTTGTTCATCTTCTCTCCAAGTTCCACATGAGTGTAGCCCTCAGCTTTTTGCACTACTATGGATGTTTTATGGAGATTCAAGATTTATGAATAATGGAGATAAAAGACTATGCAAATGCAAGCAAACTAGATATGATAAAATACCTAATTAATCTATACTGATTTTAGCCAAAATAACAAACTAGATATGGTTTTGCTCCTAAATGCTCTCTCAATTTTAGTATAGGTTAGATGCATACAAGATTTCTAGATCTGGATATGAAGGAAATAGGCTCTATTTATAGGAAAAATAGGGCAATGGATGGTTGAGATTGATTAATCTCAACAAGGATCAGGATTGATGGTTTTATGATCCATGTGAGGGCTTTCAACCCAATCCCAACATGAGATGGATTGAGAGGAGAGGGAAGAAGCATCAAATGCTTGAGATGACATGAAGGTTACCTTAGGAGGTAAGGTTAGGCTTGAGTTGAATGAATAAAGATTTTATCCAATGAATAATGTCTTTATCCAATGGACAAACTCTTGTGCAAGAGTTAGTGGGGATAACCATGGTCAAAGCAATGAATGCTTGAAGAGACCCATGAGTTAAATTGGGGTTGAGTTAGAGAGAAAGTCTCTAACCATGTGGGTGAGTTGAGTTAACTGTAATGGTTATGTAAGAGCCATAAATGGTCATGTAAGAACCATTAATGGTTTGGAAGACTTTAGGGGTTAGCTTGTTGGAGACATAAAGCATTTAATGCTTTTCAAAAACTTTGGAGGCTTTGAGAAGTGACTTCAAGTTGTTGAGGAATGTGACAATAATTAGGGGATAGGTTTAGGCTAATTAGGAATGGTTTAGAAGAATCTAGAATGGGTTTAGGATGCAAGTGGGTTTGGTGGGTGAGGGAAAATAGGATTTTGATTAAAATAAAATTCATTATTTCAACTAAATAGGTGCAACTTGTATTTGTAGGAGAATGCAAGTGGGGGTAGTTTAGGGATTTAAATAAATATTTATTTATTTAAATGAGGAAAGGGGTTTAAATTAAATAAATGTGCTTTATTTATTTAATTGATTATTAGAGTGTGGTTTAATGAATTAATTTAAATAAATTGAATAATTTATTTATTTAATAGAAGAAGAGGTTGAGGATGAATTAGTTAAATATTAATTTAATTAACTGATTTATGGATGGTTAAATAATCAAATAAATAGTAAATATTAATTTAATTAAGTGGACAGACTTATGTGACTACAGTATCAGACCTGCTAGACATAGGGGGAGATCAAATGTTGATGATGCAGATTCGGCATGCTTGAACTTACGGGAGTACTGACCACATCAACTACAAAACAAGTAAATTGATGTAGGAATACCCAAGAGAATTTCATGATAATGAGTATCTACTTTCCCAATTGGTAGCACTCATAGTACAATCATATTTGATTCTTTAAATCAATTGGTATCAAATGGGAGATGATGCAGTCTGACCGGTAGGTATGTTGTACTTACTGACACATGTGCCTTCAATTGGTTTTAGTCTTGTATATGCATATGTTTCTGCTTTGCATATACACTTGGTCGTTGAGCAATTGGTGTCAGTCAGTGATTGAGCTCTCCATCTCAAGTGTTGAAAATTGAGAGGATGAAATGCATGATAGTTGAAGGAGGAGAAGCATCCAGTAGAGAAAATAGGGAGAGAAAACCCTGACAGTGCCCTTTGTCATTGTTGTCAAAGGGGGAGAGAGATTTTGTAGTATGTCGCATACTACATGTGTGAGAATCCTTGGATCACACAAAGAGAGAGAAAGAGAATCTGTAGTATGCCAGACACTACATGTGTTGACATCAATGCCAAAGGAGGAGATTGTTGGAATTTCGTTGTCATTGATGTCAACTAGTATAAGAGGGCAACCAGTATAAGAGATGTATGTGCAGCACTACCATTGATGCATATCGGATGTGATTTCTTTGGTGTCACCTAGCTTAGCAGGTCATCGGTAAGGGAGAGAATGTCATTCAGCACAATGGCCATTGGAGTCACCAGTACACAAGTTAGTGTTTGACTTGTGTTGAAGATATGGACAGGAGATCGGTATGATATAACAACCAGTAAATGATGACATATGTAAGAGAGAAAGATGTTGTTCGGTTGATTGTGATGAAGAGGTGGAATGTTACCTAAATCACATCAACACCGAAGGAGAAGTTTTGTGCAGGCCACCGGTATGTTGTGTGGATGTGAAACAACGAGACTCCCACCGGATAAAGATGCAATAACCAAATGAAGAGATGACTGACAGTGAATGTGCCAAACCGGATCACATATGCAAAGGCATTCTCAAATAGGGAAGCCACATTAGTGCAATGCAGGATGTAGATGACAAGGATCCACTCCCACCAGTAAGTGGAGCTTATCTCCTATTATGCATGGAATGCATCATAGTTCTCTGAGATAAGGCAGAAGGATAGAAGGCAGGGATTGAAGGCTCACACCAGATGAACTGGTGAAACATAAAGTTTCCTTAGGCGCATGAGATCAGAGATATGCACTGGATCAGTCGGGTAGACAATTATGAGTTTCTAGTACAAAGAATGAAGGATATGTTTGTCACTTTGACAAAAAAATTAATAGGAGAACTAGTCTAATGAATGAAGAAGGCAAGTTTGAGCAGTTGTAGACAGATGGAGCATGTTGAAGATTGATGACATGATGTCATCAAGGTGTTTACCAGTAAGTATGTCCACCAGTAATGTTGTCAAAGTGCAGATGCAAAAGGCTCCCAACTGATTATGATGTGCATGAGGTAGGTTGGCATGTGTGTTGATCATTTTAGGTGCTCCACTGGAAGATAAGCAGAGTGCAAGGGTGAAGGCAGATTGGTTAGGGTATTACCAATGGGGTCTGTGAACTAGTAGATGAACCTGGTTGTGTGGTTGGTCGGTGATCCTATCCAAACCAACATAACCACCCTAGAAAAGGTGGATGCGGACAAAGGGGCCATGTGGAGGTGAAGTGGCATGCATGCACAGGTCAGTGTGATTTGTCAGTGAGGTTGTTGGTGACTGGTCCAACACTTATGACGACTGTGAAGCTCAAGGAATGAAGGCAGAGGATTGCGGCTTGAGATGAAAGAAACAACAGAGATCCAATATAGACTGATCTTGTAGATTGAAGAGGAAGAAGGAAACCACATCACGCATGTGATCGATCAGACAAAAGGTCAAAAATCATGCTACAGACAACAACAAAAAAAAGAGCAAACATGGTTCACAAGGTAAATAGATGGGTGATTCTCATTGATTGAGTGATGAACACCGATCAAGGACATGATATGAGATTGGATATGTTATTTTATGATGATCAAAGATCATATCAGATGCAGATTCAATGCATGGTAGGAACCCTAACATGCAAATGTTCAAACTCATGTTTAGGCGGGAAAATATGGCTATAAGAGTGCAAGACAAAGATGTTGTTATGGATGGACGTGAGAGAAGAAATCAGTCAATTTCTCAACAAGTATCAGAGGAGAGACTATGTGAGTGAGAGAATTGGGTTGAAGATTTCAATCGGCAATACTGAGGCAACCGGTAGCCTTCCATTGAGTCTGATAGAGGAGTACACTTGTTGGTGACTAAACCGATAGAGAAGAGTTATAGAAGGTTGCAGAGAAGATGAGGTGATAACCAGTAGGAATCAAGTGGTAGACATCTGACTAAGTTATCAAGACTGGTGGTGGATAGCAGCAGTGTGATAGAAAGAGAAGAGAACTGGCAGAGAGCAGAACTGACAGAGAAGAAGAAGAGGTTGAACCAGCAAAGGTGGAGCAGAGAGCAAGGTGCAATAGAGTGTGAGTTACAACAGGAGATAAGGTTGTTGCAAAGAAAAGGTGAATAGAGAACTGACAGAGATTTGTAGAGAGGAGAACCTGTATAGAGACATACATGAGAGTTAAAAAGTTCTTTTGTAACAAGAAGATAACTTTTGTATTCAAAATATGATTTTGTAATCACTGAGTTGGAGCTCAGTTTAGGGGTTGGTGCTCCTTGGGTTGGTTCCCTAAAATTAGGGGTTGGTGCTCCTTGGGTTGGTACCCTAAAGTAGGAGTGGTACTCCTTGGGTTGGTGCCCTAAATGTTGTAACTGAGGTTTTCATTATGAGGCTCGATTGGAGTAGTAGTCTCCAGCAGCAATTCTCACTGAGGTTTTTCCCATCTTGGGTTTTCCTCATACATCTGGTGTTATGTGATGTCCCTTTTATGTGTGGTTGCATTTGTGTTAGTCCCCCATCTAACCGGTATGTCTGCTTTATGTTAGATTTGTTAACCGGTATACATACATAGGATAGAAAAGGATCTAGTTTGGAAATCACTGATTCACACCCCCCCCCTTCTCAGTGACATCTAGTGTTCAACATAATCTATAATAGGAGTAACAACAATAATGATTTTGGAAATAAAAATCGCAGTTGCAAATAACATGAGAAACCATTAACCAGGAATATCAAGTCATAAGAAATAAATAGTAGGAAATAAACAAATTCAAACAATAATATAAATAAACAAGCCTCTTAAAATAAACACATTGCTTAAAATAAACAAATTTCTATAAATAAATACACACTATGAAAGCTAAAAATCACCAAGCATTACAAGAAGTGGGCACCCTTCCTCCTCGGTTTTCCTGGTGCTGAAATAAAATTCTTTTATGCTAGTTTAGTCACATGAATATGTTGTTTTAATTATGAAAAAAATACAAAGTTTCTTCTCCCCCATTCTTCTCATGTATCTCATATCTATAATAAAATATGGGTGCAAGTTGTTTCCTATTTTTATGCCACTTTGCTATTATTTTGTGGCTCATATTTAGTTGTTATATTTGTTGAAAACAACTCACCCTAAAATGTAGGAGCTTATTTAGCTCATGGTCACAATAAAATAGAATATTGTTTTTGACGTGAGGACATATCCTCCTTTAAATTAAAACTAAAGATTAATTGGTTGTAACTATAAAACCAAATTAATTTATGAGAAAATAATTCTATGATCAAAATTAAATTGGTGTGTGCACCCACTGCTGATAGGAAGTTTGTTAATAGCAATTGGGTGACACAAAGTGCAATAGGAAATTTGCATTCTTCTTCTTCAATCGGTGCATTGCATGATATATTTTACTTCACATAATGGAACAAAATATAAGTAAATACAATATAATTATTATTCTTCACTTATTTTATCTAAAAAATTCAATATTACTTATATATTAAATCATATGCAACACAAAAGGGTAAAATGTGTTAGCACCCCTCCATTTTCAAACTTAAAACACCCGCTTTCATTTTATTAGTGGTCTTTTTTATCAGTTATGCCTTCATCATTAAAACCTTAAAGGTCCTTGAGTTCTAATTTGACCAGATGTCATGATTCCAAAGGAGGAGCCGTTATCTATCGGGTGATCGGGCCACAACACAAAATCCACACTATTCAAAATACCTGATTCTTTCTGATGACTAATACTCCCTTAGAGGACAATGTCAGGGTATTAGAGATTCAAAATATCTTGTTGCATGCTCCATAAGCTCCCAAGTTAAATGGTTGTTGTATGAAACATGACTCCCAAGGGACAAATCAAATGAAGATTTGCAAGTACCCTCTTTAATGGTTGATTAAATGGCTAAAGGCACGTAAAGGTGGCAACACGAGTCGCAGCATTTGATATTGTCACTTTTTGCAGATGAAATTCAATGTGCCACCCTTTGAGATGGCCAAAGTAACGTGCACTATCTTTGATAATGAATTTTCTTTGTCAGAATTATTTTGCCTTGTGATAACTAGTTGTCAGTTGATCCTGACTCAAATATGCCAAATAGTGAACAAGGGAATGTTATCTAAGGGTCGCATGCCCTTGCATGGAAATAAAAAATGCAGAATATAGAAAGACAATCACCTTATTAGGTAAAATTATGGAACAGACCAAAAATCATGAACAACAATTACAAGAAGAAATAATTGTAAGAAGAAACCCTGGTAATTAGCTTTACAGATGACAAGGAAGATGATGCTCAAAGGGAATTCTCCAGTGATACAACCTGATATCGAGTATATGCAGGAGGACATCCTCTTCGAATTGACCGGCTTTACTCTAGAATGCATTTAGAATGATGAGGAATTTATGGTGGTTCTCTGCGTATTGATTAAAGAAGAGACAAAGGTCGAGATGATTGAAAATCAAATTGTGGGCAGGAATCCGGTACCTAATGAAGAAGTATAAAATCGGGATTATTTATAGTATGGGTTTACTATTAAATATGCTTTTCATGAGTTTTGCTTTGTTTCGGGTAATTCTTGTAATAGTCATTTTCAAGACCGTTATCTTCCCAGAAACTGTTAGGTTGAAACTACAAATGGATATTAGTTATAAAAGGAGTTTTGAGATAATATAATAAAAATAGGGAGGGAGAAGGGGAGGAGGATTTTGTTTTGGTTTTTGGGAATGTAGACTTTGTGTTGTTTTCTGACACACAAGAAAGATCTTGGTTTAATTAATTTTGATACTTTAATATCAAGGAAGTTTTTGAACAGTTTATATAATATGATTATACTTTGTGCTAATAATAGATAAAAAATTTATTCTCTTATGTGGATGCATTTTTGTTCAAGTTTTTGTGCACTAAGTCATTAAAGTGACTATTTTTCCTCCATCAATCATTGTTCTATAGTGTTTATCTTTGAATGAATATTGAATAGCAATGGCAATTATACATCCTTTGATCTCCCCATCTTGAACCTTACAATATTTGTCATACTTTGACATGAGAGTGATGATTAGTTGGAAATATTCTTTCATTATTTGCATGTTACTTTCTTCCCTTTCCTTTAAGGCTTTCTGGTTAAAAGTCTCACCTTTCTTGCTTGTGGGTTAAAAGAATCCCAAAAAATCCAAAACCATATCATAAGAGGGAGTTGTACCTCTCAAATTCAAAGGAAAGTTGCAGAAACTGCACCAAGGGAAATCTCTTTCCAAGGTTAGGAGGTTCGCTCAAATCCAAATAATCATAAAACATTCAAATAAAAGACATGAAAACAACCTTTTATACCTTTGCAAGAGAGCTCTCTTGTTCCTCTGATTGGACCTTTGGTGAAGCCAAGGATGTGCCCCTCCTCAACTTGATTGGATTGGTCCTAGATGGATATATGAGTTGCTCCCCAAATTGCACAACAAATGATAATGGAGATGGATGGAGGATGAATTCTCGAGTGAGGGATATGGATGCCATGGATACTAAGTGCTAATTTGCCTATAGTGGAGATGCTTGGAGTATGATTTCTAAAGCTAAAAGGCCAACATGAGATTGCACAAATTGAAGATTATCAAATGAAGGGGAGGAGACCCCAATTTATAGATTTGAAGGAGGATGAATGGATGGTCAAGATTGAAGATGGATCAAGGGTGAAGATTGAAGGAGAGGGAATAGATGGATTGAGAGGACATGAGAGGACAAGGTTGATAACTCAATGATGAAAGAATAGTACCAAACCGGTACTGAGAGGGGGGGGGTGAATCAGTACAGGAAAAAACACACTCTTAAATTGGTTTGTCAGCAGACATTGTGCATTGATAGACAAATAGTAATACCAGTCCTAAAACAGAGTACAACCGGCAAAAACCCAAAATAGCTAAGACAACCATAAACTAGTTGATACCTATCTTCTCATATACTCTAACACTTCATTTCCATTTCACCCTAATACATGAACAAGTAATCTACCATCAAAGATATACATATGAGCAACTAGATCAATATGATTCACCGCTTGACAGAAAACAACAAAGCATCACATGAAGAAGACATCACACATGACACACATAATTTTCACGTGGAAACCCAATAGGGAAAAACCACGGTGGGGATGAATACCCACAAGCTTGTTTTTGAACTCTTTAGAAGTCTGCTCTATTAGGAGCCTTGTCCGGTTAAAGACTGATACAATAGGTTCTATTAGGAACCAATCCTATTAGGGATCACCCGGTTAAGGGATGGCAAGAATACCTGGTTAAGGGTTAAACCTTGTTAAAGGTTACCTTGTTAGAGGATTTCAAGAACTCGATTGTTTTGAGTCACCCTGTTAAAGGATTTACAACAAGCCGGTTAAAGCTACCCTGTTAACGAATTTTCCAACTGTTGAGGTGGTTAGAGATCAACGGGTATTACAATGATCTGGTAATAGCACTCAATGCAAATGCGGATCCGCTTAAGCTCCTCTTCACCTTCTACACTTACACTCTACAGGTAACACTTCTCTCCTTTTGGTTTGGCAAGAATCATGTATCCCTTCTCTTGGATACACACACACAACTTTTTCCAACAACCTCAAAAAGAGACACAACATCGACCTTATAGGAAAATAGATAGGTCAGTAGCATAAACCCTAAACCCTAAACCTATTAGGTTAAGGAATTCAAAATGGTTCAATCCTGACTATTGAGCACACTACATTAAATGCAAAAGTTCTTGATCCAATCTCAAGACATTTTCCATAGTCCATTTCCATCAATTTCATGGTGACTGATAACCCATCACATGTTATTACTATTTTATATACTTCGCACATTCCCAAGGTAGATAGGAACAATCTCCTTCATGCAAGATCCTTCACGCGCACAAGGCTTACATGGCAACATGATCTGTTCTTCGTTACTATGCTAACTCATCACACAAAGTCATCGGTTGAGCCACACAGGCTTGAAGCACTTTAATCGGAAACCCTAAAGTTGAGACTACCAACCGGTAGTCATACAATGCTTCCATATGCTGGTTCCCATAACCATATGTCGGTTCACCTTGAACAAACACACCGCTTCACTTTGGCACAAAAGTCGATTCATAGTGTTATATCGGTTCTCACATATGTCGGTTCTCACCTCTTCAGCATATTGACATCAATGACAACATACAATGTTATTATGTCCTCATACCGGTTCACATAATGCCAACAATCTCCCCCTTTGGCATTGATGGCAATATACAAAGATATCTCTCCACTTCACATCTTCTCCCCCAATTTCTACAGATATCTTATCTGCTTCACATCTTCTCCCCCTTTGATAACAATGCTAAAGTGGAGGCACAAGCTTCCTTGTTCCATTATGTTGCTCCCCCTGAGGAGTAGCATCCTTCAACACATCAATCCTGAAGAAAAATTTGACTATGCAATACCTGACTGATGTGGAGCATATACCTTTGGTTTACCTCTTGAAGGGGCAACACCCCTAATTTACCTCTTAAGAACATAAATGTAGCCTTTGGGAGAGGCTTGGTGAATATGTCTGCTAATTGCTCTTGACTGGAAACATGTTCCAGTGCAATCTCTTTGTTCTGAACCTTTCCCCTCAAGAAATGATACTTAAGCTCAAAGTGCTTGGTTCTAGAATGTAAAATCAAATTCTTGGAGATATTAATTGCACTAGTATTGTCACAAAATATACTTACCGGTTCAGATACAGGAACTTTGAAGCCATTTAATACATGCTTCATCCAAATTGTCTGAGTGCAGTTCATGAAAGCTGCAACATACTCTGCTTCCACTATAGACTGAGAGATGCAACTCTGCTTCTTACTCATCCATGAGACTAGTCTACCACCGAGAAAGAATGCACCACCGGTTGTGCTTTTTCGGTCATCTATATTGCCTGCCCAATCAGCATCTGTGTATACTTTCAAGTTGAAATCCTTGGTATATGGATACCACAATCCATAGTCAATAGTTCCCTTCAAATACCTAAGAATCTCCTTGACTGCAACCAAGTGGGATTCTCTTGGGCTTTTCCAGAATCTTGCAGTAATGCCAACTGCATGTGCAATATCTGGTCTGCTATGCACTACATAATGCAACTTACCAATCATTGATCGCTATTCCTTCTCATCAACTAATGTTGAGTCATCTTCTTTGGATAGTTTACAATCGGTCACCATCGGAGTACCAACCGGTTTTCTATCTTCCACGTCAAAGGTCTTCAACACCTCTTTGAGATACTTGGACTAAGTGATAAAGATTCCATCTTTCATCTGTTGGATCTACAGTCCAATGAAGAATTTAATCTCCCCTATGAGTGACATCTCAAACTCTTTCTTCATCTCATCAGCAAACTCATGACTCATCTTGTCATCTCCACCAAAGATAATGTCATCAACAAATACTTCACAGATCAGGATCTGATCTCCTTCAGACTTCAAGTAGATATTACTATCTTCACTTGTTCTCTCAAATCCAATCTTCACAAGATGGGAATGCAGATGCTCATACCATGCTCTAGGTGCCTGCTTTAGACCATATAAGGCTTTATGTAGCCTACATACCATGTCACTGTCTTCAGATAGGGCAAACCCATCTGGTTTCTCAATATACACCTCCTCTTCAAGTACACCATTTAGGAATGCAGATTTTACATCCATTTGATATACTTCGAAACCTTTAAAAGCTACATATACAAGAAGCATACGGACTCCTTCCAATCTGGCTACAGGAGCAAAGGTTTGTCCATAGTCTTCTCCTTCTTCTTGAGCATATCCTTTGCACACTAATCTGGCTTTGTTCCTAATCACTATGCCATCCTCATTCAGCTTATTTTTGAAAACCCGTTCGGTACCAATGACATTTTTATACTCTGGTCTGGGTAAGAAAGAGCATGTACCATTTTTCTCTATCTGGTCAAGTTCTTCTTCCATTGCCTTGATCCAATCTTCATCTTTATGGGCCTCTTTGAATGATTTAGGCTCAAATTCAGAGATCATACATGAGTTTTCTCTGACCTTTCTTCTTGTAAGGATTCCTGCATCCTTATCTCCTATGATCTACTTAGGATCATGATTCAGCTTGACATATCGAGGAATGGTCTTAATGGATTCCTCTTATTTTTCTTCTTCATCCTCATCTCCATCAATATCAGCATCTACATCTACCAGTGTAGAAACATTGTTACTGGTACTTGGTTGACTGGCAGTCGGTTCCTAGAAGGTTACAATCGGTTCATTTACCACTTGCTCACTATCGGTTTCCTCATTTTTCTCAAAGGTTTCATCAACTCTTGCATTTATGCTTTCCATAATTCTCTGAGTCCTATTGAAACACTTGAGAGCTTTGCTCTTGGTGGAATATCCTAAGAATATTCCCTCATCACATTTTGCATCAAATTTTCTCTGGTGTTCACTCCTCTTAATGTAAAATTTTCTACCAAACACTCTAAAGTAGCTAACCATAGGTGTCTTACCAGTCCAATACTCATAAGGAGTTTTATCCTTACCTTTCTTGATGAGTACCCGGTTCATTGCGTAGACTGCAGTGCTCACCGCTTCAACCACAGTCCAGTTATTCCTCTCTGCTAGGCCATTCTGTTGTGGAGTCTGAGGGCAAACAATTGCCTCTTGATGCCATGTTCTTCATAGTACTTGTTGAATTCACCAGAAGTGAATTCCCCTCCTTGATCAGTTCTCAGGCACTTGATCCTTTTACCACTTTCCTTCTCCACTAATGCTCTGAAAGCTTTGAACTTTACAAAGGCTTCAGACTTGTCTTTCAAGAATGTGACCCACATCCTTCTTGAGCAGTCATCAGTGAGAATCATGAAGTACCTATCACCCTGCACACTTCTAGTTTTCATAGGACCACACAAATCAGTATGCACAAGATCAAGCAAGTTGTCAATAGTGAAAGATTTACCTTTAAAGGTTGAGGAAGACATTTTCTCCAATTGACACTCTCTGCACAAGGTATTATCCAGTTTTCTTAGCACCGGCAACCCTCTAACTGCCTTGATCTTACTAGCCTTCAAAATGTTATCAAAGTTTACATGGCAGAGTCTCCTATGCCATATCTAGCTATCATCAAATTTAGCCATAAGACATGTACTTATATTTGCATTTAGCTGAAATAGGTTACCTTTGGTCTGTATGCCGGTGGCCACCAATTCACCATTCTTTCCTTTGATTCTGCAAACTCCATTCTTGAATTCTAGAATGAGGCCATTGTCATTCAGCTGGGCAACACTCAGAAGGTTGTGTCTGAGACCATCAACCCAATACACATTGTCAGCACTGCTCTTTCCATTCAGAGAGATGGACCCTCTGCCTTTGACCATGCACGGTGCATCATTGCCAAAGCGAACCACACCACCATCATATTCTTCCAAGGATATAAACTTGCTCCGGTCACCAGGCATATGGTGAGAACAGCCACTGTCAATGATCCACTATTGGAATTATCAAACCGGGAGACAAGAGCCTTCTTGTCTGACACATCTTCCTTGACAGCAACAAACACAATATCTTCATTTTCTTCATCCTCTGACTCCTCATCTGTGACACCTTCATCAACTGCCACAAAATAGTTTCTCTAGTTTCCTCCTTTGAATTTCTTGAACCTTTTTGGTTTGTCCTTGTTGTCGCCATTAGGATAGTTTACAACAATACGTCCTATCTAGTTACAAGAAAAGCATTTCAAAGGTAGCTTACCTCTGTATTTGTTGGTTCCTTTAGGAAGTTTCCTGGCAAGGAGAGCTTCAAATGCCATCAGAATCTCCTCATCATCCATTTCTTTGCTCTATCTTGATTCACCACTAGTGCTAGCTTCTTTTCCTTTTCTGGATGGTACTGCAGAAGCTTTAAAAGCTAATTCTGTCCTTTGAACACTGCCATCAAAACTATTTAGCTCATAGGCTATCAACTTTGCAATGATGGAGTCTAGGGATACCTTAGTCTTGTCTATTGATCTCAGCTCCTGAATAGCAGCAACCCTTATTGCATAGACTGGCAATAGGGATCTCAGGACTTTTCTTACCACAGTGGAATCTTCTATTTTACCTCCTGCACTCTTGATATCTCCAACAACAGTTTTGATTCTTATTCCATATTGTTGAATGGTCTCACCTTCAACCATCTGCATATCTTCAAACTTCCCTCTAAGGCTTTCTTTCTTATCTTCTTTTACATGCTCATCATTGCCATAGATATTTTCGAGAGTATCCCATACCTCTTTGGGATTTTCCTTAGCTTGGACATCAATAAACTCAATGTCAGATAAACTACTAATTAGGGCTTCCATGACTTGCCCATTCTCCTATATCTCTCTCTTTTGGTCATCGATGAGAGTACCGGTAGGGGTAACATAGGCTTTCTCAACATAGCTCCAGTGTTGAGGACCCATGCTTCTAATGTATATCTTCATTCTGTCTTTCCATATACTAAAATTTTCTCTGTTAAACTTTAGACCTTCCCTCTTCATCATTAGACTGGGATCTTTACCTCAAGCGGTTAAGCTTATAACACAGAGGACATGGAGGATGCTCTGATACCAATTGATAACTCAATGATGAAAGAATAGTACCAAACCAGTACTGAGAGGGGGGGGTGAATCAGTACAGGCAAAAACACACTCTTAAACCAGTTTTTCAGTAGACACTGTGCATTGACAGACAAACAGTAACACTAGTCATAAAACAGAGTACAACCAGCAAAAACCCAAAATAGCTAAGACAAGCATAAACTGGTTGATACCTATCTTCTCATATACTCTAACACTTCATTTCCATTTCACCCTAATACATGAACAAGTAATCTACCATCAAAGATATAGATATGAGAAACTAGATCAATATGATTCACTGCTTGATAGAAAACAACAAAGCATCACATGAAGAAGACATCACATATGACACACATATTTTTCACGTGGAAACCCAATAGGGAAAAACCACGGTGGGGATGAATACCCACAAGCTTATTTTTAGAGTCTTTAGAAGTCCGCTCTGTTAGGAGCCTTGTCCAGTTAAGGACTGATACAATAGGTTTTGTTAGGAACCGATCTTATTAGGGATCACCCGGTTAAGGGATGGAAAGAATACCTGGTTAAGGGTTAAACTCTGTTAAAGGTTACCTTGTTAGAGGATTTCAAGAACTCGATTGTTTTGAGTCACCCTGTTAAAGGATTTACAGCAAGCTAGTTAAAGTTGCCTTGTTAAGGGATTTTCCAACTATTGAGGTGGTTAGAGATCAACAGGTATTACAATGATCTGGTAACAGCACTCAATGCCAATGTAGATCCACTTAAACTCCTCTTCACCTTCTGTACTTATATTCTGTAGGTATCACTTCTCTTCTTTTGGTCTGGCAAGAATCACATATCCCTTCTCTTGGATACACACACACAACTTTTGCCAACAACCTCAAAAAGAGACACAACATCGACCTTATAGGAAAATAGATAGGTCAGTAGCATAAACCCTAAACCCTAAACCTGTTAGGTTAAGGAATTCAAAACAGTTCAATCCTAACCATTGAGCACACTGCATTAAATGCAATCATTCTTGATCCAATCTCAAGACATTTTCCATCGTCCATTTCCACCGATTTCATGGCGGCAGATAACCCATCACATGTTCTTACCATTTTACAGACTTCGCACATTCTAGAGGTAGATAGGAACAATCTCCTTCATTCAAGATCCTTCACGTGCACAAGGCTTACATGGCAACAAAATCTGTTCTTCGTTACCATGCTAACTCATCACATAAAGTCACCAGTTGAGCCACATAGGCTTGAAGCACTTCAACCGGAAACCCTGAAGTTGAGACTACCAACCGGTAGTCATACAATGCTTCCATGTGCCGGTTCCCATAACCATATGTCAATTCACCTTGAGCAAACACACCACTTCACTTTGGCACAAAAGCCAGTTCACAGTGTTATACCGGTTCTCACATATGCCGGTTCTCACCTCTTTAGCATATTGACATCAATGACAACATACAATGCTATTATGTCCTCATATCAGTTCACATAATGCCAACAAAGGTGTGGAGACCAAGAGATTTGTCATAAATATATTTCTTATCTCCACACTCCACAATGTACATTGGGAAGACATCCCAAGTACATTGGGAAGACAAGAAGAAAATAAAAAGTCCTTGGGGGATGAACAAGAGAGTTAAAAATTCTCAAATAATGAAGTGCATGGGAAAAGGAGATGGGAAAAGAAATTTAAAATTCCCTGGGAAGGTGAGAAGCATGGGAGAGTGTGAGATTTTGAATTCCTTGAAATGACCCAATTAGGTGCATTTAAGGTTGTAAGGTGAGGAGGGGACAAGTGGACTTAGCAATTTATGTCTATTGGTTGACTTGGTGACTAATCATGGGGATTAGCCATTAGCAAATAATTAAGGAGGTGATTAGGTAGGATCAATGAGGGATTAGAAGACAAGTGGGATTTGTAGGAGGATTTGACAAGAGGAGAGAGAATGAGTGGAGGAATTAAAAATTAAGAAACAATGTTAAGTGGGCATCTAGAAGAATTAATTAGGCTAATGAAGAATTAGGGGAAGAGATTTGTAGGCATCTCATAACTTAGTTAATTAATTGTCATTAATTAACTAACAGAGGATTTAGAAGAATTAATTAATTTGAGAACTTTAGAAGAATAAGGAATAATCAATTTTATTGAATAAATTAATTATATGGACTATAGTGATAGGATTAATTTAATTTAATTTAATTAATTCTGAGAAGAATAAGGGGTAACATAATTAGATCAATTAATTACGTAGAAAGGATAAAATTAATTAAATCTTTAATTTAATTAATTTTGGACATCTACATTTTGCCCCTCTTATACGCAATGGAAAAATTGGCGATGGGTAAAAGATAGAAAAAGGATGCCCCAACATAAAGACGTGGGTGGCATATACCCCCTTGAGAATATAACTGAGAATTTTGAAAAAAAAAATTGCGAAAATTATCGAAAAATAAGAAAATGATAGAATAAACGAGGAGAAAAAAAAGAAAAATAATGATGGGGAAATAAAATAAGTGATTTGACAGAAGGGTGAGAAAACAGGGCTATGGGGGTCCCTATATAAGGCACACAGGGCCCAAGGAGGGGTCATTGTCACATACACCTTTAGGAGATTGGATAGCACGGAGCCTTTGGAGAGAGATGGATCGCCATCTTATACACGAGCACCGAGTAGAGAGAGTCTAACAACACCTGAGATCAGAGGAGTGTGGCCCACCGGTAGGTACCTTGACCCCACTTCCTCCTTTAGTAGGTTAGTGTATTTATTAGGGCCAATAAATAGAGTAAAAGGCTAGCAGGGAGAAGGCATTGATCATCGTTTCAATGTCTCCCTGGGGGATTTAATGTTTATGTAGGTGAATAACTCTTGCACATGCATTGAGGGGATAAAAGAAGGGGATTGATGCTAGCGCTTGTGGCCTAATGCAAGCATGGGCACTGATTGGGCTCAAAAGGGCCGGACAAGGGGCGAAGACTATTCAACGTCTCTACATGTGGTGCAACGCATGCATCATGGTTTTAACACCTCTGCTGGGGATGAATCAACATCTCAGCTAGGGAAGCAAAGGGGGGGGAATGAGGATCAGGAAGGGAGATTAATAGGTTCAAGGGGTGCATAGTGGCCTCAGGGAAGGCATAGAATAGGGAATAGGATAGAATAAGGTAGGTTAGGGTAAGGTAGGATAGGATTATGAATGTTGATGAAGTGAATTGGCTAGATGCAAGCAGACGAGGGACCACTTACATCACGAGAGCATTGGCCTTCGACTATGAGGCTATGCAGGCGGCTTCGATTCGATGAGAGGGTATCTTGAGCATAGTGGGCTTAGGTTTTTTTGGGAGATGGTCCAGGATCAGCCGCACATGGCATTGATGACTATGTTGGTAGAGTGATGGGACAACAGAACCTGCACTTTCCATCTTCCCACTGGGTAAGCTACCATCACACTGCTAGACATTTGGAGGATATTGAAGATCCCCATCTGAGGCATCATCCCACAGTACAAATTGGATGGCAGAGGCTACTATCTATGTCAAGTGTGTGAGTATGCATCCCTACTCATGGAGGGAATGAGGATGCACCTAGGTTGAGCCATGCAAATTTAGCACATCCCACAACTTGTACTATTTATTTGTGGATTGATTAGTAGATGGATAATGCTAAACCTAAGCGGACACTGGTTTTCAATTGGATGGGCCAGATGTGTTTACTATATGGTCAAGGATTGTGTGACATACTATTGGGGTGTAGTGATGCTAGGGCAGCTATACCATGATATGCATTTATGTTTATATCAAGATTATTGGAATCTAGGTATAAGGGTTACACTACTTCACATCTAGGCATGGGATCATATTGTAGTATCTTGGCCGATAGGTCGATAGGATAGGCGGCGACTATTCCCATATGTTGATAGATGCAGATGCCTGGTACATTATCACCGCTTGGGAGCTATGTGGTTTTGGAGGCAATTTTTTTATGAGATGATATTCTTTTGTTGATGTCCTTACATGGACTGTGAGAGATGGAGAGAGGACTAGTAGTTAGCATGGGTACAAACAAAGTGTTGGATTTTTTGTAGGTCAGTCTATGTCATCAATCATTATGCACCACACTGGGTCATGCATCAGTTCCAACACATGCAGGAGCTAGTGGGATATGAGAGATTATACCTATGTATCATGCGAGAGGTTGGGACATGGGGGTAGACACCTAGACCATTAGAGACCTAGATCAATTGGGAGATAGAAGATACCAATGTTTGGGACGAGCGATACAAGGCAGGTGAGGATCCTGGGTGTTCAATGATGTACAGTTGCTGGTGGGATGCTAATAGGCCAATTTGATCGAGTATTCCTAGAGTTCTAGAGGTCGATGAGTTGCGACCATCAGTTGATGAGGTCGTAGGGGGAGATGAGGATGGACCGGTGGATAGGGTGGCAATAGGTGGAGGAGATCAGGGTGAGAAGGGGGAGGAGGAGGGAGATGACAGGCTCGATAGAGGGGGAGAGGGAGAGAGAAGATGCCTAGAGGTGAGGTTACACTACAGCTATATCTAGTAGTATCACAGATTGGACAGGTGCCTAGGGAGAGGGTGCAAATACGATGGACATTCTGGATGTATAGGTCCAGGATGAGAAGGGTGTGTAGGCCATGGGTGGATAGGGACAGGTACGATGGGTCTCCTAGGTGAACTACGACAGAGTTCTCTAGGAGAGAGATGGGGCCAGGGAGAGGGAGTGGAGATTGGAGGATGAGCTACAGGCCTTGGAGGCTGGACAGGGGAGGACAGGGAGCCTAGAGGAGGAGGTAGCAGTGGAGCAGGCCAGGGAAGCGATCCTACAGTCCAAGGTGGATAGGTATAGGAGGGAAGCAAAGGACCTAACAAAGATCCTACAGGTGGCTCAGGCGGAGGTGGTAGCTCTGAGGGAGGAGATAGAGAAGCTCTTAAAGGAGGCCATGAGTGGGGGAGCCATTGGCAAGTTGAGGACAAATTTGGAGAGGATGGATGAGGAGATGGATGTACTCTACACCCGATTGAGCAGAGCAGAGGCGGGCACAGTTAGACTGTGGGGAGAGAGGGATGCAGCCTGATAGCTATTAAAGCCTACAAGGTTTGCACAAGTTTACATAAATCTTACTAGCCAGCAGTGACAGGCAAAGAGTCTGAGTCGAGAGGTTGCATATTTAACGGGGTTGTACCATGGGGTAGTTCCAGCAAACCAGAGGGCAACATTGTACACTGAGAGTATGCAATCACATAGGACCCATAGTGAGCAGTCAGGAGGGTCAGTGGAGATGAGGCCACCTCGAGGTTGCGGGGCAAGATCATTCAGGGGAGCTGGTAGACAAGGTGGGGATGAGGATACAAGGAGTGTGGGCTAGCCCTTATGTATGCAATATTTTGATTATTTTGACCCTTCGAGGAGGATGTATATTGTACCATAATTAACACATTTATTATTTTTTGATATATACATGAGATGTGATTTTGGTGGCGTATACGCATGTATGGACTTTATTATGGACTTTGAATATTATTTTGTTATGTAATGGATGATGATACTATGATTATGATTTGATGTAATGCATGTAATGGATATTATTTGACTTTTTGTGTTGCGAGATGGATGAATTTATATGTATGCATATGTTATCTATGATGGTGCTAACATGTTTGTGGATGCAGGATGCATGTGGATAATATGATGTGCATATTTTTGGATTTTTATGTGATGATAATTCTTATGCTTATGTGATGCAAATAAATGTCCTATATGCATGTTTGTGATAAGATTAATGAAATGCACTTAGATGAATAATAACTAAATGTGTCGAGTGATGTAATGAAAACCCTTATTTAGCCACTAATAAAAAAATAACAAACCAAAATATGACTAATTAGGCTAGTTAGTGATGTATGGACTACCTGATGACTTACTATTCACGTGAGATATTAATGTTTGAATAAAAACTTGATGGACCTAAAATGACCTAAAGATGCCATGTAATGAGATTATTTTCAAATGTTTTGTATTGAATAGAGTGATTATTAATTATTACAATGCTACATGGGATACTAATGTTTGAATGAGCTTCAATTAACCTTACATTATTATGAACCTAAGATGTGTAATTGTGAACATGGATGATGGATACATTTCGATAGATAGTCAAGATTGTATGTGCCAATTTGCATGTCTTAAACGCAATGAATAATGCAACTAAATGCACTTAATGATTATGCAACTAAATGGATAATGCAACTAATGCATAATGCAACTAATGAATAATGCAACTAATGCATAATGCAACTAAGTGGATAATGCAATTGAACAATGCACTTAATGATTATGCAACTAAATGGATAATGCAACTAATGAATAATGCAACTAAGTGGATAATGTAATTGAACAATGCACTTAATGATTATGCAACTAAATGGATAATGCAACTAATGAATAATGAAACTAAGTGGATAATGCAATTGAACAATGCACTTAATGATTCTGCAACTAATGATTATGATTATAAACAAGATGATTATGTTACTAAATGAATAATATACCTAATGATGAGACTAGATGGTAATGAATTAATTTTTTGGAATGTGCCAGCCATAGTACAACAACATAGGACTAGAAGAAATTAAGAAGGTGGATAAGTTGAAGTCTCCAAAATGCATAGTGGTAGGATGAAATGCAAATTATGAGATTGAGATGAAGGGATTTGTTGTGCAAAATGTGGAGAGCAAACCTAGTTTTGATTTTGCCAAGGACAGTCTACACCACTGATTATAGCAATCAAGATGTTATGAAAGATTTGACGTGTGGACTGACTCTCAAACAAACAGGAATCTCTAGTACACAACTGTGTAAACACCATATAGATGTAGGTACAGGGTCACAGGTTCATACAAGAGAGACCTTCAAACACACCATACCATGAAAGCATGCCCCATTATGCCCCAACCCGTAACATACCAAGATATAGATTAATCCTAGTAGTCATGGGTAGGAGCAATCATAGAACAAAATGATGCAAATAAAAGCAAACAGACCAAATCATGCAAGGAAAATGCACAAGGCCAACTGACATCTCTTGCCAAGAGTAAGACTTAGGATTTGTGGTTACATTGTCAGATAAGGGAAGGATGCATCTTGATGGGCAGGGGTAACTAGTAAAATTGAATAGGTAATAGAGCAAGTGGAATAAACACATGAATGCAGATGTGGTACTTCACCACAAATACTTGATGGAGTACGTGTGGATGGATTTTTTAATAGCGCACAAGTCAAGAAGAAGCACAAGCTCAGCACTCAGGATTAAGCTTAGCATGATGGGTGAAAGCTCATTTTGATGGGATAGAAGCTCATTTTTATGGGATGGAAGCTCAATTTGATGGGATGATCTTTATGCATGACTCAGGCAAAGACTCATCATCATGAACCGAGGGAGGGAATGGATAACCAGCTTGTTGAGGATGGTTTGGTGGGGGAAAGTAGGTAGGGCTATTGTGGAGGATACTAAAATGAATAGAAACATCTATGGAGGTGGTTAGGAGCACCTTGTTCCTTTTCATTTTCTTATGAAGGGGATGGATGGCAGGATCATCAAATTGATTTTCTGGCAGAATGAATTGGGCGACTAGCAGCAAGCAATGTGGTGGATGTTGTATGAGAAGGCTTATGAAGTGGCATGGATTGAAGAAATGGATGGGTCAAATGGTTGCAAGTGAGAAAGGGGAACAGGATAGGAATGTCTTTTTTGTAGAATGAAGGAGACAACCGGTTGCAAGCGAAGTGGGGGGAATGATGGTGGGAGTCATCCTACACATATGGCCTTTTAAATAGACATGTAAAATCCTCCTCATTGGCAAGGGGAGAGGGAAACATCAAATTATTCAATTTTTATTATGGGATATGAGCATCGGGTGGGTGGAGGTTGGTGGGATATGTTATGAAGCAAAATTCAGGCGAGGGGGGGGGGATGGATTTGAGTATGTCCAGATAGACGATGGATCTAGATTATTTACCCTAGCGCCTAAAACCAAGTTTTCACCAAGGTACTTTCCCATAACACCACAGAATGGTTTTCACTGATGGACATATTGATTTTTCTCTACTTTTTCTATTTTTTACTTCTTTTTTTGTATTTTTGTGCTTTTTTTTTACTTTTTTGCTTATTTTTTTATTTTTTTGCATGCTTTTAGACAACTGGTGACCTTCTAAGGATTAAGCATAGAATCTCTTTAGGTGCATGATGTTCATAGGCTCATCTAAGGGATCTTCTTTGGGAGTGGCCAACTGATATGCCCCTGATCCATACTTTGTTGTGATCACATAAGGTCCAAGCCAATTGGGCTCGAACTTACCTTTCTTTTCTCTTTCTTGAAGGTTTCTCTGATTTTCCATAAGGACAAGATCACCAACTTTAAATTCCTAGGTTTTGACTTTCTTGTTGTAGCTCAAGCATAAGTGATTTTGATATACTTGAAGATGGTTTAAGGCCTTGAAGCACCTTTCATCTAGCAATTCCAGCTCTTGCAACCTGGCAACTCTATATTCCTCATCAAGGATGATATTCTATAGTGACACCCTTAGGGAGGGGATCTCGATCTCAAGAGGGAGGATAGCTTCAAAGCCAAAGACAAGGGAATATGGAGTGGCACCTATGGGTGTTTGGATGGAGGTGCGGTAAGCTCACAAAGAAGGATGGAGTTGGAGTTGCCAATCACGACCAACTTCATTGACTATCTTTTTAAGGATTTTGATTAGAGTTTTATTAGAAGCCTCAACTTGACCATTACCTTGCGGGTATTATGGGGTGGAGAAATGATGCTGGTTATCAAACTTCTAACAAAGTTCTTTAACATCTTGATTTTTGTGCCATTATCCGTGATGATAAATTTGGGGATTCCATAGCGGCAGATTAAGTAGTTCAAGATGAATTTAGAGATCTGTTTCCAAGTGGTGAAGGTAAGAGAAATAGCCTCCACCCACTTGGTGAAGTATTTGGTGGCAGTGATGATGAATTTATGATCGTTGGAGGATGTGGGATGGATTTTCCCAATGAGATCAAGACCCCACTGTGAGAAGGGACAAGGTGTGATAAAAGGATGCAGATCTTGTGATGGAGCATGAATCTTATCACCATGCTTCTGACAAGGGATACATTTCTTAACATAATTATATGCATCTTCTTCCATTGTAGGCTAGTAGTATCCCGTTCACAAGAGCTTTTTAGCCAAAGTGAGACCACTTGAGTGTGCCCCATAGATACCCTTGTGCACTTCGCGTAGTTCCCATTCAACCTCTTGTTTGTCTAGACAGCTTAGGAGGGGACATCAAAATGCCTTCTGAATAGGGTGTCTCCAAGAAGAGTGTAACGAGTGCAATGGCGGATAAAGGTTTGTTGTTGGGTTTTGGTGAGGTGGGGAGGGATAATGTCATCTCTTAGGTAAGTGAAAGTCTCTTGATACCAAGGAGATTCGGGACCAACGAGTACACACACTATTTCAGACTCAATTAGATCATATGCCGGCATGAAGAGCTGCTCGACCAAAAACTCACATTTTTTACTATGTGTCGGCATCTGGAGGAGAGATCCAATAGTAGCCATTGCATCTGCAACCCTATTATTTGTGCGTGGAATCTACTCAAATTGGATTGTCGTGAAGTGCTACTTTAGGTCTTCTACCATGTTTTGATAGGGATGAAGCTTGTCATCTTTTGTTTGATACTCATTGTTGACCTGTTTAATGACAAGTTGGGAATCACCATAGACATGTAATTCCAATATCTTCCATTGGTTGGCCAAATAGAGTCCAGTGATCAGTGCTTCATATTCTACAATATTGTTGGTGCATCCAAAGGCTATCTTATATGATTTAGGGATGCAATCTCCTTGAGGTGTGATTAACAATATGTCTGCCCCCGATCTATTTTGCATGCAGGAACCATCAAAATATAACTACCACGTGGAAGATGTGGTGACAGTCATTATGGACTCATCGAGGAATTCTACGAGGATGGGGTGATCACATTGAAGTGGAGCATTTGTCAATTGATCTGATATCAATTATCCTTTGATTTCCTAATTGATCATGTACTAATTATTCATCTTATTGATTAAATAATTATTTAATTATTTAATTAATTTAATTAATCTTATTCTTCTAATTTCATATTTCCTCATCATCTTACTAATTATTCTATTTCTTATTCTTTCATCATTTAATCAATTTAACCATTTTCTAATGTTAATTAAATATTTATTATTTAATTAATTCTGATTTTTAATCCCCAATTTAAATAATCTTTATTATTTAAATAAATTCTATTCTCAATTTCTATCATCATCTAATCATTCAACCCTTTTCTAAATATTAATTAAATATTTATTATTTAATTAATTGTGATTTAATTCCTTTAATTTAAATAATCTTTATTATTTAATTAAATTTCATTTCTAAATAATTAAATAGTTTCTTTAAATTATTTAATTGACTAATTATTTCCACTAATTTCAATTCCAAATCCCTAAATTCTAATTTCATTTAATTTCATATTTCATTTAATTTCACATATTCTTCTAATTTCTTCCAATTTGAATTACATGTGCATGATTTCAAAAACCAAATTGAAAATCAAAGTCAAGTTCTAAATATATTCAAATGCTAAAATGAATTTAAAATAAATTCAATTATTTGAATTAAAATCTCATGCAAAGATTAAATTCAAAATCTAAGTCAAAGTGCAAGCACATGCTAAATTAATTAATTCAATCAATTAATTAATTAAATCATTATCTCTCCAAACTTTATTTCCATCTTTTAGTTAGCTTTTTCTAAATAAAGATTTCTTTGTCATCAATTAATTTTCCTATAATCATTCTTGTTCTTCTTTCAGTTATCTTTTTCTTAATCAGATGACTCAATTAATCTATTCAATCTATTATGTTTCACCTCCAATTCAGTAGTTCAACTATCAATCAGCATGTGAGCTCACCTGAGTTCCACCTCTTGATCAATATGTTCCACCTTTCAAACAATTTTCTCCAAAAATCTATAAATTGAGCATTCAATCCTCACAATTCCTCTGAATCACGAACTTTGAATCTTTGTGTCACTTGTAGGTTGCCAGCGCAATATCTAAGAGCCATCATACCACAGAGAAGAGAAGAGCAATGGAAGTTATACGCAGTCACAAAATAGGGAGTCTTTAATTGATTTCATTTATAGTTCCTATTTTGCTTGATTGTGTTATTTCATTGTCTGTTTATTAGAATTCTTTGGTTAGATAGGGATTCATGATTTCCCTTTGATTCTAATTGATATTTTATAAGATGAATTTGATACGCTACATTTTGGTGAAACCAATGTGAACAACAGTTAATTAACCTTATTTTTTCTATGTGATTTTTGCAGGTCGTACGAATTTTTTCATTTTTTGCAGGTTTTGCATGGATTTCAAAGTGGATCTCATCATCATGCAATCATGTTTACAGAATCATGCAATCTCATAGACAGATTAATGCATTCATGTAGACACCAATAGACATTCATAGTTTTTCATTTTCTGGTTTGTGTCACGCATTCACCAATATCTTCACGCATTCACCAATATCTTCACGCATTCACCAATATATTCACTCATTTGTCATAAGTGTCACGCATTCACCATAAGTGTCACTCATTCTCCATAAGTGTCACGCATTCACCAAAATTCTCATGCATTTGCCAAAAGTGTCACGCATTCGCCGTAGGTGTCATGGATTGATCCTAATAATATCGCACAATTATCTTGTCACTGTCACACATTTATCCTGATAGATCACGCAATCGCTATGTCAAAATCATGCAATCGCCCTGTCAAAATCATGCAATCGCCCTGTCAAAATCATGCAATCGCCCTGTCAAAATCACGCATTCGGCCTGACAGAATTACACAGTTGCTTATCCAGAGTCATGCAATCGAGCAGGTATAATCACGCATTCATTTCTGTCAATTTTTTATTCTTTATTTTCTATTGATTTGATTTTACTGCTAATCATCTATTTGTAGCCTATGGCGAATTTACAGAAAGGATCGGATTAGTATTAGATCAATTACACTCATAATCTCACACTTCATCTTTTGGGGCTTAAATCAACAATGGTTAAAGTGGACGTGCATGCACGATCTCACACTTCATCTTTTGGTGCTTAAAATTAACATTGGTTAAAATTGACATGCATGTATAACACTTTGATTTGGTGCTTAAAATCAATAATGGTTAAAATTGACATGCATGCCTTCATATTTCAATTTGGTGTTTAAAATGGACATGCACATGCGTATTCAACACCTCAATTTGGGCTATAAAATGAGCATGAATCAGGCTACATTAGATTAAATCACCTTGGGTTTTCTTAAGGTAAATAATTTTTATCATGTTTGGGGTGGACCTAATATTACATTAACTAACTTTCCACCTGCCTTCGGGGTCTTGGGAGAAAGGAAGGAGGTGACAATGACATCCAATTTTATTTTATTCCACGTAGTGAGGGGTATCTTTGACTGGGGATTTCATCACCCCACAGAGGTACTTCAAATTGGATGCGTTGGGGATATCATCTCTCCTAGCGTACTCTCAAGCGGGTTTTTGGAGCCGCTATATAAATATACTAGTCAAGCGGCTAGAGTGTTGAGTGAATTCGACGTATGTGGGGGCCTTCCCTGCACTAATAAGCTTAACTAAAGTCTTAACTGGCTTGCTCTGAGAATCCATCGTTGGATCGGGACCCCTCAAAACCTTATACTACGAACCAATTTAGTAGCCCAAAATCCTACATTCAATGATTCCAGGAGTGCGGATCGTACCCCATAGATACCCCTCATGTACCTTTCATTATGAGAGAGAAATCCCTTGGTGATAAGATCTTTGAATCTTCGGGGTAAGAGAGACTGGCATGCCCGAGAAGTGTGTGTCGTGGAGTGGAGCCAGTGCTGCCAAACTCTCTATCTGTCTATCTTGTTTCAGTATTTTATTGTGGGGGCCTCATTGAATGGTGTCCACTTTCTAGCCTAAGATTGTATTTTGTGCTTTTTTATGTATCGTTGTATCATACCAGTATTGAGTCAGTCATTTGGGCTATTTTAGGCCCTATCCTATGTATCTTTGAATTTTTTGAGATTGTTTGAAAAACCAGTTCAGTCAACTATATTTACCTCCAAACAATTGTTCTCAGACTTGAAAAAACCACAAAACTTGTCCTACACATGGAATTACTAAAAATAAAGTCCATTTTTGAAATGTCAAAACTCAAAGCTTTAACATACTTGTGACTATAGGAAATCCTTGCATAGTCCTCATTTACGTCCTTACTATCAAACTAAGTCCTAGCATAAGTATTCACTTATGTCCTTACTATTGTCATAAGTCCTCACATAGATCTTTATTATAGTCCTCATTATCGTCTGTATATACGTCTTTGTCTAGACTTCATATACGTCTATCTTAGTCCATCATTAGTTGCATAATCATCCTAGAAAGTCATACCCCAAACATCCAAATCACAATCAAAGGATCAATCAAACTCAACCTCAACTCAAACAAGTTTGTCAAGTTCAATAAAACATTGTCATATTCAGAGAAGTAGAGAAAACATCTTACATGTTGTGATCCTAGGTCCAAATAAAACAAGAAAAAATCATGGATTGGTATTATACATTTCATAGGGAAGGTGGAGGATTCATCCCTTCCATTCCTATTCCATCGCCATCCATAGAAACCTTATCTCAACAAATCAAGACTTTGCAACAACAAGTGATAGACATGACTACTCTTGACAACTATAGGGGCTGGTTAGAAAACATGATGAGAGAAGTGATGACCACAAGGGAATCATTATTAGGCCAACCTTCTTCTTCTAGTGAGACCATTCAAACATGCCAACCTTCATTCTTCAACAAAAATGTTCCTACGTCAGTTCAACCAACATTAGAGTCATGTAAACCTTCTTTTTCTTTCAACCCACTATATCAATCATACCAATCACATCAACCCAACATTCAAACCTCTTTCAACCAAAATCAAACCCTATTCAACCAAAGTCCAAATCAAAATTCACATCAACCCAACATTCAAACCTCGTTCAACCAAAATCAAACCCCATTCAACCAAAGTTCAAATCAAAATTCACATCAACCCAACATTCAAACCCCTTTCAACCAAAATCAAACATCTTTCACCCAAAATCATAATCCTTTCAACCAAAATCAAATCCCTTTCAACCAAATCCCAAGTCAAACATATCTATCAACCATTGCATCATCCCCTGAAGTCACACAATACCAATCCATGCCATCTTCATCTAATAACACAACCTTCCAAGGGCTATCCATCGTACAAATCCAATCTATTTCAATTCATGATTCAAAGGATCTCATTCAAAATCCTTTCTCATCAGGCCAATATGTTGAAACATTCCAAGAATCTCCCATGTGTTTCCAAACTCCTTCCTCATGTCAATAGGATGATCCAAAATTCAGAAGAAATGAGTCCTAAAACAAATAAAGATCAAGAACAACCACTTCCATCCTACCCAATTTTTTATCAAGATCCCACCGACCAAGAATCTTATGATGATCCCCTCGCTCTTTTCAATTCCATTCATAATCAAACCCTTCCATCTCAAGAACAAAGTGTCATTTCAAGTCTCATCCAACATCCACCTCCTAAACAAGATCAGGACACCTCTTCCATCCTTCATAATAATCCTTTTCCAAGACAAGATCAAATCATACCTTTACCTTCATGTCCTAAACAAGATCCCATTATTTCTCCAAATCCTGATCAAGATCTCTCCATCCCTTCATCTCCATGTCATAATCCTCCATGTTCTTCACAATATTCCCTCTCAAATGAACTTACCATTTCTCCTAGTCACCCTCATGATCCCAATCCCTCTACACAAGTTTTTTGTGAACCCCTTATCAATGAAATCATCAATCCAGATCATACTACATAGAGAAACTTGTCAATAATTGTATGTGGGCCATCATCCAACGCTAAGGTAGTGACAAAAACAAGTGTAACACCAACTAATGAGATCGACACCTAGTTGACTTCATCATCCTCTTCAAGTGCATCAATAGAAACAAACATAACACCTACTCATATTTGCCTCATATACCCACACTTGATAGACTGGGGGCAAGAGGATCTACCGCAATTGGATTTCTTTGAAAATCATAAGGCTATAGCTGAATTCATGGGTTCTAGAGCTGGATTTTCCTCTGATGATCCACAAAATCCAAAAACTAAGGAAATCAACATTAGAGATAGAGAGTGTGTACACTTAGTTGAGTCCTTATATTTTATTGGAAAAAACATCTTTATCCGACTATTCAAACAAAGACCAATGAACTATCTACACAAAACTTCTTGACCCTATGAACTGCAGGCACCTTAAACAATATTACATCTAAGGGTTGGGTTAGTTTAGGTTTTACTTTCTGCATTGCATATCATATTATTCAAAGCACTACATTACATATAGTTTCTTTTTAAAATGCATCGCATTCGCAAAGTTTCTGCATTTTCATATAGTAGCACCAATAAAACAAGGCAACTGTTCAAGTTTATCATTCGTTTGCATTCAAGAGAAGTAAGGGTAGTCTCCTTTCTTAGATATTCAGACATGAAGTCTTTGGTGTTCTAAGGTCATTCATTTTCAACATTACCCTGTGATGACGCTTTACTTATGGTTGGGTAGTGATTTCACTATTTGAGACTTGTTAACCCAAAATCTATCAATTGCTATATCTCAAGCATATTAAGAAGATCTCTAATTCATTCTAGACACCTAGTTGATCATATGACCAGTGAAAAATCTAAAATTCTACTTCAGCGCCACTGTAATTGTCACACCCAAGTAGGTTTAATTACTTACAAGTAAAGGCAAGAAAATAAAAGAAAAAGAGCTATGCCCAATATTCATCTCAAGGCAAAAGAGAAATGATATATAACTAAAATATTTGAGAAATTACAATCTATAACCTCGTCAGAGCTCTCAAGGCTTGCTGGCAGCGAGGCTCTATTCGGGATGCTTTTGAAGTTAGGATAATCTAGGTAGCTAGTCATATAGGATGCTAAGGATATTTAGTGAACACAAGAGCGGGAATTAACTCATCTGCACACACATGGGCAAAAGAAGATCAAAGTTTCAAGAACCAATGGAGAAGTTTTTTGTGTCTCCATTTGTAAATCCTAGTCACTAAGTGTGTTAATTTGGATATTCCAAGGGGCCTTAGGGATCTATTGACTGCTTATCTATGAAATGTTTTGCACCTCCATTTCAATTGGTGTATTATAAATGCTAAAACAAACACAGTCAACCTTGTTCGAATAGGAAAGGCATCTTCATCATGCATATTACATTAACATAGGTCATGTCAAAAATTCATTGGCTCCACATGCATTCTGCAGATCATCATGTCATGCAGGTTTGCACAATGGGGGCATAACTGAAAAAATCCTAAAAAATATCATATAAAGTCCTGAAGAAATCCTTAAAAAATTCATATAAAGTCCTGAAAAAATCCTTAAAATCATATAAAGTCCTGAAAAAATCCTAAAAATCATTTAAAGTCCTAAAAAAATCATAAAAATTATATAACGTCCTTCAACAAAATCCAAAAACTATGAAATACTCAAAATCCAAAAACAATGAAAAACCCAAAATCCAAAAACAGTGAAAACTCAAAATCCAAAAACAGTGAAAACCATAAAATCCAAAAAAATCCATATAATGGCCTGAAAAAATACCAAAAACATCCATATAATGTCCTGACAAAAATACCAAAAACATCCATATAATGTCCAAAAAAATCAACCAAAAACATCTGCAAAATGTCCTGAAAAAATCAATCAAAAACATTCAAATATTGATCTACATAATCCCAAAACATCGAAAAAAGCTCTTGGAAAAGAACTAAAAATCATAAATCAATCAATCAAAAAAACTTGCAATAAAATGGCTTGTGAGAAACAAATACCCTAGCAGATATCCAACAAACGCTTCGCACGAAGTTAACAAAGGATACGACTATCCAGTCAGACATTTGCAATCAACTGATCAAATTGTCTTATCAATCGTATCATATCCATATCAAAGTGATCATTATCTTGTCTTAAACAGAAGAGGATGCACTCAAAATCAGACAGGTCAGTCTTAAACAGGGTCCGCAACTTTCTGAGATCAGACATTACCAACCATCACATCAAGCAACTGAGAACGAAGCACAAGGTCAGTATAGCTGCTGAATTTTGTTTGGGTCAGTCTTTATCTTTTATCATTTGGTGACAGATTATGTTCCTATGCTACTCAAGGATGTCCACAAGTGACTAGAGGAGCAATGATGGGCATTATCTTTTTCTTTGTTTGTTGCTTGTCTACTACGTGTTTGTTTCTTCAATGAGATATCTTTACATCTTGGTTCCTTATACCCTGATGTGCTAAGCATCATTTTTCAATAATAAGGCTTAGTGATGAATATATATTGCGCAATAAATAATGACACAAGTTTGTGATTCATCATTCTCATTCTCATCTCATCTTCTTATTGCTAGTTTGTTGATTCTTTTCTCATCATCTCTTTCTAAATTATTTTCTCATCTAACATTGTTCTATTTCATTCTAGGGTTCATTCTCTCATATTCTATCTCAATATCATCTTCACATCACCTATCTCTAATCAACTAACCATTCTTCTATCTTTCATCTCACATTCTTCTTCTTTTTTCGAGAGATCATTCATGTCTTTAATGCACAAACAATCTCTCAAGGGGGCATTGCACCCTAAGTGTCATTGGGGCATACACACCGAGACATATTGGGGCAGTTTTTTTCATTGTCTCAAAGAGGCAAATGTAGACACCTAAAAATGTCTCATTGATCATGTACTAATTATTCGTCTTATTGATTAAATAATTCTTTAATTATTTAATTAATTTAATTAATCTTATTCTTCTAATTTCATATTTCCTCATCATCTTACTAATTATTCTATTTCTTATTCTTTCATCATTTAATCATTTTAACCATTTTCTAATGTTAATTAAATATTTATTATTTAATTAATTCTGATTTTAATCCCCAATTTAAATAATCTTTATTATTTAAATAAATTCTATTCTCAATTTCTATCATCATCTAATCATTCAACCCTTTTCTAAATATTAATAAAATATTTATTATTTAATTAATTGTGATTTAATTCCTTTAATTTAAATAATCTTTATTATTTAATTAAATTTCATTTCTAAATAATTAAATAGTTTCTTTAAATTATTTAATTGACTAATTATTTCCTCTAATTTCAATTCCAAATCCCCAAATTCTAATTTTGTTTAATTTCATATTTCATTTAATTTCGCCTATTCTTCTAATTTCTTCCAATTTCAATTACATTTGCATGATTTCAAAAATTAAATTGAAAATCAAAGTCAAGTTCTAAATATATTCAAATACTAAATTGAATTTAAAATAAATTCAATTATTTGAATTAAAATCTCATGCAAAGATTAAATTCAAAATCTAAGTCAAAGTGCAAGCACATGCTAAATTAATTAATTCAATCAATTAATTAATTAAATCATTATCTCTCCAATCTCTATTTCCATCTTTTAGTTAGCTTTTTCTAAATAAAGCTTTCTTTGTCATCAATTAATTTTCCTCCAATCATTCTTGTTCTTCTTTCAGTTACCTTTTTCTCAATCAGTTGACTCAATTAATCTATTCAATCTATTATGTTTCACCTCCAAATCAGCAGTTCAACTATTTATCAGTGTGTGAGCTCACCTGAGTTCCACCTCTTGATCAATCCGTTCTAACTTTCAATCAATCTTCTCCAAAAATCTATAAATTGAGCATTCAATCCTCACAATTCCTCCAAATCACGAACTTTGAATCTTTGTGTCACTTGCAGGTTGCCAGCACAATATCTGAGAGTCATCATACCATATAGAAGAGAAGAGAAATAGAAGTTATACGCAGTCACGGAATAGGGAGTCTTTAATTGATTTCATTTATAGTTCCTATTTTGCTTGATTGTGTTATTTCATTGTCTGTTTGTTAGAATTCTTTGATTAGATAGGGAGTCGTGATTTCCCTTTGATTCTAATTGATATGTTATAACAAGAATTTGACATGCTACAGAACTCACTCAGTAACATGACCCATTTAGCAGTTCTTTTTATGAGAGCAGCCTTTGCTAAGATGTACTTGAGAGGGTCAATTTTAGAAATCATTTTTGTTTTGTTGTTACGCATGTAATGCCAAAGTTTATGTGTGCTAAATATAAGTGTCAAGCATTCCCTTTCAATAGGGGTATAATTGAGCTCATATCCTACTAAATTGCGGCTGATATAGTAAATAGCATGCTCTTTTCCTTGATCATCTGTCTGTGCCAGTAATGCCCCCAGTGCCACTATGGTTGCTGATATATACAAAAGGAGTGGTTGTCCTGGGATAGGAGGCATAATAACTGGAGGTGATGCTAGGTATTCCTTGAGTTTCTCAAAAGCCTTCTGACATAGGCAATCCCATTTGAATTTTGTATCCTTGCATAGTAAGTGTGCAAATGGGTGACACTTATATGCGAGCTGTGAAATGAAGTGTCTGATAGATTGGAGTTTTTCTTGGAGGCTGCATAACTATCTAAGAGTCTTTGGGGGAGACATTTCCATGATGGCTTTCACCTTTGCAAAATCAACTTCTATGCCTTTGCGGGAAACAATGAAACCAAGAAGTTTCCCAGATGTAACACCAAAGACACACTTCTTAGGATTTAGGCATAGCTTATACTTTTCCAATATCTCAAATATATGCCTTAGGATAGGAATATGTTCAATCCTTGTCTTGGATTTTCCTAGGAGATCATCCACATAATCTTCCATGATTTTGTGCAAGAGGTCATGAAAGATGGTTATCATTTCTCCCTGATATGTTGCTCTGGCATTCTTGAGACCAAAAGGCATGACTTGATAACAAAAGGTGCCCTAAGGTGTTGTGAATGTTGTTTTGTGTTGGTCCTCTTCTGCTATCTTGATCTGATTGTATTCGGGAAATTCATCCATAAGTGACAGCATTTCATGTCCCGTTGTGAGGTCTATGATCATGTCTATGTTGGGAAGCGAGAAATCATCCTTAGGGCATGCTTTATTCAAATCTCAGAAGTCTATACAAATATGGATGCCCCCAATAATTTTTCCAACAAGGACAATGTTGGACACCCACTCAGGATAATTTATTAGTTTTATGAATCCAGCATCCAACATCTTTCGAAGTTTTGCCTTGTTAAGGAGTGCTATGTGGATGCATTTTGCATAATTTTTGTTTCACAAGTTTGGCATCTGGATGGACAACAAGATTGTAGACTACTAATTCTGGATCAAGGCATGGCATATTAGCATATGACAAGGCAAAGTTAACCTTTTTTCTATGAGAAAATTGATGAAGTTTTGTTTTTCTTGATCCGACAGAGACTTAGCAATGAGCATGTTCTTAGGAGAATCTTTAGTGCCCACGTTGATAGTGTCCATTTCCTCTATAAGTAGGGTTGACCTATCTTGTTGTGAGGGAACCATGGTAGGGAGGTTAATTCCCTCATCCTCAAGTGCCTGATATAGGTTGTTCACTTAAGGATACGCCCTTTATTTTTATGTTTTCCTCATCCATAGGTGCCTTGGGAAGGTTTTCACCTAAGGAATCATGATTTTTTTTTATTGTCTTTTTTGTGGCTAAGGGTATTGACCTGACTACCAAAATATCCTACCTCATGCAATTGGATCCCATGAACTTTGTTGCAATATTCCAAGTTGTGCATAGTCAGGAGATTCGTGAGAACATTATCGTTGACACATACGTCTAACGCAAGTTTTTCTCGTTGGTCCCAATCTATAAGCTCAAGATGGACAAGTTGCAGCTCATATGGAGGGGAAGGGATTATAAGGTTGATGGTGTTGATATGGGTGTTAAAGAAGATGTCTCTTGGTATTCAAAATGCATTTCATGAAATTCCTCTTTGACATCCAAAGAGGGCTCTGAAGGGGCACCAGCGATAGTGATCTTAGGTACTGGATAGTAACCCAAGCCCCTATTATGCTTATATGAGATGGGATATATCTGTGCTTTGATTCCTTTCTCTTCAGGTCCCAAGTCGTGTCATTTATAACCCATCTATCCACTATAGCTGATGCTTTTGGGGACATTTTCTTCAGGATATTTGATGATTCTTCGTATTCTTCACAGTATAACCAAGAGGACACATTTGTCTCTATACTTTCTTCATCAATTTGGCCCCACTTCTTGAATATGGTGTCTTTGCACTGCATAGTAAGTTTCTGGTCCTTTTTTATTTCTTTGGGATTTCCAAATGATTTGGGAGATAACGGGAGTTTGCCCACATATAGGACATCCTCAAGTTTGTACTCATTGGAATCATCGTCTATGATTTTGACCTTAGGTTCTGGTTGAGATGAAGTGGAGGCAACTTTGGATGCATCAGATGGAGAAGGCAGAGCGGGTCTATTAAGCGGACAATGATATCGATGCTTCCACTCTAGAAGTTTGCAATACTGAAAAGGTTGCAAATCACCTTAATAGTGATCTCTCTACCATTGAAGGGGAATTTAAGGCATTGGTGGTAGGTGGAGGGAACAACTTGAATGGAATGGATCCATGGATGATCAAGGAGGATGTTATAAGGGAGATCATGATCCAAGACTTGGCAAGTGATTTCAACTATCGTAGGGCCCACTTGAAGAGGCAAAGTGATCGTGCCTTTAGAAACCCTTTCTACATCATCATACTCCTTTATTGTGATTTAGCCTGACAAGTCAACCAACTCCTCAAAAAGTCCCAGTTGCTTTATTAGCTTGTATGTACAGAGATTGAGTCCAGATCCACCATCTATCAAGATATGTTTAACCTATGCTTGTGGACAATAGCTTCAATGTGCAATGGTTTATTATGATCATCACCGAAGGGAGAATCATTGGAGGTGAAAACAAGGTGGTGTTGAGTGGCGAGGTTTTCGATAAGAGCTTGAAAATGAGTAGCATTGATGTTGTCGGGGGCACGTGATTCAATAAGGGCTTGTTCAAAAATCTCCTTGTGAATGGGAGAGGCCTTGAGGAGCTCTAGGATGGAAATTTGTGTAGGAGTCTTTCTGAGGTGATCTAGGAGGTCATATTGGTGAATGGATGAAGTGGGGGGAGGATTGGGTGGGGGAGGAGCTCCTTGGATAGTTACTCTTTTGTGACGAGTGGTTACATTACAGTCATTCTGAGGATGGTAAGTGGAAGGGGCGGTACCTTGAATGACTATTTTCATAGGGTTGGGCCTACTTGCTAGTTGTGAAGGGGGAGGACCACCTTAAATAGTGACCTTAGGTCTATTTCTGGAAGGGGGAGTATTAGCTCCCTGGATAGTGATAATGTTGGCGTGGTTATCTGCAGGCTCTATACGACCCACCAAGGAGTCAAAGATGGATATATGATTAGTATAATCATAGTTGACAACGTTAGATGATAAGGCCTTGCCTTTATCATGCTTTGGGAAGGGTTCTTGGTACATCTTGAGTTTGTCATTATTATTACCAAGTTTTGTCGTTGACTCATTGCTACCTCAATATCGCCCTTATCAATGAGATCTTGTATATAGTTCTTCAGTTTCATACACTTTCATGTATCATGCTCATTGATGTGGTGATACTCACAGTACTCATTCTCATTATACCACCTAAGTTTGGGTTGGTTAGGATCAAACAGGAAGGTTATCGGAAAGACAACCACGCCAGCTTGGACAAGTTTTTGGAATACAACCTTGATGGGCTCGGCAAGAGGATTATACTCCCTTGGCATTTGATTATTAGATTGGGGTGATTGTCCCTGGATTGAGACATTGTTGGGAGGTCTTTGAGATTGAATTTGATTGTTTTGTCGATTGTTTAATTGATTGCTAGTGGTGGTGGGTTTAGGAGGAGCAGCCATGGTTTGAACCCGTTTTGTATTAGTGACACTGTCGTTAACTACGTTCTTGTGTTTGGACCAAAATTTTGGTTTATCATTGTTATAAGAGGAAGTGCTCTGGTTTGATTTCTGATAATGTTTTAGAATGCCTTCCTCTAACAAGACACATTCAAGGGTGAAGCCCTTGATAGTCAACTTTTAGAAAGATTTTATACACTCAACCATCAGGGGTTTTGATAGTTTGGGTACCAGGTTCTTTTGGAATAACTCAATTTGGTATGCCTCTAGCATATCCCACTAAATTTTTTTGATGAGATGTCGCCACCTTTGCAAGAAGTTGGCGAAGGTTTCTTCGAGCCTCTATTTTGTGTTACATAGGTCCATCATGGAAACGTCATTAATGATATTATAAGCATAGTGGGCCATGAACTTTTCTGCTAAGTCCAGGAAGGAAGTAATAGAACCTCGAGGGAGGGATGAGAACCACGCAAGCGCATCTCCTGTAAGACTTTTAGGAAAAAGTCTACAAAGGTACAAATCACTATAGGAGACCTCTTGACATAAGATGTGAAACTCATGGACGTGGTCTCGAGGGTCAAACTTGCCTTCGTATTTCATGAACTTAGGCATTTCAAACCCCGACAGGTAAGGTGTGACTGACATTGATGGATCATAAGGGTAGGGACAGAATTCCTCGAATGGATAAAGTTTTCTCTTGTTGGTCCCTTCATGTTTTTAATGATATCCTTCATGTCCTAAATTTCCTTGATTAAATCATATTGTGGATCTTCGACATGAGGAATGTAGTGAACTATGTTTGCCCTAGGTATCTGGTGTGTCATGGATGACATACCACCACCACTAATATATTGGTAAGACAAAGAAATAGGTATTTGAGATGTGATGACCGATGTGATGGGAACTTGAGAGGTGATGATTAGTCATGACCCGTGGATTGTTGTGGCGTGAGAAAGAGAATCATTTATGAAGTTAGCAGTATTGTTGAAGGGGATGGATGATTGTGGAATAGAGACATTTGGATGGGTAGAAGATGATGGTATAGAAGCATGTTGAAGAATAGATGTAATTGGGTTAGACAATGACATAGATGCTAGAAAAGAAGAAGAAGGTTGGATGGAAATTGTGGGGATGGATGTTGCGGGTGCTACAGATTGAGGATGAAGGATGAGGTTGATGATGAGATTAGAAGAAAATTCTCCCTATGGTTGTTGATCAAGAATGGATCTATCGAAATCAAGGGGAAGGTGAGCTTCATTTTCAATAAGGATCCTCAAAAGACCACTAGGATTATGTTGCATGAATTTCTCCATCATTTCTTGATTGTATGAATCTTCTAGGAATGTTCATATTTCGGGGGGGGGGGGGGGGGGGGGGGCGAGGGCGTCGTCTTGATCAACTATGTTAGGGTCTAATTGTGGTTGTGGATTTTGAATGTCTGGTTGTGAATTTTGACCTTGTGTAGGATCTTGATATAGGATACTAGTATCTGGCATACTGTATTGTTGTTTGACCATCTTCTTCTTTTGAGGTTGAGTTGTGACCATACAAGAATAACCTTAAAGAAAAGATTTTGGAGGAAAAGATTGATGAAAGGACTTAGAAAATATTTTTGAATTTTTTATTTGATTTGGATTTGATGAAGATCACACCTTAGTCCTTGGATGAGGATTTTAGGTGGAGAAGGTTGATGATGAAAACCACAAGCGAGGTGATAACCAAGTTGGGTGAAATTTAGATCTTAGGATAATAATCAAAGTCTTTTTCTACTAAGGATTCACTAATGATCCTAAAAAAAATAAAGACGTGGGATTGGAGTCTTGATTGACCTAAAAGATGAGGCAAAGGTGCTTGGGGGAGATTCTTTCCCAAGCACAAAAGACAAATTGATTGAAGATGAGGTCTAAATAAAACTTCACAAGGTATGAACCTTAGAGTGAGGTTGATTTGATTTGGATGATTGATTAAAGGATTCAATGATTGATTAAAGATTGATTTGATTGAGGTTTGATTATTAGATAAATTGATGTGCTAAGTCCTTAGAAAAGGTTGATGATGAAAAATCAAAGAAGGGTGATAGTGATGACTAGAAGAAAGTGGTGACTAGATTATTCTTGACAAGGAAATGACTCAATAAGTGATAGGTTCGAACAGAAAATTGTATGAATGGATGTGACCACCCTGATTTTGATGATAGTTGGTATTAAAAGACAAGTCTAATCCTTGGTGTAGGGTGCGGACTCTTAGTTCATCACTAGCATCAAACTCACTTCTATGACTATGGATGTAATCATGGTAATGGTGCAATAAGGTCCTCTATTTGAACAAGAGTTTGTGATTGGTGTACCAAAAATTTTGATGTCTAATGAGTTGTGCTTGGGTGAGTTTCCTCTTCTTGATCAGATGGTGGATAGACTTCTTAGGATGCTTATACAACTTAGGCTTATGGAACATGAGTTGGGAATGAGGTGGACTAGATTTGGACTTTGTTTTTGCAAGTGTAAAGATTTGGATTTGGAATGTTTTTCAAGTGTGGAAGATGAGGAAGTTTTTTGTCAATCTACTCTTGGCAAGAAAACATCAAGCATAGTAAACACATTGGCCAAGTGTACCACTCAATAATGAGTGTGCAAGTGATGGGGGGCCTAGATTATTCCAAACATATTTTACGAGTATATAAAAAATGAAGACACTTGAAGGCAACACAACTTAGGGTGGAAAGTGGAAACCACTTGATAGGCCCCTCGTATAAGCAATACCTCAGTCAGGCGGACAAATAGAGATTTTTGTAGCACTAATTCCACTCCATGACATTAACTTCTCGGGCATACCAGATTCTCTTACCCCAAATATCTATTACATGGGGGATTTATGTCTCATCCTGAGTGGAAATATGAGGAGTAACTTCGGGGTACGATTTGCATCCCCTACACTATCAAATGTAGGATTTTGGCTACTAAAACTAGTGTCTAGTGTAATTTTTGAGGGATCACCAATCCAATGAAAAATTCTCGAAGCAAGCCACTTAAGGCTCTAACTGAGCTTATCGGTGTAGGGAGGGCCCCCACATACATCAAATTCACTTAGCACCTCAACCGCTTGACTAGCTTATTTATATAGCATCTTGGAAAACCCGCTCGAGATCGCGTCGAGAGAGTCGATATCCCCGACGTGTCCCAATTTGAGATACTCTTGTGGGGTGATGAAATACCCAATCAAGAAATACCCCTTAACTACAAAAAATAAAAGATGGGCATTCTTGATCACTCTTTCTCTTACACCCAAGGTCCACAAAGGCGACGGGAGAGGATACTTGAGTGCAATGGTGGGAACACCCTATACAAAATGTGCAAGTGCGCCATGGAAAAAATACTTGTTTATTTTAATCCCACATGAATAAGGTTATCTATCTAAAAAAAAGCACACAAAAATCTAAGCTAGTGGGAAAAATGAGTCTTCGACAAACGAGATGCAAGAAAATAGATTAGTAGTAGTCTTGGAGAAGCGAAATTTTCCTACAAAACTCAAAATCTGATCAATACTAAAAAATCCCTAAGGATACAACACAGATGTTGATCCACAGGTGCAAGCGCTGCAGCGCTTGCACAGACGTTGAAGGAAGCCTTTGCGCCTAATGAATAGAAAAGTAGGAAATTTATAGTTTTAAAAAAAAAAAAATTTAAAAATTGAACTTGAATTATACCTGTTGTGAAGACGTGGATTGCAAATGTAAATGTTGATGCGTAAGTGCAAACGTTAAAGCACAGAAAATTAAATATAGACAGGGAATTAGCTAACAATTTGAAATTTGAAATTTGAATTTAAAAGTGGGTGGGCTTTTTGGTCCAGCGAAGGCACCAAACCAGAACGCAAACGTAGATACATCTGTAGAAGCACTGATCTACCTGTGAGCCCGAGAAACTTAACCAAATGCTTAAAATTGATGCGAAACAAAAAATAAAAACTATTCTAAGCTTGTTTTTTTGTTCTTTTAATTTATTTTTAAGTGTTTTTATAGTTTTTAGCCTTAAAAGAAAATGAGAAAACTAAAATTTAAGCTCTAGAACTAAGTGTCAAAAGACACTAGGTGGAAACATCATGGGATAGCAGAGGCGTTGAATGATAGCTTCCTGCAAAAAGGCGGGTTAAAATTTAAAAATTCAAATGCATGTGTCGTTTCCTGGCGTAGACGTTGAAACAGCTAGGCTAAAACATTGAATTGCAGGCATAAATGTTGAAGCGTCAACATGTGTTCTTAAATCAAAAGAACTCACAAAAATCATTAGTTTTAAGGGACGTAGGTCCCACCAAGCATGACAAAATGAACCAAGGGAAATCTCTTTGCAAGGTTAGGAGGTTAGTTAAAATCCAAATAATCATAAAACAGTCAAATAAAAGACATGAAAACAACCTTTTATACCTTTGCAAGAGAGCTCTCTTGTTCCTCTGATTGGACCTTTGGTGAAGCCAAGGATGTGCCCCTCCTCAACTTGATTGGATTGGTCCTAGATGGATATGTAGGTTGCCCCCCAAATTGCACAACAAATGATAATGGAGATGTATGCAAGATGAATGCTCGAGTGAGGGATATGGATACCATGGATACTAAGTGATAATTTGCCTATAGTGGAGATGTTTGGAGTATGATTTCTAAAGCTAAAAGGCTAGCATGAGATTGCACAAATTGGATATGATCAAATGAAGGGGAGGAAACCCCAGTTTATAGATTTGAAGGAGGATGAATGGACGGTCAAGATTGAAGATGGATCAAGGGTGGAGATTGAAGGAGAGTGAGCACATGGATTGAGAGGACATGAGAGGATAAGGTGTGGAGACCAAGAGATCTTCCATAAAGGCATTTCTTGTCTCCATACTCCACAATGTACATTGGGAAGACAAGAAGGAATTAAAAATTCCTTGGGGGATGAACAAGAGAATTAAAAATTATCAAATAATGAAGTCTTAGGATAACCGGTGAATAACTAAGAGGGGGGGTGAATCAGTTGTTAACAGATTATAATATTTAATCCACTTAATAACCTTTAACCATATTATGTACCGGTAAAGCAGAAACAGATACCGGTAAACAATGCAACTTAACAATTAAACAAATAATCAATGCAAAGCAACCATACCACATAACACCATGATTTGTATGTGGAAAACCTGGAAAGGGAAAAACCACGGTGGGAAGCCTACCCACAGTTAGATGATACTTCTGCAGAAAGTATGTGATACAATGAGGGGCCTGCACATGCAGGAAGGTACACTATCTAGAGCGTACTACTCATTACAAAAGAGTCTCACTAACTATAGAGAGGCAACAACAATCTCAAGATAAATGGACAACAATCCAATAGAGTGATATGCCAAAGATAGCATCTACCATGCCTGATTATAGTCCCGGTTAAGCTCAATATCAGAGGCATTTGACCTCTTCCTTAATCCCAATTTGATCACCTATGATCGACCAAATCTCCTTCACATATGATATTGCATTCCAAGACCACGAACACTTATTCCATTCCCATACCATGATCTACAATGAGATCTTATATCATTTTATACAAACCCTAAGACCTTGTTGGTATTTTGGTTATATTGATATGGTTTTGTCATTGATGTCAACACCTTTAACACTTATCAACTCTGGCACTTTGGAGAATTGGCAATGTTCACCGGCAAGCAAGTGACTTATGCATAGTCACTAGTATCTGGTTCACCGGCAAGATATATTGTTCATCGACACTTGGAATAATATGGAAATTACTTGGTTATGTTGAAGACATCATTTGGACACTTTGTCTTGGAGATTTGTTCATTGGCATATTTGTATTTACATATTTGTTGTTATCGGCAAATAGGTCCAAAATAAGCACCAGTAGGCTTATCTATTCCAAATCAGCATGACACACTTTGGAGATGATTTTGTTGTTATTGAAAATGCATTAAGCTGACATGTTGAATCGGTTATTGATTTACTTATAATTGTTTTATTGTAATATCTTTTAGAGCCGACCTACTAAAATTGGTCTTAGGTTATGGTATATATGTAAGATCTTATTTGTAAGATCGACATATGATTGGGAAAAAGGAATTGTAAGAAGGTATATGCGAGATTAAGCAGAGCTATACATGTAGACATAATTTGAAGGTGAAGCAAGGTTTTTGTGAAGGCAATCAAAACTACATCGGTACTGGATCCAGCATATGAAGATGCTATTTTGAGCAGTACATCATTATTGGATTTAACCATCCAATTGTAGTCAATGTGACTCCTATTTGTGTTTGAGAAGTGAGCTCTAGGTGCTTGGCCTTTCTGCATGTCAAGACCCCATTTGTATACACATACTATTTGCAGTAGTATCATCTGATTGTGGGTAAGATTTCCCACCGTGGTTTTTCCCCTTACAGGGTTTCCACGTACAAATATTGGTTTTATGTGTTGTGGATGTTATTGTCTTTCTGTTTCATGCATTAATATTTACCAGTACTGCAATTAACTAATAAACTGTCTACCAGTATAAAGTTTGGTTTACCGGTATTAAGCATTAAGGTTGGTTAAGTTGTTTTTGGTTTGAATTTACTTGACAACTGATTCACACCCCCCCCTCTCAGTTGTCTCTGGGACCTAACAATTGGTATCAGAGCTTAGTCCTCTCTTTGCAGAATTTTAACAACTTGAGGAGATCCAATGTCTTCTAACTATTTCAAGAAGGACGGTCCTAAACTTGATGGAACCAACTATGGAATATGGAAGATCAGAATGGAGACACATCTGAATTACATTGGAAAGGACATCTAGGATGTTACAAAGAATGGCTATATTGCTCCTACTCAAAGTCAGCCTAATCCACCTACCTTAAGAAAAGATGAAGAAAATGATTGCAAAGCAAGGGAAGCACTTTTGAGCACATTATCAGATCAGCAAATCATGGGATTATCAGATAGGTCTACTGCTAAAGCTATTTGGGATCATTTGAAAACATTGAATGAAGGAGATTCCACGGTCAAAATTGCAAAACTTGAAAGCTTTCGGGTCAGGTATGAAAATCTAAAAAATGGAAGAAGATGAAAGGATTTCTGCTTTTATGGAAAGAGTAAATGAAATTATTTTGGGTATTAAATGTTGTGGAGGAACCTTAAGTGAAGATGAAATTGTTTCAAAAGTTTTAAGAGGATTTCCACCAGCATATAAAATGAAAGTTACTGCTATAAATGAGTTAAGAAGAATGCCTAATACATCAGTAACTAGGGATACATTGATTGGAAAACTTTCAGCTTTTGAAATTGAGGAATTTGGTCTTGTTGCTACTATAAAGACAGATTTAGCTTTTAAGGCATCAACATTATCTGCACCATCATTTGACAAATCTGATTGGAAAGCCTTTTATGCAAGAGAACTTGAAGAAAGCGGGAGAGAAAATGAAGAACTTGAAGAACTTGAAGCACTATTTGCAAGGAAAATGCCTAAAGGTCCAGCTAGAAGTAAGTATGAAGGTAAAGCACCCTTTAAATGTTTTAACTGTAATAAGATTGGTCATATGGTTTCAATATGCCGTGATAGACATGCTAGACTAAGAGAAGAAGCTAGAAGAACATACAAGCCTAACCCTAAATATCAGAGATACAGATTTAAGAAGAATAAAGATAAATCTTGTTATCTTGTTGATGAAGGAGTCACTGATGATTCTGATGAGGATCCGGCAGACAATGGATGGGTTTTTGTTGCTATCATAGAAGATCAACCAACACCTACTGTTCAACCGGTAGAGTAGACCCTGGCAACTAAAGTTGAAGTTAAGGATGAATGGATCATTGATTCAGGATGTTCACATCATATGACTGGTGATAAAGGTAAATTCTTGAACTTTCAGGAGTATAATGGAGGTCTGTTAAGATTTGGAGATGATAAAGCTTGTTTGATCAAAGGAAAAGGTATTATATCTCTTGATGGTAAGCATAATACTGACAATGTTTACTATGTAGAAGGTTTAAAGCATAATCTTTTGAGTGTTGGTCAATTAGTTGAAAAAGGATTTCCGTTACAATTCAAGAATGGAAAATGCAAAATTATGAATAGAATTGGTTTGGAAATTGCAACCGGTAATCAAACTAGAGGTAATATCTTTCATTTGAATAACAGTGAAAAGACATGCTTGATTGCACATATTGATGAAAGTTGGCTATGGCATAAGAGACTCTGTCATGTAAATTTTGATTGCATGGTAAAATTAGTACTACTAAGGCAGTTAGAGATTTACCTAAGATTGTTAAACCTCACAATCCAGTATGTAAGGAATGTCAATTTGGAAAACAAGTTAGAGCATCTTTTTAAGTATTCCAGAAAAATCCAATAATGCTCTTGACTTAATTCACACTGATTTATGTGGTCCAGCTAGAACTATTAGCTTACAAGGTGATAGATATTTCATGTTAATCATTGATGACTATTCTAGAATGTGTTGGGTTACTTTTCTTAGAGAAAAATCAGAAGCACTTAAGAAATTCAAACTATTCAAGGCAATGGTAGAAAATGAAACCGGTAAGAAAATCAAATGTCTGAGATCAGATCAAGGAGGTGAATTCACATCTAAGGAATTTAATGCATTATGTGAAGTGAATGGAATCAGAAGACAGTTATCAGCACCCCGGACACCACAGCAAAATGGAGTTGTAGAAAGGAAAAACAGAACTATCTTGGATGCAGCTAGAAGTATGTTATCAAATGCAAATCTACCACATATATATTGGAGAGAGGCAATAAGCACAATGGTCTATACATTCAACAAAGTTCACATCAAAGGTGAAACCGGTAAGACCCCTCATGAACTATGGTTTGGTATTACTCCTACTCTTAAATATTTTAGAATATTTGGAAGTAAATCCTATATTAGAAGAGATAAGTATATTGGCAAATTCGATCCTAGAAGTGATGAAGGAATATTTCTTGGTTATTCATCTAAGAGCAATGCATAAAGATGTTTTAACAAGAGATTGCAAAAAATTGTTGAGAGTACAAATGTGAAGATTGATGAACAATTTTGAGGAACTTCAAGGTATATAGACTCTGAACCGGCAACAGAGATACTAACAACTGAACCTACATTGAACCCACTAGTACAGAATGTAGATCCAGTTACCCTGGTATCATCTGAAAATTCAACTGTAACTGAGGAACAACAGCAAACAAAGACACCCCAGTATATAAGACTGAATCATTCAGAAAATCAAATAATTGGGAACAAGTATCAAGGAGTTATGACAAGAGGAAGACTAGAAAATGAAGAGGTATGTCTTATTTATCAAATTGAACCATCATCAATTAATGAGGCATGTGAAGATAAGCACTGGATTAAAGCTATGGAAGAGGAACTAGAACAATTTGAGAAGAATAACACATGGACATTAGTTCCCTGGCCTAAAGACAAAAATGTGATTGGAACAAAATGGGTATTCAGAAACAAACTTAATGATGATGGTAAGGTAATCAGAAATAAAGCAAGACTAGTGTGTAAGGGATATTCTCAGAAAGAAGGAATTGATTATAATGAAACCTTTGCACTGGTAGCTAGAATTGAGGCAGTCAGATTATTCTTGGCTTTTGCAGCACACCAGAACTACAAAGTATATCAAATGGATATTAAATGTGCATTTTGGAATGGAGATCTTGAAGAAGAAGTTTACATTGAGCAACCTGATGGATTTTCTTTGGCAGATAACAAAGATATGGTTTGCAGGTTAAGGAAAGCTTTGTATGGGTTGAAGCAAGCTCCAAGAGCTTGGTATGCTAGTTTGGATAAATATCTTTTGAAGATTGTATTTTCTAAGGGTAATGTTGATAGCAACTTATACTATAAAGTGACTAATGATGACATCTTGGTTATAGAAGTTTTTGTTGATGATATAATCTTTGGAGGAGAAGATGGATTATGTAAAGACTTTTCTATTGAAATGCAGCAAGAATTTGAAATGTCTATGATTGGAGAGATAAAATTATTTTTAGGATTGCAGATTTCACAGACTAATAAAGGTATATTCTTGAGTCAATCCAAGTACTTGAAGGAGTTACTAAAGAAATTTGGGATGGAGAACTCTAAACTGGTAAGCACACCTATGACTACAAATGACAAATTATCACTAAGGGATGAATCTACACCTGTTAATCCGACTAGGTACAAATCTATGATAGGAGGCCTACTATATTTGACACAAACAAGACCTGACATTATGAATGCAATATGTATTGTTTCAAGATTTCAGAGTAATCCTAGAGAAAATCATGAATCAGCAGTAAAAATGATTTTCCGGTATTTACAAGGCACTACAAATCTTGGTTTATGGTATCCTAGAGATGAAAACTTTGAATTATGTGCATATACAGATGCAAATTGGGCAGGAGATGTGGATGACAGAAAAAGAACCACCAGCGGAGCATTTTTTCTTGGAAGTGGATTAATTTCTTGGTTGAGTAAGAAACAAAGTTGCACATCTTTATCAACAACAGAATCAGAATATGTTGTAGCAGCAACTAATTGTACACCAGTATTATGGCTTAAGCAAATGTTGAAGGACATAAAGGTAAAATGCAAGGAACCTATAACTATCTATTGTGATAACACTGCAACAATTGATATATCTAAGAATCCGGTATTACATTCTAAAACTAAACATGTTTCTATCAAATTGAATTTCCTAAAAGAGAATGTTGAAGCAAAAGAAGTAAAACTGGTTTATGTGAATACTAAAGAGCAGATTGCAGATATTTTCACTAAGCCTTTGCCTAAGAAGACTTTTGAATATCTCAGAGATCAGCTTGGGGTCATACCCCCACTGGTAGAGACTTAGATAATTTATGTTTGTCATCAACTGACAGAATTAATAGAGAAATATTTTACTTCGGCTTTGATGAGGAGAGCTACTTCTCAAGGGGGGGTAGTTGGCATACTGAATTGGTTGGTATTTTGTATTTGAACCTGGCTTTTGTATTGGCTTTGGCATTTGATGTCAAAGGGGGAGAGATTGATATGGAAAAACACAAGGAAAACACATGTTACTCTTAAGGGGGGAGATTGTTACTTTAGGAGAGATTGATTACTCTCTGTATCTGAATTTTGATTTCTAGTTATGATCTCTTTTGGGAGATTGTTGGTTTTTGGTATTTGGCATTTCTATTTTGGCACTTTGATATTTTTTCCATCTTGTGTTGCCATCAATGCCAAAGGGGGAGATTGTTGGTATTTTGGTTATGTTGATATGGTTTCATCATTGATGTCAACACCTTTAACACTTATCAACTCTGGCACTTTGGAGAATTGGCAATGTTCACCGGCAAGCGACTTATGCACAGTCACCGGTATCAGGTTCACCAGCAGGATATATTGTTCACTAGCACTTGGAATAACATGGAAAACACTTGGTTATGTTAAGGACATCATTTGGACACTTTGTCTTGGAGATTTGTTCATTGGCATATTTGTATTTACATATTTGTTGTTATCGGCAAATAGGTCCAGAATAAGCATCGGCAAGCTTATCTATTCCAGATCAGCACGACACACTTTGGAGATGATTTTGTTGTTATTGTAAATGCATTAAGTCGACATGTTGAATCAGATATTGCATCGGTTATTGATTTACTTATAATTGTTTTATTGTAATATCTTTTAGAGACAACCTACTAAAATTGGTCTTAGGTTATGGTATATATGTAAGATCTTATTTGTAAGATCGACATGCGATTGGGAAAAAGGAATTGTAAGAAGGTATATGTGAGATTAAGCAGAGCTATACACGCAGAGGTCATTTGAAGGTGAAGCAAGGTTTTTGTGAAGGCAATCAAAACTACACCAGTACTGGATCCAGCATATGAAGATGTCATTTTGAGTAGTACATCATTATTGGATTTAACCATCCAATTGTAGTCAGTGTGACTCCTATTTGTGTTTGAGAAGTGAGCTCTAGGCGCTTGGCCTTTCTGCATGTGCAGGCCCCATTTGTATACACATACTATCTGTAGTAGTATCATCTGATTGTGGGTAAGGTTTCCCACCATGGTTTTTCCCCTTACAGAGTTTCCATGTACAAATATTGGTGTTATGTGTTGTGGATGTTATTGTCTTTCTGTTTCATGTATTAATATTTACCGGTACTACAATTAACTAATAAACTGTCTACCGGTATAAAGTTTGGTTTACCAATATTATGCATTAAGGTTGGTTAAGTTGTTTTTGGTTTGAATTTACTTGACAACTGATTCACACCCCCCCCCCCCTCAGTTGTCTCTGGGACCTAACAGGCCTAAACCAATTAGGTCGGCCAACTAAAAGATATTACAATAAGATCATTACATACATCCATATTACAATGATATGCCATGTCATCTTAAGACCAAAACAACAATAACAAATCCATAAAACATCTTGAAACATCCCGGTAACATGTAGAGTACACATTATCATGATATCGGTCCATAACCTAGATAGGTACCGAACCTATTCTGGGTCCACTATGCCAAAGAAATATCTTCAAGTAGTTGAAGCACAATCACAGAACATCTTCAGCATCCTGAAATCCATGTAGAAGCTGCACCAACACCAATTATGCATCTTGTCAAGATTCCTCGGTGAGAGCTCTGTCGGTAAAGCCTTAAACTACTGTCGGTAAGGGTTTACCAGAGTGTATGATAGCATCCAATTACCAAGTCAATACCATCTGACCAAGACATGCTCCAGAAGCACGTACCACATGTAGCTAATCACATTCCATAGATCCAAACATGCCAAAAGTGTACAACAGATAGTCTCTTCTGCCAGTAACACTAGATCTTCTATCGGTAACCAAAACCTGTATGTCGATAACCAAGCATAACAGCTAGGGCTGACATCAATGACAAAACATCAATGCAACACATAATCAATTCATCCAATAATGCCAACATGGAGTGCATGGAAAAAGGAGATGGAAAAAGGAATTTGAAATTCCTTGGGAAGGTGAGAGGGGAGAGTGTGAGATTTTGAATTCCTTGAAATGACCCAATTAGGCGCATTTAAGGTTGGAAGGTGAGGAGGGGACAAGTGGACTTAGCTATTTATGGCTATTGGTTGACTTGGTGGCTAATCATGGGGATTAGCCATTAGTAAATTATTAAGGAGATGATTAGGTAGGATTAATGAGGGATTAGGAGACAAGTGAATTTGTAGGAGGATTTGACAAGAGGAGAGAGAATGAGTGGAGTAATTAAAAATTAAGAAATAATGTTAAGTGGGATTCTAGAAGAATTAATTAGGCTAATGAAGAATTAGGGAAAGTGATTTGTGAGAATCTCATGACTTAGTTAATTAATTGTCATTAATTAACTAAAAGGGGATTTAGAAGATATAATTAATTTGAGAACTTTAGAAGAATAAGGAATAATCAATTTATTGAACAAATTAATTATATGGGCTAGAGTGACAGAATTAATTTAATTTAAATTAATTAATTCTAAGAAGAATAAGGGGTAACATAAATAAATCAATTAATTAAGTAGAAAGGATAAAATTAATTAAATATTTAATTTAATTCATTTTGGATGTCTACAGAAACAATTCCAATTTCTCCAATTGTTATCAATAGTTTGTTCTCATGTCTGGGCTAAGAGTCAATATTGTCATATTTGGAGAGAATAAAATTTGTTAACCAACAAAATGGTATGCCAATACATTAAAATACGATATGGAAATGGGTATGAAAACACATGAAATAGGGTAAAATATGGGATATAATAGAACGTGAATGAGCCTCATCAAAGACCTTGGCAATATTCAAGAAAACTTATAGTGCAAATATGCTTTAACATGTGCGTGTGTGTTATAATGCAATTATATTTCTTGTAGCAGTAGATTGGAGACTCATCAACACCCCTAAGAACCCTACAAGACCCAAATAACTTTCACAAGAGATAAAATCGCACAAATAGCTTACTTGATTATGAATGCAAGAATGGACATGAAAATGTACATGAGTGTCCTTACTTATAAAACCAAGGTGAGAGATACGATTAGACAAGATTGTGGCATGTGTCAAAATACTATACAATAAGACAACTAAAGTGTTGACCTAGATAACTGAAGTTAGTTGTCATGAGATAAAATAAGATCATATGACAACTAATCAATCTTCTAGAAGGGCACCTAAAACCTACGTAAACTTAAGTCACATGTGTGAATAAGTCCCCCACTAGGAACTAGCAAAAACACTAGGTACAAGATGAAACCTTATTCACACCAACACCCCCCTTAAGTGCAACTTAGGGAGTCAATTATTATGAAAAGATAAAATATTATTATGATGGGTCTTGGCTACTATGCCATTTTCGGCGCCCATTTGTTGAAAATTTGAGTTGATGTAACTTGTCATTGATGGCAAAACATATTCATAACATGACTGCGCCAACTCCCCCTTACTCTTGTAAGTCCTCAAAACCACATTTCTTGAACTCATATTCCTTTCTCCCCCTTTTGATAACAAGGAAAAATGATGCCTCTGATGAAAAATGAAATAAAAGATATACAACCAAATATATGAATCTTACACAAAGAAACTTTCAGCTGCTCTTCTTTGGAAATATAAGCTTGTACTTTTCCTTCAGTTCTGGAAAAAGAACTTCCCAAGAATGTATAGCGAATTTGATACTTACTAAAAGGATTATGCACTCAACCAACAAATCAGCTGAATGTGAAAGGTTATCCAAAGCAATTGGATTCTGCTTATACTCTATCGCGTCCTCAAGCAAAACTGAAAAGTGCTCTAGCTTAGCTTCAAAAATTTCCTTAACTTTCCAAAATATGCTCACAAAGTCTTATTTTTGTCTTTGCAATAGAAGAAGCTCAACTTGAAGAGAATTAACTCTTTTCCTCTACTCACCATCCTTATCATTTAAAAAATCAAAAGATTTACCTAGACTTGTCAATTCAATTTCAATAGCATCAATTTTACTTTTATGCTTCACAGCTACTGTTGGCCAAGAGATACAATATCTATAGATTCCGCGAGCACTGTAGATACAATCTTGTAATTTTTCTATGCAAATTGACAAGCTCTTTTGAGCAATAGTACATTCATTCAGCAAAATTTACATATCTAGGCCTTTTTCTTCAATTCACTACTCAGACATTCTTTCTTTCAGGATCTTAGTCAATGATTCTGGAAGCAGATTACTGATATCTTCAAGACTAATGTTGTTCAGAATCAGATGCTTCATCAAAATGCTCTCAAATTTGTCTGACTCGATCGAGATCAGCCATCAAAATGCTCTCAAATTTGTCTGACTCGATCGAGATCAGCCATTTAACACCAATCTTTTGAATTCCATCTGCACTGACAACCAATGATCTCAATTATTATTTTTGTTTTCAAAATAAACTTCAATTTTATAATGTTGGGATTTATATTTTTAAACTTAATATATTGTAGAAATTATTTATCTAATTGGTTTTAAAAAATTGACATTTTAGGAATGATAGATTTTTTAGGTCTTTATTTTTTTATTATATTATATTTAAAAAAGAAATGTCCATTTTAAATAGTTTTTATTTTTGTTTGCTATTTAAAATATTGTATATAAAGTGAATTTTCTATTTTATAGGGATTTGATTCACACTATTGAAATTAAATTAAATAAAAACTTAAAATATTTCATTACAAGAATTTATTTTTTATTTTTTCGGGTAACCACTACTGAAAGGAGGTACCTTGATTAATTTGCAAAATAAGATTACATCGTGGAAAGTGGTGTTGGAAAAAACTAATCCCAACACCAAAATCTAGCACTCTATTGACTTCTCCTTGAAAGAATAGATTTAGATTTGCTTCAATGAGTTGGATCAAACCAAATATGTCATCCCTTTCCATGCCCAACTTGAACTTTGTCTAGGCAAACTGTATTATCCCTTTCTTCTCGAAATCAAAGGTTCTAGCCATTAAACTAGTTACAATATCTTCATCAAATTCATCTAACATTGTTGAAACATTCAACCAATTGTTAATATCCATTAGATGGTTCCCAATCTTGTGGCCCTAATCTCTCCAGACCCTAATGCTTGAATAATTGACGAGAATAAGTGCTTATACATTAGTCCATTGTGGACATGCCCTTGACTGTCAAAACCACCTCCAACCACCTAGTTTATAGCCTTCATGATTCAATTATTTTCACAAAAGAAAAGACATCTGCATTGCCCCTCTTTGGTTTCTTCATATTCGGCCAACTTGATAAGAATTCTACAAAGTCATTTTAGCGAGGACTGGGCCACCCTAATTTGGACATCGCCCAGTCTGAAAAATTCTATCAAATAGACAGTCAATCATTAAATGATCTAGTGTTTCATTGTTTTGTCAGTATAGAACACATATTATTGGTTCATTTATCCCAAATGTCATGAGCTTGTTGTTTGTAAGGATTCTTCTATGAAGATTAGACCATAGAAATGCCCTTGCTTTAGGTAGTATGACAGAGTGCCAACACAGATGAGACGACCATGAGTCATCTTTATTGGATTTATTTTGAATCACATATCCCATTTTGATTAAGTATTCCCTTGACTTGGCTCTACATCACTTCATCTTCATTATTGTTGATGAGGACTTTCCTTTATTCTAGAACATTATTTATCTCCATCCTAACTATTTCAGAAATTGGGATTTGGGAAAAGTTTGTCCATTTATATCTTTCCTCCTCAGTTGAGGTATCTCTGATCAAATAGTTTATTACTAATGGCCACATATTCACTCTTATGATATTAATGTAATCTTTTAATCCCTCAATGTCTACTAGTGGGACATACCCATTCTAGGAGTCCATCCAAAAAGAAAAATTCTTGTTATTTATTTTCCAGGTTATGTGTTCCATAAATAATTTTATGCTTTCTCAAAGAAACCTCCAAATGGAAAAAACCCCTAATGTGTATGCAATCATAAGTATTATGCTTGGGTCACTGTAATTTAGATATTCGGGTTGGACTTTTCTGCACCATTGTTGATTGGATTCTCAATAAATCTTCCATGCAAGTTGGGCCCCAAGGGCCATATTTTCAACCTTAACTCATCTTAAACTATCCTCGCCAACATTCTTTGGAAGTTTTCCCAACTAATTAAAAGGATTTTCTTATCTTATTTTGATCCTTCCCATAGGAATTTTTTGTAAAAGCTCTCTAAATCATAATTATGTGTGACTCGAAAGCATGACATTATGTATATTGGTACCACTAAGACAACAAATTTTAACATTGTGATCCTTCCTGCTAGGGTTAACCATTTTTTCTTCCAAGATGGAGCCTTATTTTTTCTATTATTTATTGTTTCCTCCCAATGACTAGATCTACAATTTCCTGACATTAGGGGAGCTCCAAGATACTTCAAAGGGAGGGAAGCTATATGGAAGCCAAACACTTTTGCAATCTTCTTTTGTGTTAATTCCATTGTGTTGAAGAATAATATTGATGATTTATCTTTGTTCATGGTCTAGCCTGATATTCTAGTGTAATCATCCAACACTTTTTTTAATTTATGTAGCTTCCCTCTTATTATTCTCTCCAACAGCAACTTTGATACCTTTCCAAATTCCTAAATTTTTTAAGGCTTTGAAATATTTTCCCATTGCCTCTATACCATTATTACAAACATGAATGGTGAAATATGATCCCTTTGTCATATCCCATTTGTTTTCTTGAAAAAACTGCATAGAGAGTCATTCACCATAATTGAATATCTTGTTGATCATATTTAGTATAACATCATTTCATTCTAGGAGCTATTAAAGCCAAATCTTTTCATTGCTGTCATTAGAAAGTTCCAATTGACTTTGTCATATGCAAGCTTACGTCGAGTTTGATCATCATTCCTTTGATTTTATCAATAACCATTGAATGTCCTACCATATTGGAAGAAATTATACTACCAATTATTTACCTTCCGAGTGTGAATCCATTTTGTTATGTTGAAATAATTGAATTAATTATCTTCTTTAACTAGTTGACAAGAAATTTGGTTAAAATTTTGTATACCAAGTTACATAGTGATATGGATCTAAATTCATTAAATAGCTAGCAGTTTTCTTTCGTTGGAATTAAGGCTAGAACCGTATTATTTAGGTCTTTGACAAATATTTTCTTCTTCCTAAAATATTCTATTAATTTCTAGATTTGTATCTTGATAAAGCTCGAACATTTCTCAAAGGAGGCTACGAAGCCAATAGGGCTTGGTGATTTATCTAGATGTAGTTGGAATGTAGCAGTATTGACTTCCTCAATTTTAATGGCTTTTTTTGTAAGGACCCGCTAGTCCTAACCTTAATTAATCTATAATAATTAAATCCTAATTAAATCTAACATACATTCATTAAGATATTGATGAATACAAATTATTATTACCATAAGTGCAATATTTAACATAAGATATTTAACATGTATACATTAGGAATGGAGAAAAGGTAAAGATACACTAGATGTCAACGTACATGTAGAAACCAAGAAACGTCATGCAAATTAATGATTATTGTAAAACCCTTAGTTAATGTGCATAAACTTAAATCAACATAACCAATCATCCTAAGCATTAAGCATTCATAAAGGAAAAAGAAACTCATCAAAGAAGCACATAAGCAATGAGTCATGCACATGACGGGCACATGTTAGTAGGTTAGTGGGTTAGTGGTTTTTCCTTCCTTTCTATTAGTTACATCTTACATGGTGAGTTCATGTTGCATTTATGATAGAAGACCTCGTAGGTCCTTTATTTAGCTTGCATATCTTATTCATGAGACCACATAGGTCATATACATAGCTCATATAACTTACTCATGAGACTATACCGGTCATTTACAATAATGATACAATATTATATACATTAGTCTATGGGACTTTACAATACCATAAATATAAATCTTTGTCTCTGGTTGTAGCATCTCAATTGCCATCTGACTCACCTTCATCTGCAAACTAGAAGACAGACATATGACCCAGGTATTTTATCCACCCAACCAAATGAAGCCTACACTTCCTGGTACTCATGATTAACTCTTGTCCCTCACGACGGAGTTTCCTAGGAAACCGAAACCAACTGTCGGGAATGGAACCTATGCATGCATGTAGTATCTAACAACCAAACTATTGAACTTAGCTACATGTGTTATGGTAGGAAGAATATTAATTTATTTATTTGGCCAGATTTTAACACTTTGGGGTAGGTGAAACACCCTTCCCTTTTTTATCCCATAATTAAGCACATCTTTCCAAAATACATCCATCATAGATGACAATAATACCAAAAATAAACTTTCCAAAATCGATGGTGAGGAGAGGAGAGGAGGATGGTGGTGCAATCTTCCTTCAACTTGATTCCCAATCAATTTCCAACCAACATGTAAATGAATGACATCTCAGCTTATTTTATAATTGTTCAAGCTGAGATTTGATCCAAGATTCATGGATCTGGATTAAGTGAAAACTAAGGTGAATGGGGAGTTGAGGTAGAGATACTGAATTGAGAAAAAAATAAACAAGGCGAATAGCCAGTTATGGGAGAGAAACTTATGCAAATCAAGATTTTACTCCCCAAATTGATGAAATTGAAGATTTTAGACTCTCAAGTTACTGGGAGTTCATCATTTGTTCTTAATTTCAAATTTAATATTTTTAATATTCAAAGTTCATATGCTCCAATTATATTTAGTTAATATTACAATTTATTTATTATAACTTTCTAATTTGATTTTTAATATTTAATGAAATTAATCTACTTAATTATTATTCTTATTTTATGTGTGTGTACAGGTTCACATTCCATGAGTTACTACTGACAAGCTAGGAGACCCCTCCTCAGTCATATGTCCACATTCGACAGTCGACCCTACGTCCACTTCATACTCAACGAAAATGTCAAATCATATATATATAATATAATTAAGATTACATCACATAAATCTCGTTAATAATTTCACATAAAAAATAATGTCATCAAGCACATTTATTAGCATCATAATGTCAAATATCATCAATGATATTGAGTGTCTAACTTAATAACTTAACCTAAAACTTATTAGTCTAAAACTGGTCATGACATCCTTCTCCACTAGGAAGAGACATCGTCTTGATGTCTTATTACATAAACATACATAAATGAAAAATAATAACTGAGTCCATCAATGCATAAATGAAAAATAATAGTTGAGTCCATCAAAGTAAATGCGGGAAAGAACACTCAATATCCTCAGCATTTTCCCATGTAGCACTATCCTCTGAATATTGGTCCCACTGGACCTTATACTGCAAGATTTCTCTCTTGCACAGTTGGATAGTGTACCTATCAATAATTTGAGTGGGCTCCACTAGCACCACCTTGGGGTCCTGTACCTATAGTGCACGCCAATCAAGAATATGATAAACATTTGGATGATAGGGCTTAAGAAATGTGTAACTAGGAATTCAAACAAAGGATTCAAACCCTAATAGTAGCCAACCATGAAAGCTTACAAGCTATGAAAAACACTCCTAATCCAATCAATGAAAGCATGAAGATAAGATTCAACAAAAATTAAACGCAAACCATGACATAGAATCTCCTCCATGTGATTCCATTGTCCTTCTTTCACCTTCAAATGTGATTTTGTGGATTTGACCTACAAGTGCAATTGCAAGTGGAAGCAAGATTGTGAGATGAAAATGACAACATAAAGTTACTCTAAGTGTGGTTCTCTCAAAATCAACAACAAGAGCTCAATTTATAGACTTTTGAAATCACATTGAATAGACAAGATTAGCTCAATCCAACGGTTGAGATTTCGTGCAAGAATGAGTTAAAAGGGAAACTGTCATTAGAAGTGAAGAGAAAAAGGAGTTAAATAAAAAAGAAAATGGAGGTTTCTATTTGCATGCCAAATATTCCATTTAAACTCAAATGAATGTCACATAAGACTATGACATAAACTATGACAAATGGAGAGAAAAGGGGAGAGGGGAAAATGAGGTGGAACTAATAATTTAAAATTATTAATTCCACTCATATCTCAAATTAACCAATTAATATATAAAAATATTAATTGTGGGAAAAAGGTGAAAGAATAAATGAATATTCATTTATTTATTCAAAAGGGAGGACATGTTAGTAAGAAAGGGGATTGATTAATTATTTAATTATTCAACCTAGGTGAAATGATCAAATGATTAAGGAATCCCAACCCAATTATTGAATTAGGTCCTAATAGTGATGATTGATTGGCTAATATTTGATAAAAATTAAGGACAATTGACTAAGGTTGACAACAAAATAGGACAAAAGATCGAACAAGACCCAAGATTGAAAATGACTTTAATAAGAGACTGATAAGATTGATAAGATCAATTGACAATAACTTGATAAAGAATTGATAAGATCGATTGATAAAGTGCCATGAAAGGCTGATAGAGTGTCATAGAGGACTGATTGAAATTGATTGATAAAGAGGTTGATAATTAATGATTGATTAATTATCAACAAAGAGGTAATCGAGTCTAATTGTCAAGATGAGACCAATTCGAATGATTTGAAAATGATAAAATGCCAATCATAATGATTTAGGACCAAATGTGAATGAATAAGACTGATTAGGGTCATATTTGAAATGAACTGAAACCAGAGGAATGACATAATGTCAACATATGATGAAGATCAAATGTGGCATAGAAGACAAGATAAAAATTAGGTTAGCGATGTAGGAGTGATGACCAATTTTGAGTGTCTATAGTTTGCCCCTCTTTGAGACAATCCGATTATGAGTGTTGTTTCAAAGAATACTTAAAAATATCATGCCCCAATAGATCGAGAGATGAAGGTGGGATGCCCCCTCGAGAGATTGTTTATGCATGAAAGAAATAAATTATCTCTTGAAAGAAGAGAAGAATCTTAGACGAAAGAGATATATGGTGAAAGAGAAAAATGTTTAGAAGAAGGGAAGAATGTTAATGAATTGTAGAAAAAGGGTTGATTAATACCAAATGAAGAAATTCTTGATTGATTAGACAGAATAGAGAGCATGATAATGATTGATTTGATGAATAGATAGAAGGATTGATGGGATGGAAGAAAATGCAAGTGAGAAGTGAAGAATGATTAGTGTGATGAAATATTGCTTTTACAAATGCAAATAGTAGGTGAGAACCTTTATTTGATATGGAAAAACGGACGTGGCACACCATGGCAATGAAGGCCAGGGTGATAATGCAATCCCTTTGCATAAAACAGACACATTATAGACAAGGAATGAGTAAAAAAAAACAGCCTAAGACAATACATGTATCAAAGGTTGAGGTATGTGCGGTGTTCACAAAGCAAACATACTTATCACAGACACCCAAGACATACGTGCCCCAAAAATTTATGAAACACTCCACAAACGGAAAAAAAAAATGATCATGAGCCATCCCAACCACTCTAAATCACTCTGTGACATCATCGAGTAGCATAGGAACATGATCAAAGATAAATTAAAGAAACATAAGATTCACAAGTTCAAACAAGTCAAACAAGCATCCTGATCTTCATTGCCAAAAGTGAGAATGTTGTGTTTAAAGGACAATCATGTTGTCTGGTTTTAGGGAATGCAGTACCCCGTCTAAGATAGGACACAATCTGGTTTTGAGTATACCACACCCTGCATAAGACCCATGATAATGTTGACAAAAGACCGATAATGTTGATGTTGGTTGATTGATAAGACAAGTTGACCAGTTTGAATTCTTGGTTGGTTGAACAGTTCATCTGTTGATGCGTGATTTTCTAAGTGCAATGTGTAGTGCATCATCTATTTGATGTCTACGTAGATTTCTATCTATGTACAAAAGGGACAATTTATTGGTGAAATGAAACAAAAGCGTTTGTTTTTGGATTTTTCATTTTTTAGGGTTTTTCAAGATTTTGTTTTTTTGTAACATTTTACAATGTTTTTGTGTTATTTTAGGACTTTTTCATTTTTTTGGTAATTATTTAAAGACATTTTTTTACATTTTTAGTGATTATTTCAGGGCATTTTTCAATTTTTAGGGGGTTTTTTTTCAAGACACCATTTGATTTTAGGGAATTTTTTTAGGACTTTAAAAGTTATGTACATGTCGTAGCCTCTGAGTTGTTCACTATGATAACTCCATCAATTGATCATGACAAAGGATTTGCCCCCAATCAAGGTCCAAAATGTGTATGGTAACCAGGACAGAAAATATATGTACAAGGATTAGCAATTGATCGAGAAAGACATTGATGTTGACCAATCACGAGCCTGGAGAAGGACACTGGGTCAAATCAAAATGGATAGGCGTGATAAAACTTTGTACTATGTACAGAGGGAATCATGATAGACGGTGGAGCGAACACCTTGCTACACGTGGTGTTTTCACCACAGTACTTGCCCAAAGGGCCCGTTTGCTAGGTTTTCACTAGAAGGCAAATGATTTTTCTTTACTATTTTTGACATTTTCTTCATAGTTTTCACTTTTTTTGCTTTCACACGAGGCACCTGTTTACCAGGTTTTCACCAAGGTGGTCTTTTTCCTTTTTTTCTTTTTTTTTTTTTTTTTTTTGCATTTTCACTTTTTTTGTCATTTTTTCAGGATCATATTGAAGAACTACTAAAAGAAACCTATATAAAATACTTTTGGAGGTGCATGCTATTCATAGGATCTGAGAGTGGTTCACCCTCCGGGGTTGCAAGCTTATAAGCACCTGAACCATATGCTGCAATGACGATGAAAGGGCCAACCCAATTAGGTTCAAATTTGCCTTTGATGATCTCGGTAGATTGTGAATTCTTAGGGTTTGCTTTCAGGACCAAGCCTCCCACTTCGAAGTGTCGCCCTCTAAATTTCTTGTTATAGGTGCGACAAAGACAATTTTTGTATGCTTGCAAATGTGTCAGAGCTATCTAATGCCTTTCATCTAAACTTTGTATGCTTCATCATCTATCAGGTGTTGTAAGGAGACTCACATGGATGAAATATGGACCTCCAAAGGTAAGATAGCTTCTGCACCATACACTAAGGAATAAGGTGTTGCGCTAGTAGGGGTACGGATAGAAGTGTGATAGGCCCATAAAGATGGATTTAATTCTACATGCCAATCTCGACCAGCATCATTGACCACCTTTTTTAGTATCTTGAAGATGGTCTTGTTGGATGCCTCAACTTGGCCATTACTCTATGGATAATAAGAACTTGAGAAATGATGTTGAATGTGAAACTTCTCACAGAGTTCACAGACATCTTTATTTTTAAATGGGTGGCCATTGTTAATGACTATAGCAAGAAGGACTCCATATCGGCATATGATATAGTTCAAAATGAACTTGGAAATCTGTGTGTCTGTGATATAGGTCATGGGTATAGCCTCAATCCATTTTGTAAAGTATTATGTGGCCATTATGATAAGCTTATGTTTGTTTGTTGATGTTGGGTGGATCTTTCCAATGAGATCAAGCCCCCATTGAGAAAAAGGCCATGGAGATATGACAGGCTGAAGTTCTTGTGCTGGTGTGTGAATGTAATCTCCATGCATCTGGCATTTGTAACACTTCTTGGCAAATTCATTGGCCTATTTTTCCATTGTCAATCAATAATATCCAACTTGAACCAACTTTTTAGCCAAGCTAAGACCATTGAAATGGCCCCCACATATACCATTGTAAACTTCGTGTAAAGTCGTTTGTGCTTCGTCAAAATCCAAACACTAGAGGAGGGTTTGGTCAAAGGATCGACGGTAGAGGGTATATCCGATAATGACATATTTGGCATCTTGTCTAATAAAGGTTTGGCATTGGTTGGTAGAAAGGTTTGGAGGTATGGTTTGGGATTTTAGGTATTCATAGATTTCTTTGTACCAAGGGGAGTTAGGACCAATGAGGACACACACCAAATCTGATGTCGAAATTTCAAAAGATGGGATCAACAACTACTCTACCAAAAATTCACATCTATCCATATTTTTAGGCATATCCAACATAGAGGAAATAGTCACCATAGCATTTGTTGATTTGTTCTAAAGGCAGGGGACTTGATTAAATTGGATAACAGTAAATTTTGTCTTGAAATGATCTACCATGTGCTTATAAGGGAGAAGCTTTTCATCTTTTGTTTCATAGTCATCATTTACTTGGCAGATGACTAACTGAGAATCTCAATAGACCTGCAGATGTGTAATATGCCACCGAATTGCTATTATGAGTCCAGTAACCAAATCCTCATATTCTACAATATTATTGGTGCAATCAAAAGTTATCCTGTAGGATTTTGGAATAGCATCACCTTGAGGGGTTACAAATAAGATACCTGCCCCTAAGACAAATCTAGTGTGGGATCCATCAAAATATAATTGCCATTCATTAGAAGATGTGATAGAAAAGATTGATTCATCTAGAAAATTAGTCAACATTGGATGATCATCTTGGACAGGTGAATCTGCTAGTTGATCAGCTATGACTTGTCCTTTTATTACTTTTCTTTCAGTTTATTCAATATCAAACTCTCTTAAAATCATGACCCATTTTGCTAGGTGACCTATGAGAGTTGCTTTGCTAAGAAAATATTTCAATGGGTCAATCTTGGCTACGAACAAGATCTTATGATTTAGCATATAATATCAGATTTTTTGAACAGCAAATACAGCTGTCAAGCATGTCTGCTCAATGGTATAATAGTTTAACTCATAGCCCACTAATATTTGACTAATATAATAAATAGCCCGCTCTTTTCCTTGTTCATCTTGTTGGGCCAAAAGAGCTTATAATGTTGGATCTGTTGCAGAGATATACAAAATGAAGGGCTTTCCATCTATGGGAGGCATTAAGACAGGTGGTGATAGAAGATAATCTTTTAGATCTTGGAATGTTTGTTCACATTGACCGGTCCATTTAAAAACTACCCCTTTGTGCAGCAAATGTTGGAAGGAGTGGCACTTGTCTACCAATTGAGCTATGAACCACCAGATTGATTGTAACTTTCCGTGAAGACTTCTTAGTTAACGAAGATTTGTAGGAGGCATATCCATAATTGCTTTTACCTTTGCGAGATCCACTTCTATGCCTCTTTGACAAATAATATATCCTCACAGTTTTCTGTCTATTACCCCAAAGACACACTTCTTCGAGTTAAGTATGAGCTTGTATTCCTCCATCCAATCAAAGATTGGGCCTAAAATAGCTAGAAAACTATCTCTTGTTATTGATTTGCATAGGAGGTCATCAACATAATCTTCCATCAAAGTGTGCATGTAGTCATGAAAAATTATTGTCATGGATCTCTGGTATGTTGCCCCAACATTTTTTAGGCCAAATGGCATCACATTTCAATAGTAGGTTCCCCAATCACTTGTAAAGGCAATTTTGTGCTGGTCTTTAGGAGCTATTCAGATCTAATTGTACCTAGAAAAGTCATCCATCAATGACAACATCTCATATCCAGCAGTCATGTCCACTATAATGTCTATATTTGGCAAAGGAAAGTCATCTTTAGGGTATGCTTTGTTTAAGTCTCTAAAATCAATGCAAATTCTAATGCCCCTAGTTGCTTTGCTGATTGGAACTAAGTTGGAGATCCACTCTACATAATCAATTGGTCTAATAAATCCCACATCTAGCAATTTCTTGAGTTCGACTTTGACTAGTAGGGTCACTTGCGGATGCATTTTTCTCAGTTTTTGTTTGACGGGCTTCGCACTTGGTTTTAGAGGCAGATGATGAAGAACTAATTTTGGATTAAGGCCAAGCATGTCTGCATAAGACCACACAAAATTGATATTCTTCTAAAGGAAGAAGTTAACAAAGTCTATTGTTGGTGTAAATAATTATTCATCTTGGATGTTATTACACTTTACTTAAGTTTACTTAGGTACATGCATTGAATAGTAGTTTGGGTATGAGACACTTGGGTATTTGTGCCACATTGGGATAGTGTGTGTAGGAAAATTTCCACCTTTTATGGTGTTGATCTTATCTTGTTGTTACGTTCCACCTCATGTAGAATATTATATTGTTTCTCCTACCTACCCTTGTTTCTTATTGAGCCACATGTCATAATTGTGTGCTCACATATCCATAAGCCTTGCCTATATAATCAGGCTCATCTACATTGTTTGTACGAGCAATCATTGAACATCTTGTAATGGTCCAGTTGATCATATTTTGCATCTTAATAGAATACAGTTTATTCCTATCATATACTTTGTCTCTCTTATTTGTGTTTTCCATTGCCTCTAGATCTTGGCAAAGTCTCACATCTATTCTTTCTTATTCTAATAAAGAAGCAACGAAATGTATGACATTAGGGTTGTCAAGTGTACCCAAATTTATCTATACGGTCATTTCCACCAGCAATGTTGATTTGTCCTGACATAACGGGGGTATGTCCAATCTTCCACCTTTGGGTGCCTCAAGAAGGTTTCAACCATAGATGCGTCCTTTGTTTTTACTTTTTCATGGTTAGAGGGTGCCTTGCGGTTTTCACCCAAAGACCTATTCTTTTTATTTTTATTTTTTTTATTTTCTTTTTTAATTTTGTGACTGGAAGATGGAGTTGACTCACCAAAATATGTTGTGGAATCTAAACCAATAGCAAATCTAGCCTTGTGATCACCTTGCGATATGCCTTCTCTAAGCTCAAAAATTTTTGTTATTGCCTCATCATTTTCATAGTATAATTGAAGTGGTCCTTGTTGGTCGCATTACATAAGATGTGGGTATACAAGGGGCATGTCATCATCAATTTCAATAAAGGTTTAGATCAAGATAGTAAAGACATTAATGTCAGTGATATCACTATCTACTTGTGTCAGATTCAGTGCTAGGATTCCAAAATGATTTTATCCAAGCTTTAGGGCATGTTTTGGGGGGAGGAGAAATTTCATGTTTGTCTTCCATAGGAAAATCATCATGGTCAATGAAGACATTATCAAGGGCACAGGAGCTGGAGGAATAAGAGTCCCACTCTGATTCATAAGATTTGGTTCCAAGATGGGTGTCCTCAATTGTCATTTCATCATCAGAATCACACCCTTTTTCACACATAGCCACTTTGGTAGATGAGGTTCCAATTCGCAATGGCACAAAACCTAAACCCAAAGTTTTATGTTGCATCTTGGGAATGATAGGCTCTAATATTCCTCTTTGTTTGGTCCCAAACCACTGCATCCATCATATCCCTTCTTCTATATTATGGTAAATCCTTTGCTATATTGTTCTACTAACAATTTGATAGGTGAAGTGTTTGTTGTATCCACTTCATCTTTATAGAGACAATATGTTACATCATCATCCAAAGTTTCTTTGTTCAGTTCACCCCACTTTGTCAATGTGGTGGGGGTTGATATTGCATGATTCTTTTAGATTCCTTTTGCAACAAATGTGTCTTTCCATGTGATTTTGGTAACATGGACAACTTGCCAATAAGAAATGTTTGGGACATTGAATACTCTTCATAGCCTTGATCTTGTATTTTCATCTTACCCTTAATAGATTCTAACAATGTATTGGGATCCACATAATTAGGCGAGGATGCCTCTCTGTTTACTATCACTTGTTGTTGCAGAGTATCCTTCAGGTTAGCACAAAATTGAAATGGATTAGGGTCTCTAGGAATTGTTATCTTGGTTCTATTGTATGAATATTTCAGACATTGGTGATAGGTCAAAGGAACTGCTTTCATTGCATGAATCCATGGACGACCCAAAATCATATTATAGGGGAGATCTAGATCTAGTACTTGCAGCAAAGTGTCCTTTGTTCTTGGACCTACTCGAATAGGCAAGACAATCACTCCTTTAGATGGGCGTTCAACATCATCATAGTCTTTTATTGTTATCTTCCTTGAAGGATCTATGTCATTCTCAGAGTAACCAAGGTCAATTATGACTCTCATAGTGCATGTATTCAAGCCTACTCCATCATCTATCAAAACTCATCTGATTTTGTAATTATGGACAAACACTTCGAGATGGAGGGGATCGTTATGATGGGTTTTATCACAAGGTATATCTTTGTCTAAAAAGGCAACATGCTGGGAAGTAGCAAGGTGTCCTATCCTAGCTTGAAATTGGTCAACATCAATATTAGTAGGTACTTTTGACTCAATCGAGCCTTTGTCGAGGACAACATGATGCATGGGAGACATTTTTAACAACTCGAGGATCGAAATTTGTGCAAGTGTTTTTCCCAAATGGTCAAGGAGATTGTATTGGCTCATTGAGGATGGTTTAGGAGGATCAAAAGGTGTTCCTTTTAAGACTATCTTGGACCGTCAAGTGGTTACTACACATGAGGAAAATTTTTCTTTTATTCTTATGGTTGAGACACACTCATCTGACGAACAAAAGTAATTAATGACATTGTAGTGACATATGCTGGTATAATTCAGTTTGCCTTTTTAATTTGAATTTGAAGATGAGGCTTTTCCCTTATCATGATCAAGTAAGGGAGTCTTGAAAATTATGTGATCAGTGTTAGAAGTTCCAGGGGATGAATCTACCTCAATCACACCCTAATCAAGCGAATCTTGAATAAGGTGTTTCAATTGAAAACATGACGTTGTTTTATATCCCTTAGACCGATGACATTCATAATATGCATTATCATTCCACCAATATGATTCTACTGGTGGCTCCTCTTTGATATCTGACAACTTAATGAAAATGGCCTAAATCAATTGTTTCATGACCGATTCAATTAGCTCTCCCAATGGTGTAAACTGTCGAGGAGGCCCATCTCTTGATCTGAAAGGTCTTTGTTGTTGATCTTGTTTGTGACCTTGTTGTTGTTGATTACGTTGTTGATTTTGTGCTTGGTGGATAACATTACTTGTTTGATTCTACGTCTGTTGAGTCTATTGGAAAGTCAGAGCATTCAGAGCACTTGGTCTCCTTATAACAAAATTAGGTTGACTAACACTTATGGTCCTTGCATCAACTACACCATCATTAGTGACATTCTTGTTTTGGGACCAAAACTTATTCCTATCACCCGATTTGGTTGGATTGTTGTTGTCTTTGTTCACTTTAATAACCCCCTTAACAATAAGAGCATCCTGAATGTCCATTCCCTTTTTAATGAGCTTCACAATAGTACTAGGACCTTTCAATTTAATTTCATACATCATTTTTGGTATCAAGTTTTAAATAAATAAATTGACTTGTTGTTCCTCCGAGATGTCAAGGGAACATCAACTAACCGGGCCTCGCCATCTTTGTAAGAAAGGTATTAATGGTTCTCCTAACTTTTTCTTTGTGTTGCATAAATCTAACATGGTTATCTCATTGTTGATGTTGAATGCGAAATGACAATTGAATTTCTCAGCCAATTCATTCCAAGATTTTATATTCCCCAGCAAATGTGCATACCAATCCATAGCTTGTCCTATGAGATTGCATGGGAAAAGACGCATCAAATATGTCTCATCATAAGTCACCTCAGTGCACACTAGGTAAAAAGATCAGATGTGATCTTTTGGATTACCCTTTCCCTTGTATTTCTCAAAATTTGGTGCTTCAAAGTGCTTAGGGAAGGGAGGCATGTACAAACTTTTATCAAATGGATTAGGGCATAAGTCATGCTCTGTGTATAACTTATTTGTACTTTTGGTTTGTAATGCCTCTATTTGTTGTTTCATCTTTTCAATTTGTTGCAACAACACATCAGATTGTGAAGGATTTTGAGTTTCATCATCCATCCCTAGATGTCCTTGTTTTTTATATATAGTACTTCCAAATGGTTGTTGAAGTTTGAAAATCACTGTCTTTGGTGGCTCTTGGATATATTCATTTTGGTATCGCTCGTGTTTTTGAGGCACTATCATGCTTTGGTACTAAGTATTTTGTTGTGCCCATTGAGATGGAATTGCCATTTGCATTTGTGGTTGATATTGCACTTTGGGTTTTTGAAATTGCATTTATGGTTGGTAATGCACATTTGCCTGTTGTTGTTGTTGTTGGGGCATATAATAACTCGTTTGCCCTTGTTGCGTATATTGAGGCACATACTATTGTTGATACTAATGTTGTTGACTTTGGATCAGAATTTGTTGATTTTGTGCCGTTTTTTGTTGTCCTAATGTAAACCCCATTAATTTCAAAAACCTTTTCTTATGTGCTTTAGGTTCTTTCACTTTTACATGCGGAATGGCACTTGCATTTACTTCTTGTGAAGTTTGTCCAAATAATTGTTGTTGTTGCAAGTTTGTATTTACTTGTAGTGATGCAGATTGCACTGTTGTTTATTGTTGAGTATAATATTGTTGTTGTGCATTACGCATTTACACATTCGATGGTGTCTGTTGTGCATTTTTCAACTGTTATAATATTTGTTGCGGTTGTGTGCCACTACTTGTTCTTTTTGTTGCCATAATTGAAGGTCTCGTTGACAAATTTTGTGTCATTTGTGAATGCATATTTGTTGCATGTATTGAACTCGATTGCACATAAGACTTTTGTTGTGTCATTGAATTGGTTTGAACATTAGTAATGTTTGGAATTCCCATCATAAAATGTACTTGCGTTTGTGAATGTGATCCCGTTTGAAAAACTTGTGATGTCTTTGGATACGTCGTGTTTGTCAATGATTTCACCATCACCTTTTGATCTTGTGAAAATGATGTAGTGTCGTATAACGGATTATTAACTACCTCAAATGTTGATTTCAACAAAACACTCACACCCAAGGATTTAGAGACACTCTTCTCAAGTAGTGTGATTGGTACTTCCTGTTGTGCATTTGTTTCATCTGGATGAGGTTCAAAGCTCAAAACATTATCCACCTTATGTTGCATTTGTAGATTGGTTTGATCATTCAAGGTTGTAGCAGCATCGATCATACTTCTATACTTGTTGGGAAATATCTATACACTTTGTTCAAAAACTTGTTCACTTTCTTTTCCATTTTAGGATTACTAAAAAATATGTCAACATCATCTGAATCATTGGAATCTAACAAGGAATTTGATGGGTTATTTGGATCCATTTCTTGTTGAAGGACTTGGTTTGACCCAAATCCTTGTATTTTGTTCCTCATATGATATTTGAGGTTGTGTGTCATGTTGTTGGTTTAATTGATTGAAATAGAATGGAGCACTCCCTACAGGTGTTCGTGGAACACTTCCATAGCCTAGTTTCATTCGCACAAATATGGGCTCATAATAAGGAGGTGGTCCCAATTATATTGTCTCATATTGTAGTGTTGCATTGCTTGACGAACCCACATTTTGATCGAGTGACTAAGTCTGATATTGTTGCATTTTTCATGCTTTATGTGTTATCCACTGGAAAGGAAATGGCTTGATACGTTGATTCATGTGATTTCTTGGACTTAGACCTTGTTTCAACCGACATGTCACCATGCAATGTATGTAACTAAGACAACCTAGATGATTGACAATGCAACTTATGTTTTTTTTGTTTTTTTGAATTTTGGGAATGACAATTAGATGCAACTAAATGCAACTTTAGCAAATGATAATGGAACCTAGGGTAAAAGTGCAACCTATGTTTTTGTTATCTTAGGAATTTTTGGAAATGATATGCAATCTTAAGTAATAGTAATACAACCTATGTTTTTGTTGTTTCTGAGGTTTGGACAAACCTTTGAAATGCAACCCTAAAGACATGACCCTTGGGAAAATGAAATGAAGTCTAGACCTTAAAAGGACAAAGGACCAAATGATAATAGGACAAATTGACAATATCTCACCTATATGCTTGGATACTAAGCTAGGTTTGACAAAATGATATTGATAAGAGGACAAATGTTGGACAAGGTCAAGACTCCCTAACAATGATTTAGGGTTTAATCTAAAGTTTTGATTTTTGAAGTTTGGAAAACCTAATTTTGAGATTAAATACAAAAAGGACAATGATTAATGACAAGGACCTAGGGTATAAACCCAAGATATGAAAATGACCTCAAGATGTGTTATGACATAGAGATATGAAAATGACCTCAAGATGTGTTATGACATAGAGATATGAAATAACCTAAGGATATGAAATGGACTAAAGTTATGATTATGATGCAATAATATGATCTAGGGTTTATGATATGACCTAATGTTATGATATGATTTGGACCAATGATATGATATGACCTAATGATGTGAAATAAGGTTATGAATGCAAATATATGACAATGTCAACCTAAGACAAGACCTAGGTTTTAGGATTTAGACTATGCAATGATATAACCTAATGCAAGAAAGACATATGCAAGGCAATGATTTGCAAGATGTAAATTCTATGACCTAAGTGAAAACCTAATTTTGGGATGACAATGCAATGAAGACTTAGAAAAAAATGAAATGAGGATGCTTGCAATTAAATGGACTAAAATGAAGGGTAATGACAATATGTCCTAAGACCTAAGTTTTGAACTATGCAAACCTAACCCTAAGTGACATGAATTTTGAAACAAGGGTATACAATGTTTTGACAAATCATGTTTAAATGTTGGATAAATACTTGGACAAAATTTTGACTCTTGGTTTGAACTTGATTGGGTATGAAACTTGTTTGAACTTTTGGAAACTTGTTTGCTTTTGAACACCAAGGTTGTTTATGACCACTTATGAGAATTGTTTTTTATTCAACTTTTGACAAACACGGAAGACAAAATGTTTGTTTGATTTTGAGACAAGACAATCATGCACCTTCGACAACAAATCCTATGGCTGGCAAGGACAATACTTGTTGGATCCCCACTGGAGATTTCTCTCAGTCACGCCTACTCATAAAGGATAGCCTAGGAACTTGGTAGCACTGGCTCCCCTCCATGGCACTCACTTCTACGGGCAATACCAATTTTGTGAATTCCTTAGATAATCACTTCCCAAGGAACTAATATCTCTACAATGAGCCACAAAATTGTGGTATGACTTCAAAGGTCCGACCACCTACGCTAGCAAATAGAAGGTTTTTGGTCTCTAAGCACAAAAGGTTTTATTCAAGGCATCTATTTAGGTGGTCATAATCAGCAGTATTTTCCACTCCATTAAAGGAGGCCTCCCAACCTACAGAGGTTATGCTCTATAGGCTTTTACGTGCCACACGGACACTGAGGGAAACATAACATCGTTATGACAACATGTAACACCTGTCGCTTGCAACTTTCATCACAAATGCATTTGTTTATAGTGGTTTGGAAGGGCTTGCCTTTAGCTTGTTACCACTTGGGTCATTCCCTCTCACCCAGCCTTATAGGCTACTCGGGAGGTAGGCCCTCTAAAGGTTAACACATGCAAATCATCTAAGAAAATATGGCAAGAACTTGTTCATTAACCTTAAGAAATTGAAGTGTGAGCTAATTTAGAAATCACAAACACTTTGTTTTTAATAAGACTTTTTGAGCGCGTCCTGCACCAAATGCATTAGTAGTTTCAAGAGATTATCTTTGACATGTGAGATTGGATGCCACAAGAGAGAACCTGCACCAACCAAAATTCAAAAGATTAGCCTCCAAGATTAGTTCACAAAAAAGAAATCAGAACACACTGACACAAAACTAAACATTAGTCTAATTAACAAAAAATTAAAATTTAATCTACTTAACAAAAATTTAAAATCTAATCTAATTAACAAATCAAAAATCTAAACTAACTAACAAATTAAAAATTTAATTCTAATTACCAACTAAAAAAATCTAAACTAACTAACAAATGTAAAAAAAAATCTAATTCTAATAACCAACTAAAAAAATCTAAACTAATTATCAAGTTAAAAAAGTCTAAACCAATAAATTAAAAAAAAATCTAAACTAAACTAACAAATTAAAAAAAAATCTAAACTAAAATTAACAAATTAAAAACCTAAACTAATCTAAAGCCAACTTTACAATTAAAAAATAAAATCTAGAGTAACTTTAAAATTAGAAAAAAACTAAACTAAAATTTAAAAAATCTAAACTAAATTGTAAAGAAACTAAACTAAAATGAAAGGAAGCTAAAACATATGTAGGAGCCTACACAGGCAGCCCCAATGCATGTCAAATAATGATATGTAGGCAGAATCTTTAATGTGGGGGATCAGAGATAATAAACATTGAATGTGGACCTAACAGGCAAGTTAAAAAAAATGCCAAAACATATAATCATAGATAGGAACACTTTGATAAAATGCCTCAATGATAGTTACGATTATCAAATATTAATGCATTGAAATGCACAATGTGGAATCATAGACAATGAAACCTGCAATGTATTTGATTAGATTTTGTAATGTTTGTATTAGCCTTTATTGACACCATTTGTTCTTCCATTTCCTTAAGTAGTTCAGGACCAACTAAAAATTTGTCTTCTACTCTATCCTAGTTGATAGGTGTTCTGCACTTATGCCCATAAAGAACCTCAAACAGTGCCATGCTTATAGAGGAGTGATAGGATTTGTTGTATGCAAACTCAACTAAGGCAAGAAAATCCCTCCACTTGTATTGTTGATCCATACAATACATCCTTAGTAAGTCTTCTACTACCTAATTTACCCTCTCAATTTTTTCATCTATTTGTGGATGGTAGGTTGTGATAAAGTTCAACCTTGTTCCTAAAGTTGCATTCAAAGTGGTCCAAAACCATGGTCATTCTCACATCCCTATCTGAAATTATTGTCTCAAGTACCCCATGTAATCAAAAGACTTCCTTAATAAATTTGTATGCCATAACCACTGATCCATCCTTAAGATTATCGGGTATAAAATGAGCTACCTTAGTCAATTTGTCTACTACAACCAATATCATGTCATGATTGTGCTTAGACATAGGTAATCCTTGAATAAAATCCATATTGATCACTTGCCATTTATAATTTGGCACATGTGCGAAAATAATAACCATGCTGGATGCATATGCTCAGCCTTGACTCGTTGGCATTCAAAACATTGCCTTACGCAGGCTATTACATCTCTCTTAAGTCTTGACCAAAAATATAAGTGTCTCATGTCCGCAACCATCTTATTTACACTAGGGTGTCCAAAATAAGGAACATTATGCATTTCCTCCATGATCAAATCCCTTAACCCTCCTTTGTTAGGAACATACATCCTCCTCATATATCTAAGAAGTCCACTTGGCTCAAAAGTGTATCCATCAAAATGGTGGTCGAAAGGATTAGTCTCTAAGGTATTCTTGACTAAGTCATAATGTTCGTCCCCTTGGAGATTATCCAACACCTGAACTCTCAAGGTAGTTATCATGGTTGCTATCACTGCTAGGTGCCTTATTCTGCTTAAGGTATCAACCACTTTGTTTTCCTTGCCCTTGATGCAGTATATCCCAAAATCATACTCACTTAAGAATTCTAACCATCTTCTCTGCCTCACATTCAGATTAGGTTGGGTAAAGATATACCTGAACCCAGGATGATCAATTTTTAACTCAAATCGCTTACCCAAGAGATAGTGTCTCCACATTTGGAGAGCATAGACAATAGAAGCCAATTCTAAGTCATGTGGGGCATACTTGACTTCATGTTGCTTCAATTTCCTATATTCATAGGATACCACTTGTTCATCCTGCATTAACACTCCTCTTATTCCTTCTCCTAATGCATCAATGATAACTGTGAATGGTCCATTTGGGTCAAGTATGGTAAGTATAGGTGTTGAGGTCAACTTCTATTTTAGTAAGTTGAAAACTTGCTCACATTTCTTTGTCCAATCAAATTTCCTTCCCTTTCTTTGGAGTGCGGTTATAAGAGTTGCAATCTTAGAGAACCCTTCTACAAATTTCCTATAATATCTAGCTAACTCCATAAATCTACGGACCTCTGAAACATTTCGAGGGGCTGGCGATTTTGTGATTGCTTTGATCTTTTTGGAATCAATGAAAACTCCATCTCTAAAAATGATATGCCCTAGGTAATGAATTTTTCTTTGGAAAAAGGTACATTTGGATAATTTACCATAGAGCTTATGTTCCCTTCACTACTGCAAGACTAGCCTTAAGTGCTTCTCATGCTCCTATATGGATTTTGAGTAGACGAAGTATCATCTATGAAAATCAAGACAACATCATCTAGGCAATCCTGGAAAACACTGTTCATATGGTTCATAAAAATTTTCGGAGCATTAGTCAATCCAAAAGGTAGCACTATGAACTCATAATGTTCATAGTGAGTTTGAAAGGTTGTTTTGTGTATATCTTCATCCTTTATTCATAGTTGGTGGTATCCTGACCTGAGATCAATCTTTGAGAACACTGTTCCACCTTTCATCTGATCAAACAACTCATTTATTCTAGGGAGTGGGTACCTATTATTGATGGTGACTTTATTCAACATCCTATAATCAGTGCACAAACGGAGTGTGTCATCCTTCTTCTCGACGAAGATCACTGGTGCTCCCCATGGTGATACACTTGGTCTGATTAGGCCCTTATCCAACAATTCTTGCAATTGTAGCTTCAACTCATATAATTTTGTGGTTGCCATTCTATAGGGAGCCTTAGACTGAGGTTTAGTTCTTGGATGTAGATCAATAGTAAAGTCAAATTCCTTCTTGGGAGGCAATCCTGGCAATTCCTTGAGAAAGACATCTTGGTACTCTCGAAAGATAGGGTGTGCATCAAGTCTAGTTTTATCATTCTCCAAGTCCTTGATGTGGACTACATAGATTTCGCATCCCTTCCTTTGGGCCCTCTTTAGTTGCATTGTTGAATTTGTCTAAGTTGTAAAGGCTTCTTAACTCCTTGTATCTCCATTTGATTTCCTAAATCATCAAGGCATGTTACAAGTTTGTCTTGACAATTCACTATGGCCTTATGCTTAATTAACCAATTGATTCCTAGAATAACATCATAACTTCCTAATGGAACCACATAAAGGTTCACTTCTATTAGGAAGTTGGGAAGTTGTAATTTATTGCATGCCAAACATTTGCCTACCCTCCGCTATGCCCAGTTTCCATATTGAACATTCCAAGGTTTAGACATATAACCAGGCTTAATATTCAATCTAGATACAATTTTGGAATCCACAAATGTAATATCCCATGTTGTTATGTGACTGAAAAGTGTAGAGAATATTGTCAAACAATTGTCTAATTTCCTGTTGTTCTAGTTTCAGACTATATAACTTGCATGTTATGTGGTTTGGACAGCTGTATAACTCTTTGTGTTATGCAGTTTGCCTTGGTTTGCTTTAGGAACATGTGAATATAATGAACTAAAATAAATTACTGTTAAAGAAAGCATACCATCATCCTATTCAACTAATTGACATTTTGTCAAACAATTGTCATGCATCCTCGGATTGGTAGCAAAACTTCATGACAACATATATAAAGTTCAAAACCCACTCCTTTATTGAAATTAAAACACCAATACAATCAATTAAGCTTAAATGGATGCACATTCTTCTTAATTTCGACAATGATATATGGTTGTCTATAACAGTTATTGTATATGGTGAAAATGGATAACAATAATAACAATATTGAAAGGCTAAATGAATTCAACCACCAAACCCTAGCCTAACAACAACAAAGATCCACCATAACATATAAAGATTACTTAAGACAATGCAAATCAAATGAAATCACAAAGATTATACCATCACATGTCTAATAGGGTTTTGATCTCCATTCTTCCTATCTCCATTGATCTTGCTTGATATATTTGCTCTCAGATTTTATGTGCACAAGAGCTCAACAAAGAACGGAATGTGGTTGCAAGTAGAATCGTAATGTCGTCAATTGATCAAGTTGTTAGGGTTTGATAATGAAGAAAGCATCTCTTTAAATAGAAGACACAATATGAAATGGAGGGATAAGATTGAGAGGTGTAAAAAGGAGGTCGGCTAGGATTAGAGGGTAGGTAGAGGAAATAATAAAATAATGAAAGAGGTAGGTAGTGTAGGAATTAAGAGATGAATGACATGTGTCATGTGTAGAAAAAGTTAATGAATTAATTAAATAAATAAAGATTTATTTAATTAATAGAAGAAGTGGGATAATTAAATAAATAAGATATTTATTTAATTTAGGAAAATGATAATTTAAATAAATAAATGTATTTATTTAAATGAGAAATAAGGCTAAAAGAGGATAAATGAATTAATTAAATAAATAAAGATTTATTTAATTAATAGAAGAATTAGGCTTAGATAATTAAATAAATAAAATATTTATTTAATTAGACATGACAATTTTGGGTGTCTACATTTTGCCCCTCTTTGAGACAATGCGGCTTGTCGCGTTGTTTCAAAGAAGATAAGATGAACTGATACAAAGTTGCCCCAAGATGGGAATGATATGCCCCCTCGAGAGATTGGATGAAAATGTCTGAAAAGATCGCAGACAATCTCTCGACAAGAAAGAGAGGCTAGAATGGATTGACGGATAAAGTGACAAAGTCACGAGATAAAGAAGACTGACTCGGGAAACGAGGGCGAGGGGTAGGGTAGGTTATAAGATAAGCCACAGGGGAAAATACATCCTCATTGTCATCTACACCTCCACGAGATCAAAGTGCAGAGTGAAAAAAGAGCAGGAGTAGTCAGCAGCGATGGCTTTCGTGCATAGATTCGACCGTGTTCGCCAATTTCAGAGGCCAGCAGAGGCAGGAGAGCCGGTAAGTACCACCAAACCTCCTTGTACTTTGACACATTTAATTTTGTCATTAATGCATGCTAGTTAGAGCAATAAATGCGCTTAGAAGTAGGGCTTAAAAAATGTCAAAAACCGTTGAAACGTGTCTGTGTCGGTGCCAGGCGCGTCTGTGTCCGCCAGGCACGTCTGTGTAGGTTCCAGGCGCGTCTGCGTCTGGAACCGCGTTTGCGTCGGATGCAGGCACGTTTATGTCATTCAAGTGCGTCTACGTAGTATAGTCGCGTTTATGCATGGTATAAGCATGTTTGTGTTATATAGGCGCGTCTGTGTTGTATAGGCGCGTCTGTGCAGTCTGTAGGCGCATTTGTGTCAGTCAAGCACGTCTGCATAGAAAATGCAAGTTTTGGTCTTCTAGGTCAAATCAGCAGTTCTGTGATGAACATACGCTGTCGATTGGATAAGCTGCTGAGAGGATACACTCAAGCAGGTCCTTTAGGGAAGACTAGGATAGATCAAGGCACTTTGTGATGAACAGTGAGTACCAAGATAGAGTACTTTGTGATGAACAGGGAGTACCCAAAGTATGAGCAGCACTTTGTGATGAACAGGGAGTGCAAATGTGAATAACACTTTGTGATGAACAGTGAGTGTCACACACGTAGTACTTTGTGATGAACAGGGAGTACTACTAAGATAGATAGTAACACTTTGTGATGAACAGTGAGTGTCACTAGGATAAATAGCTATGTGCATTTAGATAACGAGTAGCATTTTGTGATAAACAGTGAATGCCACTATGACTGACATGATTTGATTTGCTTGACTGCAGGAGTACTTGCCGATGCTGGAGTCACGGGAGAGATTCCCGTCGACGCAAAGGTTGCGACCTGAGCTGTCGGTTGGAGACAGAGCTGCCATCGAGGAGATGGGTCTGAGACATGTATTGTATGTGCCTGAGTTTCGGGCAAACATGGGTTTGCTGACTACGCTTGCTGAGAGATGGCACTCTGAGATGTGCACATTCCTTTTGCCGATGGGTGAGATGACTGTCACCCTGGAAGATGTCTACAGGATTTTGCGGATACCGATTGATGGAGATTTGATTCCATATGATCGTGATGGATACCGGGAGGCATTGAGACGGGTATTTCAGGATCCTGGATTAGAGATGAGGGTAGGACACGTGGCATGGGACACCATGACCGCCACAAGGTTAGCATTGTCGGTCGTGATCGAAGGAGCGATCAGTGGATTCCTGTGTCCAGATAGGGCGACACGGGGGTTGGCTGTGGGCTGGGGGGGAGCACTGGAGACACTGGTGATGCAGCACACTAGATATGCCTGGGGACCATGTGTGCTGGCCCATTTATATTACGAGCTTCACCAGTTTGTTTATCACGGGTCAGTGGGATTGGGCTGCGGGGTGACACTGCTGCAGGTATGGGCCTATGAGCATTTGTTGATTACCCGACCGATACACTTTAGGGGTAGGGGTCACAAACGCAGCTTTGTACATTTGTATGACATGATCACATCATAGCCATGGATTGGCAGGTTGGAGCATTGACGACGAGTGATCGATGACATTGATGTGGTCATATGGAGACCATATCTAGGCTGTGAGGAGTGGGAGGATGACGCAGTGGAGCTGCCTTACACCTTCTGGAGCAGGTACCTGATTGGGTGGATGCTCTATGTGTTAGAGAGACAGCTGGTGGACAGGGTGTGCAGGCAGTATGGCAGGATCCAGAGGATGCCACGGGGCTCGAGCATGTATGCCCGCACAGTTAGGGATCAGGCACAGTTTGGGCCATTACTGTCATATGATCAAGCAGTCACACAGCTAGCAGAGATGGTGCCCCTACCTTGGGATATATGGCCCAAGATCGAGGACGTCGGGATGGATGCTGAGTATACAGCATATTGGGCAGAGCATCCATTCCCCTGATTGACAGATCCAGGAGAGCTACTGGAGGGAGATGGAGGTGGGGACGATGATGATGATGGTGGAGGTGATGGGGGCAGAGGCCGACGGAGGCAGAGGGGAGTAGTTGGGGAGAGGAGGGTTGCACCTCGAAGGGAGGGTGGATAGGAGAGACAGGCTCAGGTGGTGAGGGGTCGCGACGGATTTCCCCTACAGGTACCAACAACACAGGGCCCCAGAGCACAAGTACAGAGACAGGGACAGGTGCCAGTACAGGCACAGGAGCAGGGACGAAGACAGGTACAGGCATAGAGGCATGTACAGAGACAGGTACCCGTACAGGCACCACTACAGGTACAGGTACAGGGGCAGGCACTCGCAGAGGGAGAGCCACAGGTAGAGGCAGAGGGGGGGGACCCAGAGGAGGATGAGCTGATTGAGCTCAGGGAGATCTGCCAGGGACAAGCAGATGAGATTCAGGAGCTGGAGAGGGAGAGGGATCAGCTCAGGACGAGGCTCAGGGATACTGAGCGGGAGAGAGATCAGGCGATTCAGCGCTACACAGAGGCTGAGATAGCACTGAGGGCAGGGAGATAGGCGACGGAGGACACAGGGGCAGGCTATGCATATGTCCTGCGAGCAAGAGAGGAGATTGCCTACTGGCGGGACCTCTATTATGGTGCAGTGCTAGCAGATCAGCAGGCGAGGAGTTTCCATAGACCATCGCGGACAACGACAGCTACGGGAGGGAGCCGGAGGAGACAGGCATCGAGTGGTGGGGTTATGGGTCCTCCACCACCACCAAATAGAGGGGACAGGAGAGATGATCCTGGGGCAGGTCCTTCGGGAGCTCAGATTCCGTCGAGGTCAGGCGGCTCCGAGGGAGGGAATTCATCATAGCCTTAGAGGGCTCCCTATGTATCAGTATTGTACCATTTTTGTATGATGATGTAGACACCTGCGAGTGATTTTGTAGCCATATGATTTTTTGACATCATTGTATCATGACACTTTTGATTATATATATGAGATGATTCATTTTTGCGGCAGCTATATGCATGTGTACCTATGTGATGAGATGTTTCATGATGTATGTTTATGATATGGATGCAAATATGTACATGATGCAATGCAATATTTTTGTTCTTTTATGTTGTATATGTGATGCATAATGCAAATGTGAATGTATGTAATGCAGATGAATATAATAATGTAAATGTAAATTGTGCTAACAGATGTTGTGTGCAGAATGTGATGCAATTGTGATATCTATATGTATGTGTAAAATGCTTATATGTGGTAATGCAGGTGCAACTTCATGAAATGCAAATGTTTTTGGTGTGTCATTATACTCAGTCATGTGATATCAAGCTACGCGGACTCAAGAAGGACGATGGAAGTCAATCAAGAAAGGGGGATGAAAGATAGAAGATATGAACGTGAAAGAGCTTCTTGTGCGTTATCATCATTGAGCTTATTATGGCAAGTAGGTTATGACAATCGAGGCATATGTTTGACCCAGAAAGTCATTGTACCTGTTTGCATGGAGATAAGACAGTCACAAACAAGGAATGCCCCAATTCATACTAGACTCACAGTGTCCTCATATCCTTGGACAAGTCATAGCATTACTAAGAGACAATCCACAGACAACAAATGCAAATAGGTGACGATACCCCATCCTCGCCTTTCTAGTCAAAGACATCCTGCAGATAGAATCTCTAGTCAGAGACATCCTAGAAAAACTAAAAGACATGTCACCAAAAAGATGAAATCAAAAGAAAACCAAGACTCGACACCAACATCCACTATAGTCCTCAAGTTTAGTGTCTCTTGTCACTTGTATAAGTCTTATTTGATTGTGGTCACAATGTTTACTTTCACAAAAAGGATAGATAGCACTGAACCATATGTTGTCTGAGTCTGTTGAAAGATTTGATTTGTTGAAGCCCATTGTTGCTGTTGTCTCATCTGAAACTGACTGAATCCATGAAGCTGATACTTTATTGCGGAGAAGATGAAACTTTATTGTGGACTGGCGATGCAAATGTTGCTTTATTGCGGATTGTGTGCGGATAGACTGAAGGAAGCTGGAAGAAACTGTACTCCTCGAAACATGTGATCTTCTTAGTTCCACACCCATCACTAGACGTAGGATTTGCCGTAGCCATAGATAGGATCTGATTTATTATGGATGGAAAGGGAGGTGAAAAGGGAGGTTTATTATGAATGGCTAACCAATCTTGGGTAGATCAATAACAAGCCATGATGGGAATGGGTAAGTTTATTATGGATGAATTGGTCGTGAGTGTGTGCAAAGTCAAGTGATGAAAGAGAATCCTGAAGGAGGGAGGAGCAATGTCTCTACACATGGTGCTGGTGACCCAATTTTCACCATGGTACTTGCCTAGGGCGCCACCGAAGTGGTTTTCACCATTGGACGAAATTATTTCTCTTTACTTTTTTCAATTTTTCAATGTTTTTGTTGTCACAAGGCGCCTGTTTGCCAGGTTTTCACCAAGTAACGATTTTTTTGTTTTTATGATTTTTTTGTATTTTTGAATTTTTTTGATTTTTTTTTTTGTATTTTTGAATTAGGATATTCCGAAGAGCTATGTGTAGAACCTGCGAAGGTGCATGTTGTTGATAGGATCCTCCAAAGGTTCACCTTCTGTAGTTGAGAGCTGATATGCCCCAGATCCATATGCTGTTGTAACGATGTAAGGACCAAGCCAATTTGGTTCGAACTTGCCCTTCTTCTCTCTATCTTGCTAATTCTTGGGGTTTTCTCTAAGAACCAAGTCACCTACCTCAAATGTGCGAGGCTTGACCTTGTGATTGTAGCTACGACTCATTCATTGTTGGTAAGCCTTGAGATGATTAAAAGCAGTTTGTCTCCATTCATCCAGCAATTCTAGTTCTTATAAGCGAGAGACCCTGTAATCTTCATCAGTGATGATGTTTTGCAAAGAGACCCATAAAGAGGGTAACTCGATCTCAATAGGCAAGATGGCTTCAGCGCCATAAACAAGTGAATAGGGTGTACCTCCTGTAGGTGTGCGGACACTTGTGCGGTAGGCCCAAAGTGCAGGATTGAGTTGGATATGCCAATTACGGCCAGCGTCGTTGACTGTCTTCTTGAGGATTTTAAGGATTGTTTTATTAGACGCCTCAGCTTGGCCATCACCTTGGGGGTAATATGGTGTGGAGAAACGATGGGAAATATGAAAGTGGTCACAAAGTTCATGAACATCCTGATTTTTGAAGGGATGCCCGTTATCAGTAATAATGGAAACAGGAATACCATATCGGCAAATGATATAGTTAAGGATGAATGTAGCAATCTGTTTTCCAGTGACTTGTGTGAGAGGCACAACTTCAATCCATTTTGTGAAATACTTTGTGGCAGTGATAATGAATTTATGACCATTAGAAGAAGGAGGGTGAATCTTGCCTATGAGATCGAGTCCCCACTAACAAAAGGGCCAAGGAGATGCAAGTGGTTGTAGTTCTTGTGCTAGCGCATGTATGAGGTCTCCATGAATTTGACATTGCTTACATTTCTTGACAAACTGATATGAGTCTTTTTCCATATTGGGCCAGTAATATCCAGTCCTGATAAGTTTCTTGGCCAAGGTAGGACCACTAGCATGTGGACCACATATCCCTTCATGCACTTCACGTAACGCAATCTGAGCTTCGTCGCTTTCTAGACATCTAAGAAGAGTGCCATCTAGACCTCGCCGGTATAGGATATCAGCTAAAATGACATATCGAGAGGATTGGCGAATGAAAGTGCGACGTTGGTTATTTGATAGATCAGGAGGTAGGGTATTGTCGCGAAGGTATGTGAAGATGGAACCATATAACTGGGATTCGAGACCAACAACACATATCATTTCAGTAGGAGTGATCTCATATGAAGGAACCAACAGGTTGTCCACCAAGAACTCATAGCAGGTCTCATTTTGAGGTAGATCAATCAGTGAAGCAATTGTAACCATGGTATCTGCAGCACGATTCTGCTCTCTTGGTATCTGCTCAAAATCTATCTTTGTGAAATGTTGTTTCAAATCATCCACCATTTGCTTGTAAGGCAGTAATTTTTCATCTTTTGTTTGGTAATCATCAGTTTCTTGACGGATGACGAGTTGGAAATCCCAAAAACGTGAAGTTCCTGGATCTTCCACTGAACTGCAATTCGTAATCCAGTTGTTAATGCCTCATATTTCGCTATATTGTTAGTGCAAGGAAATGATAAGCGGTATGATTTTGGTATAGAATCCCCTTGAGGAGTTATAAAGAGAATACCAGCTCCTGCCCCATGCTGTGTGTATGAGCCGTCAAAGTATAGTTGCCATGGCTTTGCCTGTGATATTGTTAAAATGGATTCATCTGGAAATTTTGAATTTAGAGGAACATCATCAATCATGGGGGCCTCTGCTAATTGATCCGTGATGGCTTGTCCTTTTATTGCTTTTCTGTCCACATACTCGATGTCGAATTCACTAAGGATCATTACCCATTTGGCCAGCCGCCCAATAAGTGTTGCTTTATTGAGAAGGTATTTTAATGGATCAATTCTTGCAACCAACTTAGTCTTGTGAGTGAGCATGTAATGTCGTAATTTTTCTGAAGCAAAGACCACGGCGAGACATGCACGCTCGACTGGGGTGTAGTTTAGCTCATATCCCACCAATGTGTGACTGATATAGTATACGGATTTTTCCTTGCCCTCAGCAATTTGTTGCGCTAAGAGTGCCCCCAGTGCTGTTGGAGTAGCTGATATGTATAGTAGCAAAGGCTGATCTGGAACTGGTGGCATCAAAACTAGCGGATTCAAAAGATAATCTTTGAGCGTCTGAAAAGCTTGTTGATAGTTATCATCCCATTTGAATTTGATATTTTTATGTAGCAGGTGTTGAAAAGGATTACACTTATCTGCAAGTTGTGCTATGAATCTTCGTATAGACTGGAGTCTCCCTTGTAAGGATCGAAGTTGACTGATATTTCTGGGTGGTGGCATGTCCAAGATAGCCTTGACCTTTGCTGGATCGGCTTCGATTCCTCTTTTAGACACAATGAATCCTAGGAGTTTCCCGGAGGTTACTCCAAAGACACATTTCTTGGGGTTTAATCTTACTTTGTATTTTTCCAACCGATCAAAGACGATTGAAAGTATGTCCAAATGTGTATTTCTGTCTACTGATTTACCCAAGAGATCATCAACATAATCTTCCACAGTTATGTGCATGAGATCATGAAAGATAGTGGTCATTGCTCTTTGATATGTAGCACCTGCATTTTTTAGCCCAAAGGGCATGACATTCCAACAGAAAGTTCCCCAAGGACAAGTGAATGATGTTTTGTGTTGATCCTCGGGTGCGATCCTTATTTGATTATAACCAGAAAATCCATCCATTAATGATAACATTTCGTGACCTGCTGTGAGATCAACAATCAAGTCGATATTTGGTAATGGGAAGTCATCTTTTGGACAAGCTTTGTTGATATCTCTGAAATCTGTACATATTCTGATACTGCGATCTGGTTTACTAACAGGTACTAAATTGGAGATCCATTCAGGATAATCAATTGGGTGTATGAATCCGACATCCAATAACTTCTCCAGCTCTGCTTTGACTAGTAATGCCACTTGTGGATGCATTTTTCTTAATTTCTGTTTCACTGGCTTTGCCCCCGGTTTGACTGTCAAATGATGCATTACCAAATCCGGATCTAGTCCAGGCATATCAGCGTATGACCATGCAAAGTTGATTTGTCGTTCCTTGAAGAAACTTATGAACTATGACCTTTCGGACTCTGTCAATGATTTAGCCAGGAATATGTTGTGTGGAACCTCTTTCGTACCAATGTTTGTTTTGATAGTCTCCTCTACCAGCATGGATGACTTTTCCTCATACGAGGCTGGGAGAATGTCGAGCCTTCCATCTTTGGGTGCCTCAGAGAGGTTTTCGCCCTCAGATACATCCTTTCTTTTTACTTTTTTGGGATCAGATAGCGCCATAGTGTGGTTTTCGCCATAAGACCCTTGATTTGTTCTTATTTTCACATTTTTGCGACTGGAAGGTCCGACACCCTCACCAAAATATGCCATGTTGTTGAGTTCTATAGTGTATCCTGCTTTATGGTCCCCAGGGGGAAGATCATCTCGTATGCCAAGATAGTCAATAATAGCTTCATCATTTTGGAAGGTGTCAAATTGTGCTGGTCCTTCATAATCGTAGTCAATGAGTTGGTGGTGAACAAGGGGAAGGCCTTTAATGTCTTCAGAGTTTGTGGGGCTAAGAGTGAAGATGTGGTTATATTTGGGTATGTCGAGGTAATTATCAAGGTCATCGATGGCACTCTCCTCATCAGTTTCGATCGCGAGCGAATCCAAATTGTCATCACTAGTAGCGCATTCTGGGACAGGTGTTCTCATCCTATGTGATTTCAACCTAGAACCTTGAGACAGAGACTATGTGGAATCCTCATGGGTCATTTCTTGACCAACTCTGAACTTTTTATAAAATTCCTCTTCTTCTGTGGGTTCATTTGGCTCTCTAAATGTCTCTGTGAGCTCATAGTCACTGGAGGATTTGTCTGAACCCCATTCCCATTCGTTGGAGTCTGTGGAATAGCGATCCTCTTGTTGAATTTTGGCAACTTTGATTTGTGATGCCTTTTCTATCCTTTTAGTGTGGATCTTGGAAGTCAGAAAACCAAGTCCCTTCGAGCGTTCCCTTTTTACAGTCAATTCAGGTTGTAAGGGCTCCATAACGCCTTCCTTTCGTAACCCAAGAGGGCTTTTTCCATCATACCCGAATTTTTGTAGAATCTTGAAGCCTTTGCCATATTTTTCACAAGGTATATTGATCTGATCTTGTGTGTCATCTTCAATGTCTTTGTAGAGCATTTTGTATAAACCTTCCTCTTCCAGTTCACCCCATCTTTGAAAGGTAGTAGGATCCCATTTGAATACTATGATGGATATTTGCTTGTTAGGATGTGGCCTTCCATATTCTTTTGGAGAGCTCATGACTTGTCGTAAATACATGGTCTGATTTAAAGTGTATTCTCCCATGCCTTTGTCCTGAAATGTGCCTTTAAGTTCACCCTGTTTTGATGTCGAAGGTTTCAATGACTCAGGGTCAATGTATGTCGAAGAAGGAACAGGTTCACGATTACTGGGAATGATGGTCTCAGTATGTGATCTCAAGTTATTGCAATATATGAACGGATTAGGATCACCATTAACTGTTACCTCGACTCCATTGTGAGGAAACTTAATGCATTGGTGATATGTCGATGGGACTGCCCTCATTTCATGAATCCAAGGATGTCCTAGCAATATATTATAAGTGAGATCCAGATCTAGGACCTGACAAACCACATCCTTTGTGACTGGCCCAATTCTTAGAGGTAAGGTGACTGTGCCTTTAGATGAGCGCTCTTCATCATCACATGCCTTGATGGTGATTTGATTTTTTGAATTCATAGCTTTATCGGAATATCCCAATTGTTTAATGGTGCTCAATGTACAAATGTTTAGACCAGCTCCTCCATCTATCAGGACTCGCTTTATTCGATGTTTGTGTATGAAGGCTTCAATATGTAATGGTGCATTATGTGGCTAACTTACGGAGGCGTCATCGGCTTCTGTGAATGTAAGGGAATGTGGAATGGAAAGGTATCCCACCATGGCTTGAAACTGGTCCACGTTCAGATCAGTAGGAACGGCGGTGTCTCTCAAGATTTTGTCAAGAATAGCTTTATGAGCGGGGGATATACGTAAGAGCTCAAGGATGGAGATGAGCACGGGTGTCTTCCCTAACTATTCTATAAGGTCATACTCAGGTTTGGTTGATGAAGAAGTGCTATTTTTAGTGGAGGCACCTGGCAAAGTAATTTTACCTCGACGGGTTGTAACATGACATTCAGAGGTAGGTTTGGAAGAAGATCCAACACCTCTTAGGACAATCTTGGGTCTCTGAGGAAGATTCTCAGGGTTTTTGTTCTTGATGGTAATAGTAGAGATATGATTGTCCATCGAGATGTGATTGATAGTTGAATCATAGTTATAAGGTGCTCTAGTATAGTTGGCTTGATCATCTATGACTTTAGCTTTTCCCTTGTCATGCTTTGGGAATGGTTCCTTAAACATCTCATGTTCTTGATTGGATGAGTGTCCCTCAATCTCAATGTCACCTCTATCAATGAGATCCTGTATGATGTTCTTCAGTCGATGACAATTTCCTGTCTTATGACCCTTGCTCTTATGAAATTCACAATACTCATCATCATTCCACCAATTTGGTTTGACCTTTGGTTCATATGGAGGAAAATCTGGAACTGTGATCACTTTGTTTGCCACAAGCTTTTTGAAGACCGATTCAAGTGGTTCTCCCAATGGAGTATACTTCCTTCATGATCTAGAAGTTGTTTGAGTATTCACTTGATTGTTTGTAGAACCTGATCCCGAAAAGATGAATTTGGGTCGCACTGTATTGGCATCAACAACACCATCATTGACTGTGTTCTTGTTTTTATTCCAAAATCTTGCCTTGTCTTTTCCTTTAAAGTCATCTTTGTTCTCCTTGAATATCTTAATGACTCCTTGTTCAATTAGAACCTTTTCCGTTGCTAAGCCTTTTTCAATGACATCCTTGAAGGTGGACAAACAAGCTTTTCTTAGATCATAACCAATATCTTTGTTAACATTTTGTGTGAACATTTCTACCATTTGTTTCTGTGGAATTTCACAAGAGCATCTGCTGGCTAGATTTCTCCATCTTTGTAAGAATGATGCAAAAGACTCTCCCTCTTTTTGCTTGGTATTGCATAAAGTAGTGACCGATATGTCTGTCTCTATGTTGTAGGAGAAATGTTGAATAAATGCCTCTGCTAAGTCACCCCATGACTTAATACCAAGTGGGAGTTGGGATAACCATTCCATAGCTTGATCACCTAAGCTTTGTGGGAATAATCTCATCAAATATGTCTCTTCTGAAGCTACTTCAATGCAAGCTGTGAAAAACTATCTTATGTGCGCCTTAGGATCCCCTTTTCCTCTATACTTATCAAATTTAGGCGTCACAAAGTGTGTAGGAAATGGAGGCATTGGAATACTCTTGTCAAATGGATAAGGACATATGTCTCTCATTGTGTATGTTGGGTTCGGTGTATTTATGTCCTCCATTTTCTTTTGTAAGTCCCTGATTTGTTGCTCCGAATTGCTCTTAGGTGGAGATCGACTTCTTGAACCATACCCCATGTTTGAGGCACCAATTTGAGGAGGAGCTTGTTGCATATATGGATGATATTGATCATACACATGTTCATATGGAGGAGGTCTATAATGATGCTGCCTATATGGACCACTTGGTATAGATTCATGTTGAGGAACACCATATCTATTTTGTGCATGTATACCATACTCTACAGGCATGTCATGTTCTATTGTGTTGCCCCCAAATTTGACACAGGGTTTCCTTGTGTCCAAATTTTGAGCATGCCTTTGAATATCCAATTGTTTTGGTTGATCTGTAGCTTGAGTATGTGATTGAGCATATCTGTCTGCATAAGACTTCCATAATGGTCTGTGAAGGTGAGTATCATATGCTTGACTATGTGTATGTGGGACCTCTGGTTTTTTAAGCAAAGCTGATGGTGATTCAAGTACCATATGTGGTCCTCTATTTCCTCCACTATTAGGTCTCCTTTGATCCATGTTGAAGTGAGCTTGTTGCAAAGGTCGATTTTCCATTATTTGAGATATGTCAAAATCCTGAGGTATCTTGGCTCCACTTTGTGCCATCATTTGTAAGAAGTATTGTCTATCCCTCCTCATTATTTCCTCAACCAATCGATTGAAATGGGGATTCATAATGGATTCTTCCACATCTGCTGAATGTATTGATAAGTTGTCCAAATTGTCATTGTGTGTAGCATTGTTGTTTGTAGTGTTTGCGTTCTCCACATTTGGAATGTTTCTATAGACATCCATGTCCGGCAATGTAGTGTGATCAGTATTGAAAAATAAATCATTGTCATACTCATAAGAACTCATGTTTGCGGACTCTTGAGCCTCTTTAGTTTCTCTCCTAGATTTTTGAAGACGGGTTTCAACCATGAACTAGGTATTGACCAAGATGTGTAAGACTAGATGAAAATGGAAAAAGTATGGAAGACCAAGAGTTGGATGGAATGTAAATGAATCTGAGGTGTACTTGCAATGTCCAAAGTGTAAGACCAAGTATGTATGTAGTAGAGTAGGTGTGACTTCCAAAGAGAGGATAGTTTCTCTTGATGAGGTAAGTTGACCTTGACTCTAAGTAAAACCAAATGAGACCCAAAGGTAAGAAACCTTGATGAGGGACCACTCAGCAAAGTGTTGTTGTATGTAGTGTGTTGACAAAGTATGATGAGGACAAGCAAGTGACCTTTTGACTCAAGTTTAGACAAGTATGAATGTAAAATGAGATGTGAAGAAATGATGGACTATATGAGACCCAAAGACAGGTTGAACACTAGATGAAAACCTGGAGAAACAACCTAGGAAGCTCAAGAATTCCGAAACTGATTTCTTTTGTTTGCTGGACTGTGAAATTTTCTTGCAATTTTGAACATAGGCGCGCCTGTATACTTCACAGACGTTGTTCCCTGACACAAACGCGTCTCTGTTTAACACAGACGCTGTTAGACACATAGACGCGATTCTGCCCTTCACAGACGCGCTTAGACGACACGGACGCGATTAAAACAGACACAAACGCGTTTCTGTAAACTTTGTGCAATTTGTTTTTCAATCTGTGAAGTCATTTTTGTTGTGACCAAATCTGACTGTTTGACTGTTCTTTTCATGACAAGAGGACACAATGTTGATGAGGACTCAATGTTTGCAAGTGTTTAGACTCCAAAATGACTCCAAGAAAAGTGTGTTGTTTGATGTAAAATTGTTTTGCATACACTTGAAGACACAAAAGACACAATGTTTTACTGTTTGGTTTTTTGAATGTTTGAATGTTTAAAATAAGTCAAGCATAATTCTTATGGCTGGCCAAGACAATAGTTGTTGATCCCACATAGGGTTTTACCCCTGAGGCTACGCTATTCAGAGTGGATACTTAGATGCTTGACCTCACTGGCTCCACCCTTGGCACTCACTTCTCGGGTCAGCCAAGCATCAGTCCCCATGAAAACTCCCCATGGCGAACTTTGTATCTCTACTAAGAACCGTATGTGTGTGGGCCGCTACCAGAGGTCCGACCTCCTGCCCCAAAAACTAGAAGGATTTGGGCTTCTAAAACAAAAAGGTGCTAGTAAGGGCATCTGCTTGTGTGGCCATACATGCGGCACTTTCAGCTCTGTAAATACAGAAGGCTCCCAACCGGTAGGGGTTATGCCCTACAAATGATCAAATAAATTTGATCAAACGGGTTTATGGGGAGACATAGTGTCAGTATGAACTAATCAGCACACGTTATTCATAGTTTTCACCATGAATACATTTGATTATAGTGGTTCGGAAGAGGTGGGTTTTCCTCGCTACCACTTGGGTCATTCTCTTCTCACTAGTAGTCCTAATGACCACACGGGAAGACAAGCCCTCTAAAGATTAAACAAAAAGAGTCTATTGCTCAAGACACAAAAGACAATGATTCAATTTTAGTGCACCAATTGAAGTGTTTGCTAGTCTATGAAAACAAGGCACACAATAAAAATCAAAAACTCTTGCCAAGGACCTGCAACAAAGAGTTGTTAGTAGTTTGGGTTGTTTGAAATAATCACCCCTTCCTGCAAACACACAAGTTAGGTAAATTTTAAAACCCAAAAGACTTTGTGAAAATAGGGGCCTTCAACCAAATGATTTAGCTTCCAAGGCAAGCTGCACCAATTGTGTTAGCTAGATCTGAAAATGTTAGTCCAAAAATAAACCAGATCTGAAACCCTAAATGCAAAATCCGAAAACCGAATCAATAAAATTTCCAAAATTTTGAAACAGGCAATACACAGACGCGATTACCGCCTACTCAGACGCGACTCCGCAACAGAAACGCGGTTCTGTGAGACACAAACGCGATTAAAAACCATAGACGTGCTTTATGCACGCAGACACGTGTGAAAATGACACAGACGCGTTTCAGTAACACAGACGTGCTTCCCTGGAACCTACAAAATGAAATATGACCAAAACACAGACGCGGATCCAGCTGTCTCAGACGCGCCAGAAAATCAAAAACGTGATCCGAAAGTGCGCAGACGCGAAAATACCAAAAATGCTGCCAAAAATGTCTGACCTGCAACTTCAAAAACACAAGACCTGCAACAAGGGGGTTAAATGCAAAGGGACAAGTGTCCCACCGGGCATGCCAAAATGTGTATGGTGAAAATGGATAACAATAATAACAATATTGAAAGGCTAAATGAATTCAACCACCAAACCCTAGCCTAACAATAACAAAGATCCACCATAACATATGAAGATTACCTAAGACAATGCAAATCAAATGAAATCACAAAGATTATACCATCACATGTCCAATAAGGTTTTGATCTCCATTCTTCCTATCTCCATTGATCTTGCTTGATATATTTGCTCTCAAATTTTATGTGCACAAGAGCTCAACAAAGAACGGAATGTGGTTGCAAGTAGAATCGTAATGTCGTCAATTGATCAAGTTGTTAGGGTTTGATAATGAATAAAGCATCTCCTTAAATAGAAGACACAATATGAAATGGAGGGATAAGATTGAGAGGTGTAAAAAGGAGGTCGGCTAGGATTAGAGGGTAGGTAGAGGAAATAATAAAATAATGAAAGAGGTAGGTAGTGTAGGAATTAAGAGATGAATGACATGTGTCATGTGTAGAAAAAGCTAATGAATTAATTAAATAAATAAAGATTTATTTAATTAATAGAAGAAGTGGGATAATTAAATAAATAAGATATTTATTTAATTTAGGAAAATGATAATTTAAATAAATAAATGTATTTATTTAAATGAGAAATAAGGCTAGAAGAGGATACATGAATTAATTAAATAAATAAAGATTTATTTAATTAATAGAAGAATTAGGCTTAGATAATTAAATAAATAAAATATTTATTTAATTAGACATAACAATTTTGGGTGTCTATAGTTATAACAACAACTATATTAGCAATACAATCACATGCAAATGACAAAGACGAACCTGTTTGGTGGTTCGTTCAATGCTGAATAGAAAAAGCAAGCAATATCTAAATTGTAGTACTCTTCGACCGCAAATCAAGTCCTTCCAAAATCGCCCTTGTTTCTGACTACTTCAGACTGTAGTAAATAACCAACAATAGCTAAGTCTCCTCCTTAGCTCCAAAACCATCTATGTCACTGTTGTATGCTAAAATTCATCATGTAATCAACTAGAAATCAAAGGGAAATCACGAATACCTATCCTAATAGAATTCAAACAAAAACTCAATGAAATATAGATGCGTATAGAATAATTCTAAACAATGTAGAACTCCCTATTGTGCATCATGGCTTCCATTGCTCTTCTCTTCTTTGTGGTATGGTGGCTCTTAGATATCGCATTGGCAACCTGCAAATGACACAAAGATTCAAAGTTTGTGATTGTTGAAAATGGAGTTTGAATGCTTAATTTATAGATTATTGGAGAGGATTGATTGAGAGGTGGAACACAATGATTAAGATGTGGAACTCAGGTGAGCTCACATGCTGATTGATAGTTGAACTATTGATTTTGAGGTGGAACATAATAGATTAAATGAGTTAACTGATTGGGAAAAAGTTAATTGAAGGATGAAAAAGAATGATTGGAGGAAATAAAGAGGAGGAGATAGTTAACTGATTGAAAGTTGATTGAGAGCTTTATTTAGAAAAAGCTAACTAAAAGATAGAAATAGGAATGAAGAAATGATTGAATTAATTAATTGATTGATTGAATTAATTAATTTAGCATGTGCTTGCACTTTGACTTGGACTTTCAATTTAATATTTGCATGAGATTAAATTCAAATATTGAATTTATTTTAAATTCAATTCGTTATTTGAATATATTTAGAACTTGACTTTGATTTTCAAATTGATCTTTGAAATCATGTACATGTATTTGAAATTAAAAGAAATTAGAAGAATTAAATGAAATTAGAAGAATTAATTAGCTAACTAAATAATTTAAAGAAACTATTTAATTATTTAGAAATTGAATTTAATTAAATAATAAAGATTATTTAAATTAAAGGAATTAATTCATAATTAATTAAATAATTAATATTTAGAAAAGGGTTGAATGATTAAATGATTAGAGATAGAAATTGAAAATGAATTTATTTAAATAATAAAGATTATTTAAATCGAGGGATTAATAATCACAATTAATTAAATAATAAATATTTAATTAATATTAGAAAATGGTTTAAATGATTAAATGAGGATAGAATTAAAAATAGAATAATTAGTAAGATGATGAGGAAATATGAAATTAGAAGAATAAGATTAATTAACTTAATTAAATAATTAAACAAGTATTTAACTAATTGGACGAATAATTAGTACATGATCAATGAGACATTTTTAGGTGTCTACATTTGCCCCTCTTTGAGACAAAGTCAAAATAAAAATTTCTACCCCAGTATGCCTTGGTAACACTGTATAGTATAAATATGCCCCCTCGAAAAAGGTGGTCGAAAATTTTAAAATTGAGACCATATTTTCGATATCAATATAGTGAGCAATCGTGTGAAGTTTCGTGCATTTTCGAGATTGTTTGAGTAGCCTACAAGTTGTTTGAAGTTCATGGGGATCACGAGCGTCAGAGTGGAAAAAAAACCCTAATTTTGAACTATAAATAGAGAGGTTGGCCTTTCATTTGCTCATTTGTATTGTGTGAAGTGCTTGGAGATCCTTGCGAGTCTTTTGCTTTCCTGCGAGTATTTGATCATCATGGCTGGCTATAGGGCATGAGTGCACTTATCTGACCAAGTACGTTCTTATCAAAAACCTCTGGGGACTGACAGCATGGTATGTTTCCAAATTTTTTGCTTAATTTTTTGCCTATTTTTGTAATTTTTTCAAAGAATTTCCAAAGAAGTAATTTTTAGTCATCATGCATACACCTGTTGATTTTCACACATTAGCGTTAAGTGTCACACAAACTCCTTAAGTGTATCGCAAGAGCTTAAGTGTTACGCATAGGTGCGTAGTGTTACACATTCATTTATCTGTTTACGCATTAGCTCATATGTTCACGCATACATGTTAAGTGTCACGCATAAGCATTAAATGTAACACATTAGTGTAAAATGCACCACATAAGTGTTAAACATTAGGAATTCGTTGTCTATTGAAGTTTTTTGTCATGCATATGATCATTTTATTTTTTAATCGCATTATCCGATATCTAATATTTTCAATATTTATCTCTGTGTAGGAGAATATTGGAGTGTTATACTGCCAATAGAGTAGACTTAGTGGACTTGATCTTCGAGCCAAGTTACTTGATGAGGAGATTGCACATATCCGACACCTAGGATTATATCATGTTTTAAATTTTCCAAAGATTACGGCCAACAGGACCTTGATTACAGTGTTAGTAGAGCAGTGGCATTCTGAGACATGTACCTCCCATCTTCCTACTGGTGAGGCATCCATTACGTTAGAGTATGTTTGGCGTATACTACATATTCCCATCCATGGTGTGAAAGTTGTATATGATCGTGACGATGGCGTCACTAGACTTTGTGCCCTTTTTGAGTGTGAGGAGCAGGATTTACAGATCAGTGGTCATTATGATATCCCTTGGGATTGCTTGGACTATGATGATCTTACTATAGTATTATGCAATATCGTAGGTGGTTTGTTTATTCCTGACAGACGAGGCCATGGCTTTCTAGTTGGATGGGGCAGAGTGCTCCATGATATGATTGTTCATCGTTAGAGGTATGCTTGGGGTCCTTGTCTATTCGCCATTGTTTATTATCAGATGCACAACATTGTATACTTGGGATACCGATCGATCAGTTGTGGTGTGACATTTCTCCAGACTTGGGCTTGGGAGCACATTTCTATCTCGAGGCCAGTTATTCATGTTGACTTGTAGCCGGGGGAGCCATATGCGTACATATATACACCTAGTATTAGACACAGGGGTTCAAGTAACACCTTGTATTGGCGACATCAGCTTGATATCTTGCAGTATTTTATTTGGAGACCATATTTAGATTGCCCTGGTTGGGCAGATGATGCACATCACTTGCCTTTCTGCAGACAACAGAGATATCTTATTGGGAGGATCGATGAGACATAGAGGATTATTGAGATGTCTCTTCCAGGACATGTACTTAGATAGTTTGGGGAGGTACAAGTGAAACCTGTTGTTACAACGTACTTTGCTCATGTTTCTTGTGAGGTTTTTGATTGGGGTGTGTGCATACAGCCACATGTGGCAGCTGCAACAGATCTAGGGACTACTCCTAAGTATGATGCATGGTGGGCCAGACATAGGCCTATTCCACTAACTGATCTAACTATTTTGATCACAGTGCAGCAGATACGACATCCTAAACAATGACTGAGGATTGACATGGGGGAGAGGAGGGGAGATGACAGAGGAGAGGAGGGTGGAGGGGGAGAGGAGGGTGGAGGAGGAGATGAGGGAGGAGAGGAGGACGTAGACATTGGTGGAGACACCGAGTCTATGAGTAGTGGAGATGATGATAATTTTTCAGAAATCATCGAGTAGTGAGGATGGGGATGATGATGATATGTCGTAGTTGGAGGACGTTCTTGCTGCAAAGGGGGGAGGAGGAGGACAGGGTGGTTATGGAGATGATGACGATCTGCAGATTCTCAAAGCGTGGATTTAGAGTCTAGAGGATGAGGTTGCCAGACTTAGGCATCGATGAGATGCTGAGTGGGAGGCATTTCGCAAAGACTATGGTGCATTAGAGACTAAGAGAGATCATCTCCAAAGGGAGAGAGATGACGCAGTTAGACAAGCGCAGATGGTTTAGGCTGCCTATGATCAGCATTTTGCTCCAGGTACCGATGCACGCAGATAGGCTGACAGACTCTATTACGCTTCATAGGAGGCTTCTACCATGACGTTGTACCTAAGGGACAAAGAGCTCCTAGATTTAATGAGGTTAGAGGTCATTCTAGTTCTAGTAGGACTTCTACACTGAGGACCAGTAGTGGTGGTGTCATGGGTCCACCTCGACATCCTGGGGCAGGATCTAGCGGGCAGGATCCACCTGCTGATAGAGGCAGCGTGGGTTGATACATTGAGATCATGTTATCTGAGACTTCGGGCCTGTTTTATAATTATTATATTTAGATGCATTACCATTTTTTATTTATATATATGATATGCAATTTTTTGGCGGCAATCTATTATGCTTTGTTTTCCATGTATGTTTTATGATACTATGAGTTATGTGATGCATGTCTATATGATTTATAAATGATTGTTTATGAATGTAATGGTTTCTACATGATTTATGATGTGATGATTAATGAATGGTTTAATGCTTTCTATATGATTTATAAATGATATTTATGATTGATGAATGGTTTAATGATTTCTATATGATTTATGATGTGATGATTATGAATGGTTTCTTTATGATACTCAAAGTTCATATGCTCTAATTATATTTAATTAATATTATAATTTATTTATTATAACTTTATAATTTGATTTTTAATATTTAATGTAATTAATCTATTAATTGTTATTATTAACTTGTTTGTGTACAGGTTCAAATTTTGTGAGTTACTGTCGATGAGCTAGGAGACCCCTCCTCAGTCATATGTCTGCCTTCGATGGTCGACCCTGTTGGCATATGGATGAATTGATTATGTGTTGCATTGATGTTTTATCATTTATGTCAACACTATCTATTATGATTGGTTACCGACAGATAGGTTTTGGTTACCGGTAGAAGATCTTGTGTTATCGGTAAGGTTTTAAGGTTTAACCAGTAGAACTTTCACTAGGAAACCTTGACAGAATGATAAGTGGTGTTGGTGCGGCTTCTAGATGAAATTCAGGATGCAAAAGGTGATCCTTGATCATGCCTCAATTGATTGTTGACATCACTTTGGCATGGTGGACCCAAATTATGTCCAGTACCTATCTAGGTTATGGACCGGTATCATGATAACGTGTTCTCTACACGTTACCGGGATGTTTTATGGATTGGTTATTGTTGTTTTGGTCTAAAGCTGACATGGCATATCATTGTAATATGAATGTATGTAATGATCTTATTGTAATATCTTTTAGGTGACCGACCTAATTGGTTTAGGCCTTAGGGTTTGTATAAATTGATGTAAGATCTCATTGCAGATCATGGTATGGGAATGGAAAGTATGTTCGTGGTCATGGAATGTAATATCATATGTGAAGGAGATTTGGTCGATCATAGGTGATCGAATTGGGTTTAAGTAAGAGATCAAAGGCCTCTAGTATTGAGCTTAACCAGGATTGTAATCAGGCATGGTAGATGCTATCTCTGGCAGTTCATTCTTCTGGATTGGTGTCCAATTATCTTGAGGTGGTTATAACTATTAGGACAACTGGTGAACAACTAAGAGGGGGGTGAATCAGTTGTCAACAGATTATAATTAATCAAACCACTTTATAACCTTTAACTGGAGCACATAAACATTGAATACCAGAATAGCAGAAACAAAAACTGGTAAGCAATAAAACTTAAGAATGAAATAGAGAATTAACACAATGCAACCATACCACATGACACCATGATTTGTACGTAGAAAATGCGGTAAAGGGAAAAACCACAGTGGGAAGCCTACCCACAGTCAGATGATACTTGTGCAGCAAGTATGTGATACAATAAGGGGCCTGCACATGCAGGAAGGTACACTACCTAGAGCATACTGCTCATTACAAAAGAGCCTCACTGACTACAAAGAGGTTATAACCACCTCAAGATATTTGGACAACATTCCAGAATAATGAAATGCTAGAGATAGCATCTACCATTCCTGATTACAATCCCGGTTAAGCTAAATACTAGAGGCCTTTGACCTCTTACTTAAACCCAATTCGATCACCTATGATTGACCAAATCTCCTTCCCATATGATATTGCATTCCATGACCATGATCATTACATTTCCATTCTCGTACCATTCCATTCCATGATCTACAATGAGATCTTACATCAATTTATACAAACCCTAAGGCCTAAACCAATTAGGTCAGCCACATAAAAGATATTACAATAAGATCATTACATACATCCATATTACAATGATATGCCATGTCGGCTTTAGACCGAAACAATAATAACGAATCTATAAATCATCCCGGTAACATGTAGAGAACATGTTAACATGATACTAGTCCATAACCTAGATAAGTACCGAACCTAATTTGGGTCCACCACGCAAAAGTGATGTCTTCAATCAGTTGAGGCACAATCAAGGATCACCTTATGCATCCTTAATTCCATCTAGAAGCCGCATCAACACCACTTATCATTCTGTCAAGGTTCCTCAGTGAAAGCTATGTCGGTTAAACCTTAAACCCATACCGGTAACACAAGATCTTCTACTGGTAACCAAAACCTGTCTATCGATAACCAACCATAATAGATAGTGTTGACATCAATGACAAAACATCAATGCAACACATAATCAATTCATCCATATTGCCAACAATAACCTCTCTATAGTCAATGAGACTCTTTTGTAATGAGCAATACGCTCTAGGCAGTGTGCCTTCCTGCAAGTGCAGGCCCCTCATTGTATCACATACTTTCTACAAAAGTATCATCTGACTATGGGTAGGATTCCCACCGTGGTTTTTCCCTTTACCAGATTTTCCACATACAAATCATGGTGTTATGTGGTATGGTTGCATTGTGTTAATTCTTTGTTTCATTCTTAAGTTTTATTGCTTACCGGTATTTGTTTCTGCTATTCCGGTATTCAATGTTTATGTTCTCCGGTTAAAGGTTATAAAGTGGTTTGATTAATATAATCTGTTAACAACCGATTGACCCCCCCCCCCCTCAGTTGTTCACCGGTTATCCTAACAGACCCTGCATCCACTTCATACTCAACGAAAACATCAAATCATCATATATATATATATATAATTTCATAACATAATTAACATTAAATCACATTAATAATATCACATAAAAAAAAATGTCATCAAGCAAATTTATTAGCATCATAATGTCAAATATCATCAATAATATTGAGTGTCTAACTTAATAACTTGACCTAAAACTGGTCGTGACATTGTTTAGCATCTTATTGTCTAGCTCTATTAGGCAACAAGGAATATTGTCCAATATCAATTCATCCTATTGGGACTTTAAAATTTTGTCATATCTTGAAGGCCCAGGTTTGAAATTTTGCTTAAAGCACTCAGAATGTACCCTATTGAATAAGCCCAAGTAGCTCACTTTGAGAGCCTGTATTTTTGCACATAGGAAGTATCATGAAAAATACCTTTGGGGAAGTGTTATGAACCTTTCAGAGATGCCATATTCTCATTTTCAGCCTCCCATGATCAGTTTTGATGTGTTTTTAATGCCCTTATTTTGAGGTCCCAAAGTTGGTTTGTTGTTTGCAAGTGTTTCGCCTTTTTTAGTAAGCTGACTTTGAGGCATTACATCTTTAAGACAGGTAAAGATAAGGCCCTACTGATATTTTTTTAGTGATTCTCTACATCCAAATGAAGGCCCATGTCAGTTATCATAACCCCATGAATTGATCTGCTAAGTTTCCCAGCTTGATTCCATTTGTAAAAAGTTCAGTTTTGTAAAATGGACTTTGTCAAACTATAGTTTGCAGCCCTGCAATTGAATTTTTGTCTTGCACCTCAGTGACCTACATGCAAAAGTGAGTGTACCCCATGATTCCCTATATAATTATCTACCATTTTTCCAGTTTATAGCCCCCCAGCTCATCATTTGATAAGTTTTCAAGATCAAATCCAGATGCACTTTTTTTAGGGTTTCAATCAGCATTTTCAAAGTTTTTAGAGAGGGCAATTTGGGAGATTAATATTTTGCACATGTGATCAAAATAGTTTAAACCCTCTCATGCACACATTCAGGGTATTCACATGTGTCATCTTGTCAAGTGGTAGAACCTGAAACTGAGTTTTGATATTTTTCCCAATCAGTGATTGAGGGGGTTTTAGGTTGATTTAATAGAGCCATTTTAGAAAAAACTGAGCAGGCAACTTTGCATATTCAAATATTTTGCCTCGGGAAGCGTCATGAGATACTGCTAGGCATTCTAGATTCATTGTAAAACATACTTCATGTATACCAATCCTTAGGATTTGATGAAGTGTTTTGATCAATTTTTAAAGGCGGTTTCGAAAGCTACCTAGGTGTTTTGGGCTAGAACTTAGAGTTGCAAAAATGTCAAAATTAATGAACATTCGCTTGAGTTCTCGCACCCAAATGCATTTAGTCATTGTTCTGATGCATTCTCAATAGCTCAATTACTTTGAAACGAAAAAAACATTAGTTGGGCCCACCAGGGACCTGACTAACGTTGTGACCAAATAAGAGAAATTAATGCTTATAATATTTATTATTTAAATCAGTTTTGATTTAAATAATGACATGACTAACTCTGAATAATCAGCAAAGAAAATGAAGCATTAATGCAATTCAAATACAGGGAGCAACTTGCCAGAATACTATGGGCCTAGCTTAAGTGCTGACATCTTGAGGAAGGGTAAAATGCTTTAAAATTTATTCATTATTTAAGTCAATATTGATTTAATGATGTAGTTTTATTAAATCAATGAAAAGGTTGAGTTCTTGAGTTTAAAATGCGTAATGTTATTCCCCAAATACAAGGGCCAATAGGGATACTATTAAAATCATGAGTATTCCAAAGGTGAATTTCAAACAAACCAAGTGTAAATGATTACATGAAAAAAAGCGGGGTGGGCCCTTGAAATAAAAGGGAAAATATACTTTAAAATTTCTCAAGTCTTAATACATTTCCATCCGCAATACATTTTGGTGGGCAAAGGCTCTATGCAGGATAGCAGGGAAAGGGAAGGAAAGCCTTCCCCCACCACCCCACACAGTAACAGGGGGTCAATCAAAGTAGTTGCGGGGCATGAAGTAAGGGATCCAGACATTAAACCCCACCACCTCGCAACTGGAGATGGGGCATATGAAGGCCAATGCGGGGAAAACTAAGGCTTAGGCGGTGATTTCTCCTACCACACGCATAATGAACCAAGCATTCAAAAGGTTGTTGCGGGGAGAAAAGGTGTGAGCTAAGGTCAAAAGGGGATTCAATCCCCGCAATCAACATTTGGATGCATAAACAGAAAGTGAGTTTAGGGCAAAATGAATATGGGACTCGAAGCCTTTACAGTTCATTTGAGCGAATCATTTATAACATAAGGAGAAACTGGTTGGTGAAGATTGATAATTTTTAGAGAGGAATGGAAATACATAGAATGTGAGGTGTGTTGTGAAAAGACCCCACTAATTGTAGCATTCTTTTGGCTAACCTATGCAACGGTTGAGGAGGAAAGACATGGCGACAACTTGTGTGATCTTAGGAGCGATACAAAGGGATATGCAAATGCTTTCTCTCATTACTTCAACATAGTATGACTTCTCAGAGGCCAAAGGAATTTGAAAGCGGTGCAACAGAGAATAAGGTTGTTGGAGAATCTATTGGTGTTGGTTGCGAGGTCATAGTTCTTTCCAGGGTCACTTAATCCTTCAGGATGGCTACCACCAGGGTCACTTAATCCTTCGGGATGGCTACCACCAAATGTGAATAAAGCTCCCAACAAAAGGCATCAAATTGTATGTACTTTCAAAAATTGCCAGTCAACTAAAGTTTGAGCAATCAAAATGATAGATTCACAAGGCAGAGCCATCGAAAAATTACAAGAAGGCGAATTCGTTTTGAACATGATATGTTTCGATTTGAAGTCGAATGGTATGGGGAAGGCAAAATCCTTTCCTATTGCAGTGACGATTTGGCAGCAGAGTAAAATGGGTCGATGGCAAGTTATGAGATATGCAGAAAGTAGCGCTAAGCATAAAATTTTGGTGAAATTGTGAGAGCTCTATTTCAATGCCAGGTAGGTATTGATCTATGTGACACTAGGTGCAAACGATGAGTGCAGATAAAAGAGCATTATTGAAGGAAAGAGGAGGCGATGACACTGTATAGGAAGATTGGTTTGTTAACATTGAGTCCCATAACACTTGCTAGTGTATTCTTTGTGTCTGTTAACTGTAAATGAAGGTATTAGGTCAAGATACGACACGATTTTAGGAAAGCTTCCAGACCTGCAGATGGTAGTATGAAATGATGTCAAAGTTTTGAAGCTTTTTCATGTGAAATGTGAAGGATTGGGAAATGACAGAATTATATTGGTTGAATAAGTTTTAGAGTCTTTCGAGTTGAAGCAAGTGTGGGCATATCTTTAAACCCCATACCTTTCTTTTTCAATAATTGCACTGTCTATGCCGAAATGTAAAATGTTTGCAAAAGAGATGAAACACGACATAGAGGAAGTTCTTGGTTGGTGAATGTATCTCCCTGGTGTAGACTGTGGGCTGCAGAGGAAGCACCCTTCACTATCACGGGAGATGTCTCATGGTGCAAAGTTTGTGAATGTTTTCCTTGTGGCTTGAGGCTATCGCATTGATTGAAAATATTATAGGTTATTAAATGTCACATAGTGCATGAAGTAGACTAAAAAAGGTCATTGTGGGAAAAAAAAAAAATTAGATGTTTGGATTAATGCACTTAGAAATTGCAAGCATTATGAGCCATTGTTTTTCCTATATTGGCTGCATGGGGCATTGAGTGGATATTGTATAGAACGCTCTAATGATCATTTCTGGACTCTTCATTACTCCTGTTGTGTATATTTTAGGTTTATCCAATGAGATATTTGCACCAAGAGCATCTGATAAGTGGAGAATGGTTAAAAAGAGGGAAAGTAGATATTTCTTTTATCCAAAAGGGTAAAATTGCAGCAAGCTAGAGATAAAATAATTTTGTATGATTTTCAAGGTGCATGTATACTAGTTAATCTTAAATTCATAGAGTAAATTACCGGAGGATACTCTGTGAAGCAAACAAAAGCTCAGGAACAAGTGAAAGCAGAGGGTGCGTTCTTTTGCTAGTTTGGAAAATTATTTGCATAGGGTTTTGGTAAGGGCACAATGTAATGCACATTAATAGATTGGATTGATTTCTTTATGAGGGATATTTACCAAGAGTGTAAAAGGAAAATGATATGAGTGATGTATTTTTCACTCAAGGAGCTACTGTGTTCAAAGGGATGAGAATATAATATATCTGCAGATTTGGTTATTTTTACCCAGGATAAAGTGTGTCTTCTAAAGGCTAGGTGAAAAATATTATCACTACATTGTGAAAATACTTTGAACATGAGTAGAATCTATTGAGCATGGCTAAAAAAAAAGTCTGCATAAACAAAGTGTGCAGAGGAACTAGTAAAAGGAGAAAAAAATTAGTGTAGAGGTCAACACTTTTTCCAACCAAAGGGGTAATTTTATTTTTGGGTTTGAGATTAAAAGTGAGTTCTTGGCATAGAGAGGACAATAAGCTAAAAATAGAAAGCTTTGGTCAATGGGCAAAGATGTGAACCTGACAAGTTACTATAAGGAGGATTTTCCAAATTCTTGAGAAATCTTCAGTAGGCTCAAGGTGCAGATTGAGGACAAGGTAGAGGTAAAAGTGCAGATTTGAAAATTGCAAAATCCAAGAGAAGGTGCAGATTTTGAAGAATCCAGGGGCCAATGAGATGCATTCTAGGGCTTCTTTAAGGGTTTTTTTTTTTGTTTTTTTTTTCATCTTTTTATTCTCTTCTTTCCTCATTCTAAGGTTCTGAATTTTTCCAGATTTTGGATCCAAGTGAGCAATGTAACTTGCAGGGTAGATTAGGACTTAGTCTATTTTACATTTTCAGATTTTTTAGTGTTGTATTAGTCTATTTTACATTTTCAAATTTCTGAGTGTTGTATTTATATTTTTTATGACTGAGCAAATTACTATGAAATATTTTGTAATATGTTGAAATGTGTCCTGGGAATGTTTGGTTTTCTTTTAAATCAAAAGAACCAAGGGTTTGTATGATTTTTATCACACATTTGTTGTGATAGGTATTTGATTTGGAGGCTCATGCTCAAGGAGCATGTTAAACTTTGCTTTCAAGTAAATGTTGAAGATCATTGTAGTATTTCAAGGATAAGTAAGAATGTTCTAGGATATTCATGTGAGGCCTTGTCATTGTAATGCAATGATATTTTAAAGGTTGCTAGTTTTGTTCTATGTGCTACTATCAAGAATATATGCTTCATTTTATGAATCTGCAAGTCGATAAAAGGTTGTCCTAAAGCTTATTTCCGTGTGAACTCAAAATGGGAACCACATATTTAAATCTGAAAATGTCTTTTCTTTCATGTTGTAGGAGTTAGTTTTGTAGGTTTAGTATAGAAACTCATCCCAAGTGCTCAGTGATAGTTGACAAGCTAGGATTGTAGCCAAATCTAAGTTTCATACACTTTCTTTAGCACATACAAATTGGGATATATGTTGTATTTTGTAATGCCATGAGTATTGAATGTCATAGGTTATTTAGGCATTACTTAGGTACACCCGCCTTCGTCTTGCAGAGCCAAAAGTGCAAGAATTTTCAGTCTTGAGTAATTGAATCTCGTTTGTTGGCCAAATCCTATTTTGAGTTTGTTGATGAGTTAGTGGCTATTCTTCTAAGACTTGGAATCTGTTGATTTGGGAACCAACACATCCATATTTATATCTTTGGTTACTCTTCTCCTGACTTAGGCTTTTGCAGTGATTTGTTGCCTCTAGTTCTAATTATTATCTTGTTTGTGCAATGGTGTCATTTTCTCTTTTTATTTCTTCTATTCTATATTTGCTTTTATGTCCTTTAGTGGGCATGTGAAAATATTTTGTATTAATCACATTCTTCATGTTTGAGAGTTTAGAATTGTGGATTTGGATTTATTCCCTTGTGTTTGTGGTCTTTACCGTGTTCGAGTTTCATAGCATTTGGCTTTGTTTCTGATGAGATGTGGATTCCGATATTGGCCTGGTTGATGTGTTCTTACCGGTTAGTCTGGCAGTATGTTGAGCGAAGATGATTTCGGGTTACAGTTGATCTCCATGACTTGCGGATCATTGGAGATGTTGCTTTGGGTATTGGCCAGTATTCTCAAAGGTACACACATCATTTTATGTTTTTGGTATTTGTTCTTGGTGATTTAAGTCGACATGTTATCGTTGCACATTTCATGAGTCGGTTGGTCTTTGGGTCGACTTGATTGAGTTGTAATTATTTGCGGATGGTATAAATGGAAGCTTGTGGATCATTTGAGGAGATAGAAATTAGAAGATAGAAGATAGAGTTATTAGATCGAGTTAAGATGTAGATTCGATAGGATTCTGATCTAGTTGGACTGAAGCCGGAAGGTCGAGGTCTGGATTAGGGTAGAACCGACAAACTGTTTCCGGAAGCCAATCCGTTATGTGGATGATCCGTGAATCTTGTAATTGTGTTGTAAGCATTAATTGTATCCCAGACAATGATCCAGCATGTGGCATGTGCAATTCTTCAAACTGTTATAAGATTCATTCATATTATTTACCGGTTATGTGTTATGGGTTGTTATCGGTTGTTCTTCTACTATTTTTGGCATCTTGTTACTGGTTACTGGTATGTTTTGCATGATTGGTGTGTTAAGCTGCAAGGTTGGGTCATCCTTCATTGGATCTCCCTACCTTGACTGCATCACTTCTTGTGCCAGTAATATGTTGTGTTCCTTTTTTAATTCCTTATTCAATTTATAATCCTCCTTATGCATGCTTATTTGTATGAATTTTTCATTAATTGTTTTCAATTCGACCTCCATGTCTCTTTCTTTTCTTTCATTTTTATTGGACCGTAGACATTGAATAGGAAAAACCTCATGCATGTGTTGACCGTTTCAACTACACACTCCATCCAATGGGGGATGACTTTCTATTGATCTTATCCTCATCTTGTTGGGATTCCAAAGTACTCCCATGCCTCTTGCTCTACCTTGAGCTTCTTGAAAGGAGCCTATCATAAATCTACAATATTTCATAATTTTTTTAGCTTCATCAATGGAAATCTTTGAAGAACCAAATCTGCCTTTTCTCTTTCTAAGTGACGCTTCACTAAGTGTCTCATGTTAGGGACATTGAGGCCCTTGACATTCCATGTTAAAATTCCCTTTACCCTCTAAGGGAGGGTGCTCCTCCCTTGGTCTTTTTAAGAGAGCCTTTGGTGTTTGCTTTTCCCTTTTCTACTGCCTCCTCTTCTCTATTTTGTCTTATTGACTTCCTTCCTCTTTTTTTCTTAGTTTTTGTTGTTCCCAACATCATGGACACTAATTGAGTTATGCTCCTTTGCCCAATTATCCCTAGTTCATCCTAATCTGAATCAATTCTCTATTCCCAATCTTCTTAGTCCAAGTTGTTTGCCATGATTTATAAAGTATCTTCTTCAATTATATTCTCAGTGTACTACTTGACTCTTTGGGATTTAACTTCAATAATGAGAAGGGCTATGTTTTGTGTTTTACCCATTTTCAGGGGTTCTCCTGATATCACTAGTTTAGCAATTCTATGCAAAGAATTTGTTGAGGATTTTGGAGGATGAGGGAATACTTCTCTTTATCTTTTCTCACCAACCTTCAAGTTTGATTCCTTGATCTTTTTGATAGTGCTCATATACTAATCCTCCCTCAATTGGATACTAGCTTGTTTTCTTTTGTTCATTTTTTTTTATTTGGGTGCCTAGGTCTTGCACATTTTAGGTTTTTTCTAGAAATTATCTTCCTTGTGATCTCAGCCTCTACACCTTAGGCAAAACATTTTGTCTTCTTCTATTTTAACCTCTTGAACCCAATGCAATCCATCTACACAGAGCTTGATATATTTGGGTATCTGTCTAATAGTCGCTATATAAATTTTGGTGTATAAGTATGAATCTCCTTCCATTATGTCCACATCAATGTCCATTAAGGTGTCGAATGATCTACCTATTTTCTCAATACATACTTCTGCCCAATATTCCATTGACAAGTTGTACAGTTGAATCCAATCTAATTTATTATATGGTGTCAATTTGGTAGGGTTGAAATTCGAAAACCATTATTGTATATATATATAACAAAGAATCCCCCAATTTCCATAAGTTGCCTTGCATTAATCTATCATTTTCTTTTATAGAAACAAACACTACAATAAAGAAACCATTTGGTAGAAATTTAAAGATCTCCAGAGTTTTCCACTTTTCCAGTGATCCATGCTTTAATGGTTTTCTTGTCATATTTGGGTCACATGAATTGACATATGATTGCTAATTCCTGGAGCATATTGGCATCTTCCCTGCTTTCTTTAAAAATATCAATTGCCCAAGAATGAATTTGTGATCCTATGTAGAACATGTTAGTGATCTTAATATGTTTTCATTTTTAATTCCCTACTCTAATGTGCCATTTATGCATCGCAGGCTCCACATTTTGGAATAATTTATATGATTTTTTTAATTTGTTAAAGATAGCTTTATATTGATATTAAACAAAATCTACATTGTATATCCTTGTATATTCAATTCATTTCTAAACCATCTTTCATTCCTATAGCCCTATACCATACTATACTCATCACTTCAACCCACCCCAACCCCCTACAATCATAATTGTCTTAGCCTTGCCATGAAATATTACATTGTATTTTTTAACAAAATGCACAATATATACATAACCAGAGAGTCCAACCTATTTCCAAAAAACCCTCTTCTACCCAAGACTAAAAATTTTTTTATACTAAGTATCATAAATTACAAACTATGAGCATACAACCCTACTAAAACTCATTTTCCATAAAACAAACAAAAACCAGAGAATGGAGCACCCTAATTCAATTGCTACTTCTTACTTGTCTAACCATTCTAGTAGTCATTGATAGATAGTTTGAGCTCTTTTTTTACTGGAGCCAAATCAATCTCCACCTGTCGTGCTCATTCTTTCTCCCACTATTTGATGTAGTCCTTTAAGAAATTCCAACCTATCTAAGCCTCCTCTCACCACTCCAACATGTCATTGCATGCCTTCCACAAAAGAAATGGTTGCAAAGATGGAGTGGAATCCATAGTGTACAACCATTCCCATTCAAGGGTGTTAAAACCCTTTCCTAAGACTACCAAATTCAGGAATTCCTCCATCCCCAGAAGCCAATCACTCTACACCACCACCATCATAGTCCATCTGGTACTCATTGTGTCTCCAAATTCCAAACACCATGCCATTGATAGAGAAACAATGCCAGTGCAATATCTAAATTTGGAATGCATGTAATCTTCTCCCAAAACCATATGAATCACTTGATATAACATTGGGTCATCAAATGCAAAAATATTTTTCATTCTCAAATCTATGATTTCCTCTCAGAAAGCCAACTGCTTCACCGTCCAAAGTGAGAAATTTGCCTCCATGATTCTCTATTAATCTTGTTGCACACTCCAACTAAATTGTATATCGTGGAATGCAAGACCTCCACACCTTTTAACAAGTCTCACACAAATCGCCAACCTAGATTGACCTAGGGCATTAAATTTTCATTAATTCCCCTCACTTCATCTCTTCTCCCATACTACCAAATCCGCAATTTGCATCTCTCAGACCACCACATGATATTGTTACTTCCCCTTAAACTGCTCACCCACTTTGCTAATGTGTCTGTCAGCTTATTACCTTCTCTTCTAACATGAAATTTTGTAAACTTTGTCAACTTATTTATTTTTTCTTGTACATGCTTTTAATTAATTTATTAATTTTCTAGTTTGGTGTTTCTCCTTTAGAAACGACATTCACTATGATTTGTTAGTCACTTTCAAATTCTACCCATTGAACCTTCATTGCACATGCCATATCAATAGCTAGTAATTTTGCACTACCTTCTGCTTCACCGCTTGTTCCATTTGGGAGATTTTGCACACAAATAGCCAATATGTTGTTTGACTCATCTTTTTCCACACACCTTGCACCAAAAGGGCCTAGATTGCCTCTTGAGGCACCATCAAAGTTGAATTTTATCCACCCTTCACTCATTTTTTTTCCATTCAACTGGTTTTGATTGTTTTGAAAATGGATTAGTCCATTGAGGCCCATTAACCGGCTTCGGCTTAAATTATATGATTTTTGTATAGCTTGTAAAATTTGCATTCAAAGGTCATTAGGGTAAACCTGCAAGACATAACGCTAGGAGAAAAAATACCCATGAGACACAATGCTAGTAGAAAAAATAGTTTTTGGAAAATTTGAGAAAAAACACTAGATACTAAGATATGCAAAAAAATAGATTTTAAAAATTTACAAAATCTAATAAAAATAAAAGAAAGTTAGCTAGAGTGTAAAAGATTTAGATCTTTAAATGCTTCGCCTTTATTTTGGTATTAGACCAATTGTGACCTTTCAGGAATTCAATATAATTGATCATTTTAGGAAGTGCGAAAGTGCAAATTGTTTTGAAGGCAAAGGAGAACAAATTATATATATATATATATATATATATATATATATATATATATATATATATATATATATATATAAAGGTTATTGTTTTATTTCATTGCAAGCATTACACGTTATTTTTATTAAATAAATACACCCAATCATTGTATGCATTTTTATAACTATAATTTTGTATATTTTCTTTTCAAAAAATTCTATTTGTTAATATTTTTGAAAATCATAATTTTATTTATTATCATTTTAATATATACAAAATAATTTAATAACTTTAATAATAAATTTAAATATTTTTTATTTAATTATTAAAATATATATTTTATTCTAATATTTATATTATACAATTTTATAATTATTAATAGTTATTTTATTAAGGACCCATTCATGGGTTTCCCAGGGTTAATCCTGTTAGTGACCGTTTGGATGGAGAGACGGTAAAGTGGTCAAAACTAGAGAAGGGGTGGGTGAAAATAAATTTTGATGGAGCTTCAAAAGGCAATCCATGGATCTCAGGAGCGGGGTGTGTGGCTTGTGATGATGAAGGAAAGATCTTGTGTACGGGGGCTAGAAGGCTTCAAGATGGCACTAATAATGAGGTGGAAGTTCATGTGGCTTTACTTGCAGTTGCTTTAGCATCAAATATGAAGGTGACGAAGTTACATCTGGAGGGTGATTCCCAAATTGTTGTCCAGGATTTGGTTAAAGGACATACCCCGTGTTGGAAATTAGACAAATATGTAAATATTATAAGTGAAAAACTGAAAGTGTTTAATAATTACTACATCTCACATGTGAAAAGAGAGGGAAATACTATTATAGATGGGCTATCAAATGAAGCATGTGGTCTCAAGCCATGGGAGGTTAGGTGGCGGAATGACATAAATGAAACTGTTAAATGGAACTAAGATGCTACGCCAAGTTGGTACAACATTTATTTCAAATTCCTTGTCAGAAGTTGGTTTTTTCCTGCACAAGTGTGAGTTAATGAGCAGTTATTACAACATGTTTTGAATTGGTGGCAATGGTGGAGAGCCATGCATTAAATGTCAATTTCGTAATGCCCGAACTGGTAATGAATAGACCTGGCAAGTTGGTGAAACCAAATTCAAATCTAGTTTTATCGAAAAACTCTGCAACTCTTCAGAAATCTAAAAAATGGAGGCTAATTTTACTTTAGAATCTTCCAAACTAATGTCGGCCTTTTGAGGTCTTGTTCCTCCAAAGAAGCTCGCGAAGATGTTTCTCACTAAGGACCCTCTACTCTTGAATCTACTCACTCCTCATGGCATGGGGTCTAGAGCTGGGACACAAGGTTGAAGAGGTGAGGAAAGTATTACAGAGACTAATTCTAGGAGAATACCTTTTAAATTTGGAATCCCTGCTGGAGTGGGTGGTGTCTGGATGGGGCTTTGATCTGGCAAAAGGTATCCCGCAGGAAAATGAGGAGATGAGGGCGCGTCACTCGCGAATTCAGTTTCCTCGACGCTAGGAAGAAGTTAAAATGCGCTTCAAGGATGATGCGAAGAGAGGATGGGAGGGGCTGCTAATTTTTGTCCAGATCATGGATATTGAAGATGTGATTAGGCAGGAGGGTGGAGGGAGAGTGGTGGAGAATTTGAGCCCTAGGAGGCCAATTATGAGGAGATTATCTGTAGAATTGGCAAAACATGCAGGGGATGATATAGAGGGTGGTCGTGGTGGCGAGGTGATTTATCCAAGTTCACGAGGGATAGTGGGTAAGGTTGCAGAAGGAAGAAGGGGACATCCACATGCCAGAGAGGAGGCTCTCGCCATAGTAGGATGGCTGGTGAATCGAGTGCCTCTGCTACAAGAGGCGTGAAGGAAGAGTTTGAATAAGACACAACATGCATGGTACCCATAGGTGCCATCTTTCTCTGCTTTTCTATTTCAGTTGAAACCTTAAACTTTTTGGACTCTGTTAAGTTCATTTCAAGTTGAAATGCCTGATTTTTAACTGGCAAGATGTAATATGTTTTTTTCGTACCCATAGTATGGGGGTGTGGTTTGTGTGGGCGTTGTTAATTGGTTTTGAAATCCAGTTTTTTAGGAGGGTGGTTTGGACCGTTTTGTGGATGTTCTTTTGGGAACCTCTTGATAGTTCATTACCTTGTTGAAGTTGTAATGCTTAAATTTCAAATAAATAAAATAAAAATTTTACCGATTAAAAAAAAAAAGAAAAAAAGTTATTTTATTAAGAACTGTTATGATTTAATATTACATAAATATGATTAAAATTATATAATCTTAAGCTAATAATTAATAATTAAGATTAAAAATAATTTTATTATTATAATTCTTTTTTTGATGATCAATAATGTTGATTTATATTATTAATACAAAATATAAAAAGTATACATTTTGTCAGATCAAAATTAGATATTAACCCCTGTTCAAGTCCTAGAACTTTGAGAAATAACCAACAACTAGCAGTAAACCTACAACCACTATACCACCACTCCTGAAAATACATACAACCACTTACATCAAAAAACAAAATACGGTCTGAGACCACCATCGCAGGGCACTCGAATACAAAACATGACAAAAAACTACTACCCAACAACCTAGAACAAATGATAGGGACACAAACTAAACTTTTTTCTTCTTCTTGTTTGGTTTGTTCACCTAGAAATCCTCATGGTTGAGCTCTTGTTTCTTCTTCATGTTCCTTTTCTTGGCTTCCCTAACAATGCGCAATTATGATTCATGCTTTTGAATGAAATCTTTGAGTGCCTCCTACCCCAAGCTTGCTTCCTCTATACATGCCTCATTGTTTGCCCCATCTTTCCACCAAATAAACAAGTGGAATGTTGCATCTACTTCCTCTCCTTCCAGCATGATACCTTCACCAAATGGATAGTTAAGAACCTTTCCCACCATTTCCCTTGCGATGAGAGACATCAACCCACACAAGGAATGGTCTAGAATGTATGCCTTCGCCACCCACACCACCTCCTCTCTCGACTTAAAAACTAGACCTCAATCCACCATCATAGATATAATATCTAGATTTGTCCTGTAGCGAAATTTTGATTGCAGGTAATCCTCCCCAAGTAGGAGTCCCATTATCTACAAAAAAGAGGGGTTGCTAAATTTGAAAATCCCCCTAAGCCACTGTTGCAAACCAATAACACTGAGAGGAGGGGTGAATCAGTGTTATGCCGGAATAGTAAATTTTAGCCTTATTAAAACATGCATACACCAACTGGTATACCAGTACATATAGAATTGAAAGAAGTAAAGCAACCAATAAGCCAAAAACATAAATGAGAATCATAACACATAGATTTATACATGGAAAACCTCAAAGAGGAAAAGACCACAGTGGGATTTGTGACCCACAATATCAATCCACTGGCCATATGAAGAGATATTACAAAATATGAGGGGCCTACACTTGCAGGAAGGCTTATAGCCTAGAGCACACTGCTCAATCACAATAGGAGCCTCACTAACTACATAAAATTCTAGACTACAATCCAGAGAAGTGTTGAACTGCAAAAGATATCATCTCCTATGCCCGAGTACAGTTTCGATTTAAGATCTGTCTGTTCCGATCTAAAACCCTAAATCCTTTTACCGGAATAACCCTTACAATAATTTCCTCACATACATAATCTCTCTGAATAATTTCGCATCATATTACATTCACATGTCCATCACCATGTCTATATATCTTTATATATCTATATCAAAATGATCTAATCTTAACTAACCTATATACCCTGTACAACTTTTTATGCCTTATGTTGGCTTACAAAGATATATACAATATCAAATTACATGTCGGCTAGATAACATAAATGTATGAACATTAAAACAAATTGTTGATGTTGGATCCAAGATATGTCAGCCTCTAATACCGATAACCTTTACTATACCATGCTGACCTGCATTGCCGGTGACCAAAGAAATCCTTCTGTCCTATCGGTGTCGGTGCCGGTGTAGAATTTGTGAAGTGCCTATCGGTACACCATATGAAGTCGGAACACAAAATCATGTTGCCATCAATGACAACATAGTGAAACCAACCAATAGAGTGTCAATTGCCAATAGTCTCCCCCTTTGTCATTGATGGCAACACTCATGTGAAAAATGGTGAAGGTTTCATCTGCTGGTTTCATCCTGCCCTGCTCCCCCTGAGCTGAATATGCAAAATACTCCATATCTCCAAAAACTCCAAAAATCTATAACTCCCCCTAATGTATGCAACTCTTTTATTCTTTTTCACATCTATACTACTCCCCCTTTTACATCAATGCCATTAAAAAATCTAAAAATAATGTCAAAGAATAAGAACTGTACAATGAATATCCCCAAGAATGTCTTATCGGAGCTTGACCAACTTCAAAATTTTCGAATAAGCCTTCTCCAGTAACTCCACATAAGTATCCCAGTCATTTTTGAATGTGTCGTAAATAGATACTAGTCCACTCAATAAATGTGCAAAAGACTCTTTCTCATTTACCTCTGTCGGTGTGGGCTTTCCCACCATATCCATTCATTCTTTCTTGTGTACACAAAGTGAATCCAACCAAGGACTCACCAAGCCTCTCAGACTTCTGGCTTTTCGAATTATTTTGTCTATTTCCTTTTCAAGAGCAAAAATTTGGGTCTCCAAAATCAAAAATTGACCATCAATTGATGTAGTCAATGAAATTAATCATCAAAAGAGTTAGCAATACTTGCGATTTTCTCCTGAATCTCTTTTATCTTTTTATCTACATTTGTTGTAAGTATTTCAGTGTTACAACATACCCTATATATATTTGTACATTGTTTCAAAGAATTTTCTATTAGGATTAGCTTCTCCTCAATCTTTTTCTTCTTTGTTTCAATTATCTAATCAAAAGCAACTCTCTTAGCCTAAGTAAATCTTTCTAGTGCTTACCAGTTTGAGATTTTTTGTAAGGATTGAAAGTCTTTTGATATGTGCTCAGTGATTACCTTAAGCTTTCTGGATGGGCTCGCTTCATTTTCAATCTTACACTCGGGACCAATCTATGTAGAACAATGATTGATTGATCTATAATCCCTTTGTCTGTGGATCCCTCCTTCATCAATTTTTGTGCTACCATCATCATCAGTTCAGTGGGACTCATCTCTGTGATGGTTTTCTTTTCTACCTAATAAGTGTCAATTGATAATAATGATGGACCAACAACTGTTCCCTGCCAGATTCCCCTATTTTCTCCTCTGATGTTTTATCCTTTGTAACCTCCTCGCTTGCACTGGTGGCTTCGCCACTTGATGCAATCTATGTAATTGTCGGTTCCTCCGTAGGAACTGTAGCATCCTAAAATTGCGACACTTGCAATTTTGACTGCATTTGGGTCGTCACGATGGCGACGCAACACGGAACCTGAATGGAGACCCCGAAACTTGTCCACGACATCAAAAACTGCATTTTTCAAGCACCCTGGCCTGAACCTCCTTGCACCCTGCTGTCCCGGGAGGTGGGACCAGAGCGCCCAGCACCCTGGTCCTTCAGGACCAGGGCGCCCAGTGCCCTGGTTCCTGGGCCTATTTTTGGGCCCGGTCTCCTATGGGGTATCGGGTCTTTTTGTTTGCAAATTGGAAATTGTCTCTCCTGGTCGGCCTAAGGTCGGGAAAATCAGTCTATTAACCCTAATTGGCAAGTATATAAACTACATCTTCCTCTCTCATTTGGGTAGATGAAAAAAAGGTGAAAGCAAGATTCAAGCATTCAAGCATTCAAGCATTCAAGCATTCAAGCATTCAAGCATTCCTTCTAAGTCTCCATTCAAGACTAAGTGTTGCATTCAAGACAAGGATTCAACCATTGAAGAGGAGATCACATACTACTACATACTACTACAACATACAACATACAACAACATCTATACCTTCGCACATAAGGATACAAACATCCTTACAACAAGGTATTAGTACTTGTTTTACATTACAGACATTTACATTTACAGCATTTCTCATTTCTTGGTTAATTCCAAAACCGGGGTTTGACCTAAAGGCAAACCCCTAATCCCTAACCCCCCAATCGTCTTCGCTTTTTTGTGTGTAGGTTGTAGGTACGCGGCTGAAATTGAAGATCTGGAATCCTTGTGCAGAGACGAACAGATCCCCCTTCGTTTCACGGATTTTTCGGAGGACCGTGGCGCCGGGCGCCATCGTCCCGACAACTTTGCTCAAATTTGCAGGACAGCGTCGTATCGACATTTTACTGCTAATTCCAGGTCCGCAACTTCATCCTATATCCCTATCTCAGTTTATAAGCGAATCTTTGTCACTTTCTATGCATTCCTAGCTTAATTCTTCTATCAACATTCTTTACAAAAGAGGGTAGCCTTGCTTTCTTAACCCTTGAAACACATTTAGCATCCAATCTTGCATTGTGTGGGATTGGATCTTGTGAGTTTCAACCCCTCTTTTGAATGTAAAGTCTCTCCCCTAAGTGAAAACCATCAACCCTAGCGAACCTCCCTTCTCTCTCCTTGGAGTTGGAAGAGGGGAGAGCAACTAGGGTTCGATTGCGATTTTCCGCTTTACATTTTGGTGAACCCAACGTGAACATCCTTTCTGATTAGTCATGATTAGATCTGAAAATTTGATTCCTTGATTACATTTCCATGTTTGATCTTTTGCAAAATTTTAGAGGTGATTGCATAAAAACCCTAAAATTTCTTTTTAGTAATTGAACTTGTGAAATATTTAATTGTTAATGCTTGTTTCAGATCTGCCCTTCTGTTACAAATTATCAATTCATATTTGTGATTTTGAAAATTAAGTGGTTAAGTGTCAAAACCCTAATTTTTGAAACCCTCTTGATTCAACCTTTGTCCGACAATTTCACTGATCAAAACATCTCCAAATCAGCTGTAACTTTGGATTCTGCAATAAAATCACAATATCTTTCATCCCTGAAAATTTGGAAAAAAGTTGCGAGGACCGTGTGCACTCCGAGCGCCATCGTCCCCGACATTTTTTCCGAAATTTCGGGAGCAAGATCTTACTGTATTTTCCTACTAAAATCCAGAATTTTGGCTGATTTTATCAATTATAACACTTTCAAAATTACAGTCAAAGTTGGTCTTGTGATTGTTTGGTTTAAGGCTTTTAATCATTCAAAAATCATTGAAATTGAAATTTTGTGTCAAAATTGTGTTCTTACTGTTCTAAATCTGAAAAATGTGTTTGCATTCATTCAAAATTTCAGTGCTTTATTCAAATTCTTGCAATTTGTGACTTTTGAAATTAAGTGCTTAATTACAACAACTTTGATTTCCGCTTTCAAAATTGAATTTTGCGTGAAATTGAGTCAACTTTTGAATTTCAAAACTTGCATTGCTTTTGATATTCCCTCTAAAATCATAAAATTCAAAATTTCAGTTTCCCTCTCTTTTTCAAAATTCAAATTTTGCATTTTTCGACAATCTTGGTAGGATTCAATTTTGAGATTGCAACTTTAATTTGGCCTATCTACAGATCGTAAAATCACTCAATTTTTTCAGATTAGCTCTAAAATCATCATAACTTTCATCCCTGCAAATTTCGAAAAAAGTTGCAGGGACTGTGTGCACTCCGAGCGCCACGGTCCCGGACATTTTTTCCGAAATTTCGGGAGACTGTCGTGATTGCATTTAACAGCTTAAATCTAGAAGATTGGCTGATTTTACTGAAAATTGCTACCTCTAAATTCAAAATCTTCTCTCTCTCTCTAGTGCATGAGTTTTACAACAATAAGCCCTATTTACACTATTCCCGTTAGACGAAGCCATAGAATTAAGTTTTTCCGAGGTTTAATTACCGAGGAGATGGAACCTAATTTGAATAGCCTTTTTAACGAGGACATGGGTAATTCCTCTAATCCTCCTAATGATGAAGAAGCTCTCCATGAGGTTTCTGTAGAACAACTTTCGAAATTGGATAACCAATTTGACGATTTTCACCAATGGATGTCTCATGAGTATCCCGATAGTCAAGCTCTTCCTTTAATTGAGGGTCTAAAACATATGCTTCAAAGTGATAAGAATGGAATTGATATTTTACGTGGTATTGCACACATTGTGGATTCGAATGTGATGCCTATGAAGAGTTGTGTTGAAAATTTAGGTTATACACAACCTCCCACTCAAGTCAATCATTCTATTCCTTTGACAACTTCTATTGCTAGCATACCTACCTTTACATCAAACATAATGGCTACTTCTATACAAGACATTCCTCCTGTGGTTACCAGTCATGGGGGCAATCCCCCTTCTTCAATTAACCCTCTTCCTTCATTCAATCCGACTTCTTCATTCATTCCTTCAATGAGTGTTCCTATTACATCTCCACAAATGAACATGACGCAAGGGGGCAATTCATTCAATCATTCCATTCCTCCTTGTAGTGTTCCTCCTGTCCAATCATCTCCTATGACTAATTATCATAGAGTCCCACCACCTTACTCTTTACCTTCTTTCAATAACATAACACCTCCATCTCAATCTAACACATCTAATATGAATTCTTCGACTGAAGCGACCATTAACAATCTTGCACAAACTGTCTCTTCTTTACAGCAACAAATTGCCTCTATGAATCAATCTAAATTTAGTGTGCCAACATTTGATGTTGCGAGCCCACTTTCTCTTGACATTGTTCGAGCTATCCCTCCTAAACATGTTGAAATCCTGCATTTGGAGCTTTATAATGGTAAAGGTGATCCTCTAACACATGTTAAGACTTTTCAAACAATTTGTACCGATTTTGTTTATGACCAAAGGTTGCTTGCGAAACTGTTTACTAGAACATTAAGAGACAAAGCCCTACAATGGTATTGTTCGTTGCCTTCTTATTCTATTACTTCTTTTGAACAACTTGCAAATGCTTTCATTCAACAATTTCAAAACAATATAAGTCCTAAAGTTACTTTGATTGATTTAATGCATTGTAAACAAGGTGTTAAAGAAAAAGTGACTGATTTCATTGGTAGATATAAGCATTTGTATGCTCAAATTTCTTTTCCAGTGCCTGATAATGATATTCAAAGAATCTTTATTTCTAACTTACAAAAAGATATTCGAGACAAACTTCTGTTTTCTGAGTTTACTTCTTTCCAACAGTTGTGTGCAACTCTTCACAATTATCAACTGACTGTGAGTCAAATGGAACAATCACATCCTATGGCTCCGAGTGATAAGGGTGATAGCAGTCAACAACCATTTGGGAAGTTTAAACCGAACAGAGATTCCATCAAATTCAATGAAAACATCATCAACAACAATGTGAATGCAGCATCAGGTGTGCCTCCTATTTCTAAATTTTTCAAGAAAGAAAGAAAATATACTCCTTTGAATGAATCATTGCATAGTATTATGAATAAGTTATTGGAACAAAATGTGCTTACTCTTCCTCCTATAAGGCAAATTGATCCTGCAAAGATTACTTCACCTTATTTTGATAGCAAATCTTTTTGTCAATTTCATCGTCAACTTGGGCATGATACTGAAAAATGTTTTGCTTTAAAGGGTAAGATTCAAGATTTGATTGATAATAATACTATCTCTGTTTCAGGAGTGAATGATAAAGGCAATACATCTGTAGCTCCTCCTAACCAAAATCTTAAGATTTTTAGTGATCCATTACCTTCTCATACCTCTAATGTGATTGAGACTAATGATTCCTCTTTCTCATCTGATGGTCTTGTGTCTATGACTCCGAATGTGATTAACTTTGTAGAGCAGCAAGAAAACCCTAAAGAACCTTCCATCACATTTGATTCTAATGAAACTATCAGGGCACCTGATGGTCCTTTATACATAGTTGCAAAAGTCAAGAATACACCTTGCCGTGGAGTGCTTATTGATCCTTCGTGCATGGTTAATGTTATTACTAAAGAGTGTCTCTTTACTTTGCAATTGAATCAAGTGATCTATGACAAAACAGATATGGTTGTGAAATTATTTGATGCATTTTCTTCTTCTACAATTGGTTCTATTACATTGCCCATTGAGGTCCATAACAAATCTCTTGATGTGAACTTTGCTATTATTCCTTCATCCGAACAATTTCGTGTGAAGCTTGGCTATCCTTGGCTATCTTCCATGAAAGCTATTGCTTCTCCTATCCATAAGTGTTTGAAATTTCCCCATAATGGTGAAGTTGTTACTGTCAATCATAGTCTCTTTAAACCAGCTGAAAGAACCTCTAGTGTTCCTATTGATTTTTTTTGGCCTAAACAATTCCAATCTCTTCCTCCGCGAAGTGATCATCTTTTCAAATCTTATCAAAAGTGGAAAACAGATATGATCCTATCTCTAAGTGAACCTAGAACACCTAAACTTGACATTCCTATCATTCTTGAGAAGGAAATTCTTCCTTTGAAAGATAAAACTAATGTCTTTCCTCAAGAAGATTCTCAACCCATTCCTATGGATGTGACTATGTCTATGCCTAATAAACCTTCTAAAAGTAGACCTATACCTCCTCGTCATGATGGACTTGGTCTCCTTCCTAAACCAAAAATTCCTCCTTTATATGGAGCAGTTCCTCCTCCTTCCTTCTATAGAGAGAAGAGACCTTCTTCTTCTCCTATTATCCAGCCTAAGAGACCACAACCTAAACACCCAAGTGATAAGGATGAGAACATTCCTCCTCCTCAATCTTCTTCACTTCCTACTAAGACTAGACGAAATCGTTCTGCATGTGAACGCCGACGAAAGCGTCGTCTTAGAGCTCAAGCAGCTGCTTCTCAAACTTTACAATCTCCAAAAACACCTTCAACAAGCATTATTCCATTTTCTCCTCAGCCAAACATTGAGCCTAAATCTCCTAAACATAAGATGCATGATGGTCTTGATCCTGTGTGAGTTAAAGATCCTATTTTTATAAATCTTGATGATGATATAGATGAAAATGTTATTCATGATGAAAATGTTACTCCTCTTGCTTCTGATAGTGAATATGAACTTGTTGATGTTGATAACCATTTATCTAATGAATTTTCTAAAGCACTTATCCTAGCTCCTAGACAAGAACAATGTGGCTTGGAACATGAACACAGCCCTTGTTTGGATCTTGTGATAGCTCCATCTGCTGTGTTGGATGTTCCTCCTCTAGCGTGTTCCCTGCCTTCCCGAAACATTGATCAGCAAGATCGGGGGGTAGATGACATGCTAGACTAGTTACATTAGCATAGCAGAGACTCTCCCCCTCTCTTTTGTTACTTCTTCTATATGTTATTCTCATTCTTCTATTTGTTGTCCTTAGTGTTGTCTACTGGAGGACGATGCAAAGCATTGAGATCTCTTTTGGTCTCTCTCATGTTGACTCAAAAGACACATGTGTTCCCTTCTTCTAGGTGACCTTCCTTGATTGGGGAATGAAGAACAATTATGCATACATACATATGATATATATACATGACTTATCATACAGCATACTGACCCCGAGGAAAGCGAAGTCACCTCGTGCTTTGTGTTTTGTATCTATTATCCTTGGGTTTATCTCACACTTGGGGGCTAAATCTTTGTGATAACGTGCTCCTTTCCTTTCTCATTTCTTATGTGTATCACTACGTTAAAACAATCACCCCCGTTGAGGCATGTGCGATCGCTTTAACGTAGGGGGGCATACACTCTGTCTATCCTTTCAGGATACTCGAAAATTTCTTGGTGAACTTAGCTTTGCCTTGAAAATTTTTGGTATTTTTCTTGCATGACTCATAGTGAGGGAACCTTACTACTGACAGTCATGGTTCTCCCTCGTGATCTTCCCTTTTACTTTGTCAATCGAAGTCGTAAGATCCTTAGTCCACTGGGGGCTTGGTGTATCTTGCCTCCTTGACTTGGTGAAAGTCTTTCAATGTTGTTTCCTTGTACTTTACCGGAAGTATGAGCATACGCCTATACTCCCGCTAAAGTGGGGGCTAAATGTAGCATCCTAAAATTGTGACACTTGCAATTTCGACTGCATTTGGGTCTTCACGATGGCGACGCAACACGGAACCTGAATGGAGACCTCGAAACTTGTCCACGACATCAAAAACTGCATTTTTCAAGCACCCTGGCCTGAACCTCCTTGCACCCTGCTGTCCCAGGAGGTGGGACCAGAGCGCCCAGCGCCCTGGTCCTTCAAGACCAGGGCGCCCAGCGCCCTGGTCCCCCAGGACCATGGTGCCCAGCGCCCTGGTCCCTGGGCCTATTTTTGGGCCCAGTCTCCTATGGGGTATCGGGTCTTTTTGTTTGCAAATTGGAAATTATCTCTCCTGGTCAGCCTAAGGTCGGGAAAATCAGTCTATTAACTCTAATTGGCAAGTATATAAACTACATCTTCCTCTCTCATTTGGGTAGATGAAAAAAAGGCGAAAGCAAGATTTAAGCATTCAAGCATTCAAGCATTCAAGCATTCCTTCTAAGTCTCCATTCAAGACTAAGTGTTGCATTCAAGACAAGGATTCAACCATTGAAGAGGAGATCACATACTACTACATACTACTACAACATACAACATACAACAACATCTATACCTTCGCACATAAGGTTACAAACATCCTTACAACAAGGTATTAGTACTTGTTTTACATTACAAACATTTACATTTACAACATTTCTCATTTCTTGGTTAATTCCAAAATCGGGGTTTGACCTAAAGGCAAACCCCTAATCCCTAACCCCCCAATCGTCTTCGCTTTTCTGTGTGTAGGTTGTAGGTATGCGGCTGAAATTGAAGATCTGGAATCCTTGTGCAGAGACGAACAGATCCCCCTTCGTTTCGCGGATTTTTCGGAGGACCGTGGCGCCGGGCGCCATCGTCTCGACAACTTTTGCTCAAATTTGCAGGACAGCGCCGTATCGACATTTTACTGCTAATTCCAGGTCCGCAACTTCATCCTATATCCCTATCTCAGTTTATAAGCGAATCTTTGTCACTTTCTATGCATTCCTAGCTTAATTCTTCTATCAACATTCTTTACAAAAGAGGGTAGCCTTGCTTTCTTAACCCTTGAAACACATTTAGCATCCAATCTTGCATTGTGTGGGATTGGATCTTGTGAGTTTCAACCCCTCTTTTGAATGTAAAGTCTCTCCCCTAAGTGAAAACCATCAACCCTAGCGAACCTCCCTTCTCTCTCCTCGGAGTTGGAAGAGGGGAGAGCAACTAGGGTTCGATTGCGATTTTCCGCTTTACAGGAACATTAACCCCAACCTGTACATTTGTATCCAGAGGACAATTGTCCTCAATATTAGTATCCTGTACAATGTTAGCTTGTTCATTCTCAGTGTTAACAAGTATCTCAATTACCGGTGGCTCAATTTCCACTATCTTAATATTTCTCAAAATTGAGGGTGAAGTACCCATAATCCCCTTTCCTTTTCCTTCAACCGGGGTATCTACAGTGTCTGTCTTGGTTTCCGGTGAAGTAAAGAATCCTCTATTTTCTCCCAAAAATTTAATCCATGCTTTTTGAGTTTCCTTTATTACTTCATTCACTCTCCCTAGCATCAAGCTAGTTATCCTATGTTTACTATTGAAAAAATTTATGTCTGTCAACTCAAGTGTCTTTTCCATTTCATCTGGAGCTATAGTAACACAGATAGATAATAGTTCTTGAATTTTAATGTGTTTATCCTCTTGCATAGCTGATAATCTTCTAGCATCCAACATGTTATATAACTCAGCAAGTATTTGATTTTCTATCTCTATTAAGGCTTTCTTATAAATAATCAAGTATAATAGGACTCCTTCCTCTACCTCTCTCTGTTCATCATCCTCAAGTTTTCATAATAAAATTTAACATTCTTTAACATGCCATCTTTTTAGGGGTCCCACAAATACCGAGAGGGGGGGAGGTGAATCAGTATCTAATCGGTAATTAGAATTTCTTAACTTAAAACATGCAGAACATAATATAACAGTGTACCGGTATGCAAGAAATAATGCAATAAACAGAATCAAGAACATCCACATGAAAAGCACACCATAACATTGGATTTTAACGAGGAAAACCGGTGTGGGAAAAACCTCAGTGGGATTTGTGACCCACAATATTCACTCACTGGCCAATAAGAGAATATTACTTACAATAGGGGCCTGCACATGCAGGAAGGCCAACTGCTTAGAGCTCACTGCTCAATGGGAAGTCTCACTGACTTACAATAAGGATTATACTAATCCAATAACTTGTACTACTTTACAATAGCATCTTCAATGCTAGATTCAGTACCGATTCCTACTCTATTCTTTACATATACCCCTTTGACCTATATTTCGCACGTTAGGTCTACCTAATATTTTCCTTTTTACTTCTATATCACTCCTACAAATGTCTACAATGATCTCCTTTATATATAAGAGTCATTTTACAATTTTCCAAGTCGGCTTACAATAATAAACAAAATATTATATAACAAAAATCCTGTCGGCCTTTGTGCCGGTATACTTCTTTTCTTCTGTGCCAGTGCCGGTGTCGGTGTCCTGAGTGCCGGTGTTGAGTGTGATCTGTTGATGCCGGTATAATGTCTTTGTCGGTGCCATAGGATTGCAAGGTTGCCATCAATGACAAAACCTTCAATCACATACAATGTCTCATTGGAGTGTGCATATGCCAACAATCTCCCCCTTTGGCATTAATGGCAACACTCATGAGAAATTTCAAAAAGTATCCAAAAATGTGTAGTCCAAAAATGTTACCAAAAATGTGAGAGCTCCCCCTGAGCATATGATTCCTATGTTTTGAATTTTCTCATCCCACTACTCCCCCTTTGGCATCAATGACAAAGGTTGTCAAGATGTCAGTAGAGTTTGTAGTTTCAACTATCCATAACCTCAACCTTGTAGCTGGGTAGTTATAATCTGAAAAAGATCTCCCAAAATCAAGTTTATACTATCCATAAACTTCTTACTATCCTTAATTGTTGTCTCTATTCTCTTCATTGTACCGGTGAAATGCTGCAAATGCTCTGCCGGTGTTTTGCTTCCCTGTGTTAATGCCTCAGAAATTTCCTTCCGTAGAGATGCTAGATAGTCCAATCTTGTTACATGCATAACAAGTTAATTATTTTTCTGAATAGCTTTCCCATAAACTATGCCGGTTTGTGTTCTGCATTGATTAGATAAATGTCCAAATCTTCCACAAACATAACATATCACATTCATTCTGCAGTTTTCAGAGTTGTGACCAACTTTGTTGCATTTAGAACATTGATCGATGGGTGTGTTGATATTCTGATAATTTCTAGATCTACATTCATTTGCTCTATGACCATACTTATTACAGTTAAAGCATTTTCCATTGAATTTATAAGCATTAGGTTGTCTTACCGATTTGTTGTGATCCTGAGTATTTGCAGTACCGGAGCTTTCACCAACTTCAAAGCCAATTCTAGAAGTGTCACCTTTAGGTTTTTGATTCTTCAACAAGGTGCCAAGTTCCTCTAAGCTTTTCTTGAATTTTTCTTTGTGTTCGTTTGCAGTTTCTAGTTCTCTTTCTAAGATTTCTTTTTGTCTCATCAGTTCATTTGAGTCATTCTGAGTATGCATCAGATCGGTCTTCAACATGTCATTTTCATAGCTAAGTCTTGTGTTCTCATTTGCTGCATCACTTAGTCTTCTGGTAAATTCTTCTTCATTCTTCTTCCTGTCCTCAATCTCTTTGCAAAATCTCATAGTCATATCCTGCATTTCATTTTTTGTTGTCATGATCTCTTGTTTCAACTTGCTTATCATATCATTAAGTGATTCCTTTTCATCATTCTCATTTTGCAATTTTTCACAAAGTTCTCTTCTCTTATTTCTTGCAACAATAAAATTTTCTTGAAGTGCCTGAATGATATCCTGAGCTGCCCTTAAATCATCTTCTAGTTTGATATTTTTCAATTTTTCTGCATCATAGTCTATAAGAGCTCCTTCAAGTTGCTTCATCAGATTTTCCATCTTTACCGGTGTCAAGATCTTCCTCAAGTTGTTAGGCTTCTAAAAATAGAGGACCAGGCTCTGATACCAATTGTTAGGGGTCCCATAGACACTGAGAGGGGGGGGGTGAATCAGTATCTAACTGATAATTAGAATTTCTTAACTTAAAACATGCAGAACATAATATAACAGTGTACCGATATGCAAGAAATAATGCAATAAACAGAATCAAGAACATCCACATGAAAAGCACACCATAACACAGGATTTTAATGAGGAAACCCGGTGTGGGAAAAACCTCGGTGGGATTTGTGACCCGCAATATTCACTCATTGGCTAATAAGAGAATATTACTTACAATAGGGGCCTGCACATATAGGAAGGCCAACTGCTTAGAGCTCACTGCTCAATGGGAAGTCTCACTGACTTACAATAAGGATTATACTAATCCAATAACATGTACTGCTTTACAATAGCATCTTCAATGCCAGATTCAGTACCGGTTCTTGCTCTGTTCTTTACATATACCCCTTTGACCTATATTTCGCACGTTAGGTCTACCTAATATTTTCCTTTTTACTTCTACATCACTCCTACAAATGTCTACAATGATCTCCTTTATATATAAGAGTCATTTTACAATTTTCCAAGTCAGCTTACAATAATAAACAAAATATTATATAACAAAAATCCCGTTGGCCTTTGTGCCGGTATACTCCTTTTCTTTTGTGTCGGTGTTGGTCTCGATGTCCTGAGTGCCGATGTTGAGTGTGATCTGCTGATGTCGGTATAATGTCTTTGTCGGTGCCATAGGATTGCAAGTTGCCATCAATGACAAAACCTTCAATCACATACAATGTCTCATTGGAGTGTGCATATGCCAACATATCTTTAGTGATTTCATCTATAATTTCTGCACAAGTTTTATGTGGCATGATAGTCACATTACCAGTTTCAAGTTCTAAGTCGAGGTCACTCTTCTTCTTCCTCTTGGCAGCTTTAGGTGCTTGCTTATGTGTTGATAGCTTGATTGTGACCTTCCTAACCAATTGCTTCTTTGCTTCTACCTTTGTTTCCTCTGATTTCTTCCTAACAACCCTATTAAATGCTAACGGTGTGTCATCCTCTGATTCAAATTCTACAATAACAGGTTCAATATGAACTTCCAGATCCTTCCTCTTTCTGCCTTTCTCCAAGACAACATCAATTAGTGCTTTGATGTCCTTTGAGAGCTTCTACACAAACTTACTTGTTTTTCCTTCCTGCTTCTCTCTTTTTTTTTCCGGTTGAACTCTATTTCAACCTCTCGAGTCTTTTGTTGTGCAGTACCATGGGGATTCTCTGCCTCATCTATTGGTGCATCAATTAGCATTTTCACATAAGCATCAAGAATCTTTGCATCTACCTCATAGCCCATTTCCTCAATCCAAATCTTTCGGGGCTTAACTGCTTCCATGAGAGTCTCATCCTTCTTTACCATGAAGCATATGTCGGTAGAGTATTTTTCTACAATATGCTCAGGTACCCTTACCCTAGACCTCATAGATTTTTGAAATGCCTTAAAGTACCCCCATATCTTGTCATCTCTTTGGCTTCCTAATGCAACAATTGACCGTTTCAATTGTCTTCCTACCGAAATGTCAAAAGCCCATTGCCTCTTACCAAAACCAGGTGTATCATTTTGGAAAATATAACATTAGGAAAACTCACATGTTCCCATATCGGAAAGTACCCTTCTTCTCATCCTTAATCTTCCCTAGGTTTATTAACAACTCATCAAGCATCCAACCACATAGATCTAACTTTACATTATCTCTCATCATTTTGTATGCAACCAAAATGCATGAAACTGGAAAGAGAATTCAGTCGGTTTGACTGAGTTACCTTATATCCTATAATCATGCTACCAAATTTGATGTATGTGTCAGTGATAGTACTCACTTTCATGTATCTTTTGTCAGATATAGGAAACTCCATCAGAAGCTGCACCAACACCACTTATGCAATTCATCAAAGATCTCCATCAAAAGCTCTGGTTATGAAACCCTTGCCGGAACCAGAAACCAATCTTCTAAGCAAACAAGATAGCATCCAATCTCCAGACCAAAACCAACTGGTCAAATGTGAGTATAAGTATCATGAACAAGTCGATTCCATCACCAAATTATACTAGAGCCTATCAGATCATACCGGATCCAAGTTAACCATAAACCACTCAACCTATCGAGACCAGAAGGGTGTCGGTAAAGCATCCAAACAACTAGTGTTGGCATCAATGACAAAACATCAATGCAACACATAATCAAATGACCAACAATCTCCCCCTTTGGCATTGATGGCAACACTAGATGTGAAAAAAATCTAAGTACCAAGAAATACCAAACAAGTCTCTCCCTGTGAAAGACAACCAACAAAATCCCACATATAGCTCTGAATAACAATATCACTCCCACTTACTTTTTCTTTTTCACTTTCTTTATCTTTTTCACATCAATATCTCTCCCTTTTTGACATCAATGCTAGAAATCTGACATAAATATCAAAGCAAAAACATAAGCCTCTGAATCTCGAAGCTAACTACTCCCCCTGAGCAGTAGCATCCCACATTAGTGCCAGAATGAATAGTATCTCAAATAATGCATGTCAGACTGATACCAAACTGCATCAATCAAGTCTCTACCGGAGGGGAAAAAACTCCCAATCTATCTCTCAGGTACTCAAATGATTCCTTTGATAAAGGTTTAGTGAAAATATTGACAATCTGCTCTTTAGTGTTCACATAAACCAATCTAACTTCATTTGCTTCCACCTTCTCCTTCAAAAAGTTATACTTGATAGATATGTGCTTTGTTTTAGAATGAAATACCAAATTCTTTGATATATCAATAGTAGCAGAGTTATCATAGTGAATAACCACTGGTGCATCACAATCCACCTTTATATCCTTCAACATTTGCTTCATCCATAAAACTTGTGTACAATTTTAGTAGCAGCAGCAACATACTTAGTGTCAGTAGTAGATAGAGAAGTACATGAGTGTTTCTTGTTGATCCATGAAACCAACTTCTTTCCAAGAAAGAAATCTCCACCGGAAGTACTTTTCCAATCATCAACATCTCCAGCCCAATCAATATCTGTATATGCACATAAAGTAAAGTTATCATCCTTAGGGTACCACAAGCCATATCCAGATGTACCTTGCAAGTATCTAAAAATCCTTTTCACCGCCATCTCATTATTTTCTCTAGGATCACTTTGAAATCTTGAAACAATAAAAACATCATTCATAATGTTAGGCTTAGCCTGAGTCAAATAAAGTAGACCTTCAATCATAGATTTGTATCTTGTACAATTTACCGGTGCAGAAACATCTTTTCTTGTCAATTTCTCACTTATAACCATAGGTGTACTTATCGGTTTAGAATCTCCCATACCAAAAAAAAATGCCTTTTTCAGTTTGAGTAATCTGCAAACCTAAGAAAAATTTCATCTCACCAATCATAGACATCTCAATTTGTTTTTCCATATTCTTAGAAAATTTTATGCATAAATTATCTTCACCTTCAAAAATAATGTCATTAACAAATACTTCAACAATCAGTATATCATCATCAGTGATTTTATAATATAAATTAATGTCAGCACTGCCTTTAGTAAAACCAAACTTCAAAAGATATTTATCCAACCTTGCATACCAAGCTCTAGGTGCTTGTTTCAATCCATATAAAGCTTTCCTTAACCTGAAATATATCTGTATCATCTGATAGTGAAAAACCATCAGGTTGCTCAAAATAAACTTCCTCATCAAGATCCCCATTAAAAAATGCACATTTAACATCCATCTGATAAACCTTATAGTTTTTATAAGCAGCATAGGCAATAAATAATCTTACTGTTTCAATCCTAGCTACAGGTGCAAAAGTCTCTTCATAATCAATTCCTTCTTTTTGAGAATATCCTTTACAAACCAATCTAGCCTTATTCCTTATAACTTGACCATCTTCATTCAATTTATTCTTAATAACCCATTTAGTTCCAATAACATTTGTATTTTTAGGCTGGGGAGCCAAAGTTCATGTGTTATTTTTCTTAATCTCATCTAATTCTTCTTCCATAGCTTTCAACCAATGTTCATCTTTACATGCCTTAATTACTGATATTGGTTCAACTTGTGAAATTAAACATACCTCATTAGTTGTCAGTCTTCTTCTTGTCATCACTCCATTGCTCTTATCCCCAATGATTTGATCTTCAAAATGATTCAATCTCACATACCTAGGAGTCTTTTGACTTTTTGTTCCTATTCTCTATTCTTCAATTACTGTAGAATTCTCTGATGTTGCCGAAGTAACTGGTTCAACTCTCTATTCCGGTAAAGGTGCTACTGGTTCAAATATAATCATTTCCAATGTCGGTTCCTTCTCATAAACTCTGATTTGACTTTTGTTCAGCTCATCTACTTTGACATTAGCACTCTCCACAATTCTCTGCAATCTTTTGTTATAACATCTATATGTTTTGCTTTCATTAGAATAAACAAGAAACATGCCTTCATCACATCTAGGATCCAATTTCTCAATAGTATCATCTCTCCTGATATAACATTTACTACCAAAAATTCTGAAATACTTAACTGTAGGTGTATTGCCAAACCATAATTCATAAGGTGTCTTACCAGTTTCTCCTTTGATATGTACTCTGTTGAATGTATAAATCACTCTACTCACTACTTCTCTCTAGTAGATATGAGGTAGACTAGCTTCCATCATCACTGTTCTAGCAACGTCCAAGATAGTTTTGTTCTTTCTTTCCACAACTCCATTCTGCTGAGGTGTCTGGGGAGTAGAAAATTGTCTTCATATACCATGCTTGTCACAAATGTTATTAAACTCACCGGATGTGAATTCTCCACCATGATCTAATCTCAAACATTTAATCTTCAATCCTGTCTCGGTTTCCACTTTAGCCTTAAAGATTTTAAACTTTTCAAATGCTTCAAATTTTTCTCTCAAAAAAGTAACCCACATCATTCTAGAATAATCTTTAATGATTAGCATGAAATATCTATCACCTTGAAAACTTTTAACTCTCGCAGGGCCACACAAATCAGTATGAATAAGATCAAGAACATCATTTTATTTATCTTGTATACTCCTAAAAGAGGTTTTGACCTATTTACCCATTTGACATTCTTTACAACCTTGATTATAGGGCTTCATAATCTTAGGTATATCCCTAACTGCCTTAGTTGAACTGATCTTCACAATGCAATCAAAATTCACATGACATAACCTTTTATGCCATAGCCAACTCTCATCAATTTATGTAATGAAACACGTCTTCTCACTGGAGTTCAGATGAAATATATTACCTTTTGTCTGTGTATCGATTGCAATCTCCAAGCCAGATCTATTAATGATTTTGCACTTTCCATTCTTGAACTGTAATTGAAATCCCTTGTCTACCAATTGTCCTACACTAAAAAGATTATGCCTCAAACCTTCAATATAATAAACATTGTCAGTATTGTTCTTACCATCCAATGATATAGTTCCTTTTCCTTTGATCATACATGCTTTGTCATCTCCAAATCTAACTAGACCACCATCAAATTCTTGCAAAGATAGAAACTTCCCTTTATCTCCAGTCATATGATGTGAAATCACTGTCAATTACTCATTCATCCTTGTCTTCAATTTTAGTAGCAAGTGCCTTCTCCTCAAGTACATTCTCTTCCAGTGTCGGATTATCTTCCTTGATAGCCAGGAATACCCATTCCTTCCCATTGTCAGATCCACTAGCAGAGTCTTCTGTCGATTCATCATCTGAATCAATAATGCCTTCCTCATCTGCTATTTAGCATGACTTGTCTATGTTTTTCTTGTATTTATACTTGTTCTGATATCCAGGGTTGGGCTTAAATGATCTTCTAACTCTTTCTTTAAATCTTGAATTCCTTTCAGGACATCTAGAAGCAAAATGATCAATCTTATTACATGCAAAACATTTAAAAGGTGTTTTTCCTTCATACTTACTTCCTACTGGCCATTTAGGTACTCTTCTAGCAAATAGTGCTTCAAGTTGCTCAGACTCATCATCTTCTCTTTTCTTATCTTCTAAGTCCTTTACATATAAATCTTTCTAGTCTTGCTTATCGATTGTAGATGTAGATGCATCAAAAGCAGGTTCAATCTTCACAACTCCAGAAGGTCCAAATTCCTCAAGCTCAAAAGCAGATAGTTTCCCAATCAAAGTATCTTTGTTGACAGATGTATTAGTCATTCTTCTCAACTCATTAATAGCAGTAGCCTTCATTTTGTAAGCCAGTGGTAGGGCTCTCAAGACTTTAGAAACAATTTCATCTTCGCTCAAAGTTCCACCACAACATTGAATTCCTAACCCATCTCTGAGTATGATCTTGCCAGATTTCACTAACCTTTTCTTTTCCTTTTTCATTTGATCCTCCATTACTAACTAGTGGATTTATGCTTCTACAAAACTTAGCAATATGTCCAACTTCATTGCATGCATAACAAGTAACATTGTTCTTTTGAATTGCTTTGCTAAAACCGGTGAAATTGCTTGACCTGCACTGATCAACCATATGTCCAAATTTTCCACAAGCATAGCATTTTACATTCATTCTGCAATCTTTTGTCTTATGACCAAACTTATTGCATTTAGAACATTTACCAGAAGTAGAATCAGGGTTCTGATTTGCTTTGTTTCTACATTGCCTAGCCATGTGACCAAATCTATTGCAAACAAAACATCTACCATTGAATTTATAAGCAATGAATTGTCTTACCGGTGCCTTATGGTTTTGATCATCGTTAGCAGTACCAGAACTCTATCCTTGCTCAAACCCAGGTCCATTGGAATCTCCAATCTGCCTTTATCTCTTTAATAACTTATCAAGTTGTGCTGAGTTGATCTTTAATTTTTCTTTGTACTCACTTGCTGTAGTTAAATGTTCTCTTAGTATTATCATTTGTCTCTCAAGCTCGTACTAATTACTCTGGGATTGTACCAAATCAGTTCTCAACATATCATTTTCATGAACCAACCTACCACATTCTTCAAATTTGTTCTTTAGGGATACAACAAGATTTTCTTCCTTCTTCTTTCTGTCCTCAATCTCCTTAGACATCCTCGTAGTTATAACTTGCATTTCATTCTTCATAACCATGTTCTCCTGACTCAATTTCTGACATTGTTCCTTAAGTGCATCTTTCTCTACATCATCCTAATTTTGCAAAAGTTCCTTCCTTCTAGCTTGAACAAATGATAGCCTCTCTTGTAGGACAAGAATGAATTCCTTAGCAGAATTCAATTCATCTTGTAGCTTTAAGTTCTTCAAACTTTCAACATCATAATCTTCAAGTGTCATCTCAAGTTGCTTCTCCAAAGCCATATTCATGGATTTCAGTTTCAGGATCTTCCTCAAGCTGTTAAACTTCCTCCGAGGCACACGGCTCTGATACCAATTGTTGGAAACCAATAACACTAAGAGGTGGGGGGTGAGGGGGTGAATCAATGTCCCCCTCTCAGTGTTATGTCATAATAGTAAGTTTTAGCCTTATTAAAACATGCATACACCAACCAGTATACCGGTACATATAGAATTGAAAGAAGTAAAGCAACCAATAAGACAAACACATAAATGAGAATCATAACACACAAATTTATACGTGGAAAACTTCAAAGAGAAAATACCACAGTGGGATTTGTGACCCACAATATCAATCCACTAGCCATATGAAGAGGTATTACAAAATATGAGGGGCTTGCACTTGCAGGAAGGCTTACAGCCTAAAGCACACTGCTCAATCACAATAGGAGCCTCACTAACTACATAAAATTCCAGACTACAATCCGGAGAAGTGTTGAACTGCAAAAGATAGCATCTCCTATGCCTGAGTACAGTTCCGGTTTAAGCTCTGCCTATTTTAGTCTGAAACCCTAAACCCTTTTACCGAAGTAACCCTTACAATAATTTCCTCACATACATAATCTCTCTGAATAATTTTGCATCATATTACATTCACATATCCATCACCATGTCTATATATCTATGTCAAAATGATCTAATCTTAACTAACCTATATACCCTGTACAACTTTTTATGCCTTATGTCAGCTTACAAAGATATATACAATATCAGATTACATGTCGGCCAGATAACATAAGTGTATGAACATTAAAATAAATTGTCGATGCTGAATCCAAGATATGTCAGCCTCCAATATCAATAACCTTTACTATACCATGTCGGCCTACATTGCCGGTGACCAAAGAAATCCTTTTGTCCTACCAGTGCCGGTGCCGGTACACAATATGAAGCCGTAACACAAAATCATGTTGCCATCAATGACAACATAGTGAAACCAACCAATAGAGTGTCAATTGCCAGCAAGCCACTTCTCTGAAATCTCACCAAAAAAGGCAAGTTGTTGTTTGAGTGAATGAAACAAAAAATTTGCTTCCATCTCCCTTAGCCGTAAGACTCCTAGGTCCCTTCCTGTCTCAATCCCTCCAACTTCTTCGACACACCAATGCTTGGAGAATGCCAAAACCTGCTACCCACCTTCACATTTAAACAACCTCCAACTCACCCCCTGTCAAAGTCATCATTAATGGTCATTGAAGATCGCATAAGTTGCTGCCAACTCAACACCACAAAAGTCTTCCCACATTCCATCCCCACCAACTTCAATTAATGATTTGGCCTTTTTCAATAGTACATCAGCCACATCATTACCCTCCCTCAAAACATGGGATATTTTAAAAGATTAAAAAAATCTAAATCCTTTCTAATAATTTGGATAAATTTGTTAATCTTCCACGCATTCGCCTCCCCTTTCAAAAGGCCATTCACCACAATCTAAGAGTCACCTTTTAAATGCAGACAAGAGGCTGAAAGATGTTGTGCCATCCCCACTCCCCAAAAATCCACCTGCACCTCAACCTCATTATTTGTCCCATTAACCAGTTTGCTAGCTCCAATAGCCAAAATGTTCCCATTCCAGTCTTGGGCAACACACCTCGCCTTTGACGACCCCGAGTTGCCCTTAGACACACCATCAAAATTCACTTTTATCCAACCAACTTTCAGCTTTTACCAAACCGTAGTAGTCCCGGTATCCCCATTGCCCATCGAAGAAGCTAGATCCACCCGGGAAGGTCCATTAACAAGCAATTTTATTATTATACAATTAAATTGGGATTATGTTTTTAAGAAAAATGTATATTTTTTCTATAATCTTTATCATATGTTATGATTATTAATAATATATTTTATTGAAGCAAGAATTATAATAAATATTACATATATATAATTAAAATAATATGATTTTAAAATAATAATAATTCATTTTTTTTTATCAGTAAAAAGGGTTTTAAATGAATGAGAATGGATTTTAAGCTTGGCCCAAACTATGGGGCTACGACTAGGGAACCACCTCCCTGACAACAAGACACCAAAGTACAAATACCCATTAACAAGTCGAAGAATTAAGCCTTCTTTTTTATACCATTCATGGCTTGACAGTGATTCAAACTATTGAGCATAATCTCCTTCAATGCTCTTTTGTTTCTCTTCCCCTGCACCTCAATCCACCCATCCCCCTTCATTGAAGCTATTTGATTCTTTACAAAAGTATCACTAGAAGAACCTCCAATACCTTCCACCACACTTTGTGAACCAACATGTCTTCCATCTATAGTCACCATAGAGATACACTCCTCATGTTTAATATCACTGTTTTTTGACACCATCATCCCCTCTGGAGCATTTGAGATTGAGGAGACCGAACTTTGCATATCCTTCACTTTTGAAATGGCTGCCTTGCAGGCATCCCTCGAGTCCAGCTTTTCCTTAACCGCTCTATCAATTTTCTTACCATTGCTCTCCTTCTGTATAATAGTTTCCTCCTTCTCCACTAAATAATGATGGGTGGAAACCTCCCTCCACTAAGAAGCCTTTCCCTTTTGTTTCTACTTGGCACATTTAGTAGCCAAATGTCCAGTTTGGTAGCATCTTTTGCATCTAAAGGGAATACTTTCTTAATCCTCTTATTACACCCAAATCCCGTTTGCTAAATTCAAAGATATGTTCGTTGAAGGAGCTTTTGACATAGCCATCTCTACTAAGATGCACACATAAGTAGTATGCAAGTACTCTAGAGAACCCTCACCCACTCCTAGAAATTTCCCTAAAGATTTTCAAATAACTTTAAAACAAGATTCAAACTAGAATTGAAGTGGCAAGTTTGGCAGTCTTACCCATGCATGAATTTTGTCAAATGACTCCATGGCCGGGTTGAAAGTTGGGTACCATAGTTTCAAAAAGAGTATGTGCTTCTCCTAACACCTAAGATGCTTACAAAGGATATTCTTCCCATCCTTCTCGTTATCAAACACCACCATAAAGAAATCATGCGCTCCAGGGTAAATTTGGGCATCTCCCAATCAAACCCATGTTAACAAAATAAAGTTCATTCTCCTTTATTTCCTCTGAAGTCTTAGCACCAAAAACCACCATTGGTCTGTCATCTGTTACCTTATCTACCACAACATTTCCTTGAGAAGAGGGCAAGTCATCCCATTTGGATCTCCCACTCCAGCAGTCCTCCACACCTAGAGAACCTGCGTATGTCATATGCTCTTGTTTCTTGCTTGCATCTTGCCCCATCCTTCGTCGGACAGTGTCGATGTGAAAGGAAGAGAAGCCCCCATTAGCCTCACCTCCCAACAAGGAAACCTCTTCTATTGTGTGAGGATTGGTTGCAGGAGCGAAAGGATAATCTTGCCCATAGCCACGTGCTAGATTTTGAGTAAGACCTAAAAAAACAAAAGATCACTACCCATTTTGGATACCATTTCCTCTACCATGAGATACAAAAGAAATCCTAGTAGTTGTAGAAAACTGGAGCAGTGACATCACATCTGATGCAACCATAACCGGTAAAACCCTCAAAAGAGTCAACTGGCTTATGCAACAAGAGAGACACAACGAAAGCAACAAGAAAACATAACAAGTTCATATAAACAAATCATATTAAAGCCTTAGAATTTATGGCAATCATTCGACAATCATCATATTATCATCAAAGAACATCGGGTAATTATCCGGTTACAAGTAGGCTTCAAGCCAGATACAATCCAACCGGGACTCTAAGAATCAACCGGATCACAACATGCGAATCTCAATCCTTATTCTCAATTCTACTTCCTCCACCCCTAGAAATGATTACATAACAACATATTTATACCCACCAAGACACATCCGGGTTGGCCTCATAAGATTACATTCACCAATGCAAAAACATGTAATTAGGTCGGCCCTAAAAATTAAATAAATCTTTTCGAAAAATAACAACCAAGCGATGCGGTTCAACAAGAAGGTCAACCACACGCCAAAGAACATTGGACAAGACCCAAGTTATATCCACACGCTAAGAATCATGCCGATAATGAAGGAAAACCAACCAATAAGCACAAGAATAAGCACAAGAACTGTCCCAGAACCTAGAAACAGTCAACCGAAAGCGATAATTGACTGGAAAAAAACCCAAATGAACTGAAAATCTGGAATCAAGCACATGAAACCGTCTGTAAACCAAAAATAAGATCTGCCACGAAGAACAAGCAACTACCAGTACCAACCGGTAATAACACAAAAAACTGCACAAAGAACTATATAAGAACAAAAAGAAAATATTTTTGGATGATGCAAGATTGCTCATCGACTGGGATGCTCCTACATCAACATCAATCTAGAATAACAATAATTTAAATTATAATAACTAACAACTACAATAAATATTTTATTGCCTATGAATGTAGTGGCACTCGTGATTACAACAAACTTGAAACTCTAAACCTTAGAAATAAATATAAATATCCTAAACATTCACATTTAATTTTTAAATATTTATTTTAACTAACAAAACAACTAATTTAATATAAATTAATTTGTAATTATAATTATATATATATTTTTATGTACTTATATTGTTTACATTATAATTTGTACAAACCCTTATATCCTCCTTCCATTGCTCTGTCAGAGCCCACCAATTCCACATCCCAAAAATAAGGTGCCACAAATCCTTTAAATATATAATCCGCCTGAGAATCAGATTTTTTTGTCAATCCTAGAATCGTGGCGGAAGCAGGTTTTAGGCTTCGCCCAAGGTTTTTAATTTTGACAAGTAAGAGTGGGGAAAGGAGAAAAATTGTACGTCGCGGCACTAGAGGGTTTTAAATTTGCAGTTAAATTTCAAGCTCTATAATGGCGGAGGTGCTGGACATGGCGCCCACGGAATCCCTGGATCGCCGCAGGGAGCGGCCAGCGGAGCGAAAGGAAAAGGAGAAGTCGATAACTGAAGATCGTAAGCGAGACAGGGATTCTCGAGAAAGAAGAGATGACAGAGACGAGAGGCCGCCTCGCAGAGGAGATTACAAGCGCAGGCACAGCCCTAGCCCCCCGCCGTACGTCCCACGGGACCGCCGCCATTCCCCGCCCTCGCGTCGTTCTCCTCCTTACAAGAGGTCTCGCAGGGATGATGCTTACGACAGCCGTCGTGGCAGCCCCAGAGGAGGCTTTAACTCCGACGATAGAAGGTGCTTCCTCTGCTTTCCAAATGCAAACCCTAAACTATGTAAACGTCAGGGGTATTTGTTTTTAAATTGTTGCATTATCTCGGGAAGTCCTCGTGTTACCCTTGCGAAAGTTCAAACTTCTACAACTTCCATTTTCGTAAATATTAGTAGAAGCCTAAAATATAAGTGAATTTTCTGTCTCAACATTCTCTTGAACCATTGTTTTGCGAATAGATATTTCTTAATATTTTGTCTCTTAGACAATCGCCTGGACCTTTCTTCTTAGAATTATTGCTTGAATGTATCAATGTGTTAGTAATATCAAGAATCAAACTGTTTTTGTGTTGGAGCAACCACGCTTGGGTTCTTACTGCCAAACCCTTCTTTGGGACTAGAAAATTGGTATAACAGTGCCACCTGGATTGTCGGAGCTTAACCCACCCATGCTATCAGAAGACTCCAGCATATATGTCCTGTAATTGGTTTTTCTACCGGGAAAGACATATTCGAACCAGCAGGGGTTGAACCATGTCGGACTCTTTGAGAGCGTAGATTTCCAACCAACTGGACTTTTTACAGATTTACTCTGTGGGGATTTGTTAATTTAACTAAGGGAATCGATCTTTTGTTTCCTATAGTATGGTAAATTTTCTGTTTCTAGAAAATGTCACAGGCCTCTGTTTCGAGCGTGGAGTGCCTGTAGTGTATTCTATATCAACCTGTGTTGGTAGTTTACGTCTCCTTGCTTGATCCATCTCCAGGGAATAGAAAACTGATCTGTCATTGAGATTTGAAACATTGAATTTTAAACTACCTATGCAGGTTGATCAAGAAGACTCTTAACACGTCTGTTAAAATTAACATTTTATTTTTATTTACTTTTTGAAAGTTAACTGGGATTAAAACAAGACGCATCCAACAGTTATCAAACAGAGGTGAGCCCTTTGTAAGCACAGCTTTTTGACTGACTGGATTCCAACTATGTGGGTGTTTATTAATAATTTTTATCTATTATGAGAGATTATTTTATTTATCAGAAGATTGTGTAACCTATTGTTTATTTTGGTGAGCTTGCTCGTTTATTTATATCTTTTCATGCAACTCTTGATGCGGTCTAAACCCTTTTTAGTTTCAAACCTTGGAATTTGTAGTTTTTAAAATCACAATTAACAATGATTAATTTTGAATCCTAGCACTGTAAGTTTGTTTTAGTTTTTTAAAATAATGTCATGTAATCTTTAGCCAAATAAATTATGAACAATTTTTTTATTAATAGCAAGGTTCTGTAACTCATTGTTTATTTTGGCAAGTGTGTGAAATTGTTCACATAATTTCCTGCAACTTTGTATGATTTCTGAACCCTAATTTTCTTTAGAACCCCAATTTTTTATTTTTTTTAATTAAATTATTTTTAACATTAATACAACAAGTTCTTAATTTAATGATATTCTCTTAAAACCAATGTGCTAATTATCTTAGCAAACAGACTTTTGCCTAGTCAAGTAATTGTCAAACTTAGGTCTTATACTTTATTCATTTTTCTTTTGAAGAGCCTTAAATGTTTTTCTCATGCAATTCTGAGTTATTATTGTTTGTATTTTCTTGGCATTAGGACATGTTATTGGCCTTCGAAGCTTTTAGACAAATTTTTTGATATCAACTGATCTGGATCAAATGCAAAAATTATGAATGTTCCCACTAATATCAAACAAGATGCAGGAACCATATATATTTGATTTCTTGGCACCCACCCAGTTTTATAATTTGAATTCACTAAGATATCAAGCATGCATCTGTAGGCTACATGTTGAGTCTGTGTTGCTTGTATAAGAAAGTCCTTTCCACTTCTGTAATATGGCTAACTCCTTTAAAGGGTTCTGTTAGAAGTTTTCAACAGATTAGCTGCATTAAGTGGACTGAACATCCTATGGTGTGTGTTTACCTAATTGGTATTGGCTCTCTAAATCCTATTAAACTCTTCACATTCTACTTATTTATTGTTAATAAGGTTACATAGTTTACTAATAGAACCTTTGATACAGTTCTGAACGATGCTCCTTTGCTGCCCCCAAGTTTTGTCTTCTTGCACGGCTATACTTTTTTAGCATTTTTTCTAACAGATTTATATTGGTACAGGCATATGGCTGAATAATTTTGGTAGAGGCATATGGCTCACTTTTCTGCGACTTTAATCAAGAATTGACAGTGCAGATTTTTAAGAAGAGAGCTCTCAATACTAGATTTTAGTTTCTCTTTCCAAAGCAGAGAACCCTATCTCTGACATAATTTTTGAGTGACCAGTTTAGATACTTGTGAGCTATCTTTTCTTTCTAATGGTCCTGCATGGCCATTCTTAGTTTTCTGAGAGAGTTAGGAAAACAACTTATGAGAGACTACTTATTATTCATCAGTAACATTATTACTGGAAGAGAGCAGCCAAGGTTGATTGTTCGGGATTCAAATCTTAAGGATTAGTAAAGATGGCTGTTGACTTCAGCTGCCAATCACAACCAGAGTAAGAGGTGCCCAGCTTGTGACATCAACAAACATTAAGTCTATTTCTATTTCCATCTGTATAATATTTATCTTTCACTTCCATATTATGTCTGATGGAATCAGTATGTGATTTTACGGTCTGGAGCAATGAGCTGTCTTTTCTTAGATTATATGTTTTCTGAGGACCTTTTGTTAGACAGGAAACAGGGTATAGAATCATTGGCAAAATTAGTATATGCGCCTGTGAGATGTTATATCTTGATTGTTAAAGTTTTACCCAAAATGAGTGGCAGGTTTGGTTATGATGGAATTGGAGGATATGATAGAGGTGTAATGGGAGGAAGAGCTGGATATGCAGATGAAAGACACCATGGTCGGCACTTAGGACGTGCATCTGGTTTTCAAAGCGGACCTCCAGGTACTTTTAAGTGATAACAACATACCAATGCTGAGACCTCTGAATAAGCGTAAACTAGCTTTTTTGTTTCCATGACATTAAAGATGAATCTTTGGGACACTATCTTTCATGTGAATTTTAGTCTCTGCAGGAGCACTGTGAAATTACCTGTGTTTTGTTTTTTCATATTTCTTAATAATTTTGTTGCATGTAATTCCAGACTGGCCTGGTGTTGGACGTACAGGCTTCAGTGATATGGGTGCTCCTCAACGGTTGGTTTGCTCTCCTTTAATTTTTTCTTTTCATTTTGAAATTGTGCTGAATGTGTGATTTTCTTCTTGCCTGTTTATTTTTAATGTAGTTCTTGTTCGTCATTTTTCAATTGTAGTGTTATATCGGTAAAACGTTTTTTGTTTTAAATTATAAATTGCAGAATCCACTAATCAGTATTAAACCCGTAGCAAACGTTTGACATATACAATAATAATGCATTTTATTTTTTTGGGCCAAACTGTGTCACTTTTAACTTCTAGCTTTAGATTTCTAGTCCTACAAGAGTTAAACATATACATCAATTTATCATATCACATTAATGCTAAGTGGTTCTGGTATGGATCTTGGTTCAGGTTCATGGATTTGGCAATTGGTCTTTGGGTTGGGTTTGTTTGTATAAAAAACATGTAAAAGCAAGAATTAAAGCTAGAATACCAGAGAACATCATATAAACAACAAAAACACGATAAACTTGAATGTCATTGAAAAAATTAATGATAAATATAAGAAAATATTCATTGCTCATACTTCAAGTTCAATTTTAAAATAATAATATTTTGTTCAATGATTGGTTTTCACTATCAAATGAAACTTCTAAATTATTAATATTATCATCATCATTGACATTAGATAATGTAAAAACAGTTGAAGAATAACAAGCAGTGCCATTGCCACTTGTACGAAATGTGTGGTCTTTGTGCTCCTCAAGTACAATATATTGTTCAACTTTGTGCCCCCTTGTAGCAATATTTTGACTATTTGAATGTACAAAATAATGAATTCACTTACAGCATCTTGCAAATTAGGATTAGAGAAGGGTCTATGAAATGCTGTCTTGTACTCTTCAATGACTTAAAAATCTCTATATGGGGAAATCTTTATTGGTACAAAATGAATCTCAACACTATAGTATTTTGGACTCAATATAAAGGCAAGAAAATGTAGTGAGGTGGTCATTGTGTTAACTTTTTTCTTCAATAATTGTGTTCATTTGTTTGAAGAAAGTTATTTTAAGGTCTTGCTTTTTCACATTTATGATGGTATTCATCTTCTTAGTCATTGAGTCAATGCCATTTTATACCTCTCCCAAGAAAAGCTTGTCCATGTCAATATAATGAATTATATTCAAAATGGGCTTGGTGAAACTGAGGAGATACTACACACAATCCCACAAGAGTTAGTTAGGATCATTTGCTTAATATTTGTTACCCACTCAGTGTTGCTTTGCCTTCATATGGACAAAGTTTGGGTAATGACCATGCTTGAAAGTGCCTCTCAAACTTTCACAAGTTATCTCAAGATTATTTTGTTAGAGGCGAAATAGGTCTCAACAACCTATTTAAAAATAAAAAATAAAATAATGAAAAACAAAATTGAAACAAGAATTGGAATATGCAATCAAATTATGATTTAAGTAACTAAGATTTAAAAAATAAGTTTTCAATTAACTAAAGTGAAATTTTAACCAGTAGATTTCATGTTGCTTCCCTTCCCTTCAATAGCTCCAGTTTCAAAAATGATGTAAAAATTCCTTGTAACATGTGATTCTTGATGAGCATTTCCTCAACCTTTGCATACAACTCCTTGGTCCAATTTTTTTCATAAAATTGTGAGAATGGATTGCACAAGTTGTCCAAAAGGTGCATAAATAGTGTTCCTCAACCAAAAATTCAACAACCCTACAATTCTTTGTCTTTTCCATTATGACTTGAACAACATCATGGGGTCCCACTACTCAATGGCTGTGATTGAGATATTAGCAATAAGTTGGCCATTCTTCATCTTCCTTGGACAATCTACCGCTGTAAAAAGCATTGCCTTTTTGGGGACACTACTATGACATTGATCAAGGGCCAATATTTAGCATCTTTCCACCCATTGAAAACAAGGTAAAAAGCATTGCCTTTCGTTGAGTATGAACTCTTTGTCTAATAAGGTGCCACATACCTCATAACTCAGGTCCTCGTACCTTTTTGGAGCTTTATTAATTTTTCTCACAATTTTCTATCAATTGGGTGAGTGAACAACATTGAATGCCAATTCATTTGCATAAATACATCTTGCTATGTGTTGATTGCCAATGTCTAGAGTCTCATTTTCGAATGTAGTTTCTAAAGGTGCTTTTAGTGTTTTGTTTGTGATGTGCTTTTAGTGTTTTGTTTGTGATGTGTTCTTCACTTTCAAGAATGGCAAAGAATGGACGACTCTTACCACAACATTAGGATTAGATGGGGACATAGGGGGTTTCATTCCCTTTGATATTCTTTTTGCTAAAGGATGATTTGCTCCAAGGCTTGCTAGTTCATCTGCTTGCTCTTGGTGCATAATATATGTTATCACTTGCTTTGATGGCACAAGTACACTATTCTATCTAGGGTAAACTTCGATGCCCTGTCTTGGTAGTCCACACAAATGGGCTTTCACCTAATCATATGAACTTGAATATCTAACATCAGAATCTTGGCAAATTCAAATATACTCCCCATTACCTAGAATTAGATGTATCATATAAACATACTTTTGCAGAGGAGAACCTCAGATGTGTTTTGAATTTAAGTTGGCCTATGTGGCTAGGACTACCTACTATTGATAAATTTAATAAACAACACATTTAAAATAAATAAAATTTTAAAAACAAAAAAGGAGATATATGAAACTTAGTTTTTTCAAAATTTCAAACATAGTGATACATTCATAGAAAAATGAAAGAAAAATAAAATAAAGAGCTTGTTTCGTGTTTATAAAACAAAAATAAATGGAAAAAATAAAAAAAGCAAAAATGAAGGGAGAAATTAAAAAAAACTTCTTTTCAGCTAGGGGAAGAGCACTAGTAGCTGTCATAGCTAACTTTGCACACCCTCAGATCCTAAACGGTACTTTGGATTTTGATGAATTTTTTTTGTTGTCTTCTTATGCGATTGAACTGCTTATAGTTATTGTTCTGGCTTTTGGGTAGTAACGATGCACGTTGTGGGATCAATTATGCACACAAAGGTAAAAAGTATACATTTCAAAGTGTCGCTTGATACCTAATTAAAGATGTTCCTGTAATCGTCCACTCAAAATCACTAGTATTTGTGGACAAATGTCCCAATAGTTTTGTACAAATGTTCCAATAGTGGTGCACAAATGGGCCAATTATGAACAAAAATTGACAAAAAGTGATCGGCTATTGGTACACGTGAAATTTATTAATGGGCTTTTCAAAAATTGGAACTATGATCGATATTGGGGGGGTCACTATGACAATAAGTGTGTGGTTATTGGAACTATGACGGCTACTGGTGCTCTTCCCCAATATTCTTTTATAATGTTCTTGGCAGCCAATGTAAACTTGCAAATATGTAGGAATGACAATGCAATTGTTGTAGAACTTTCAACGACAATCTTTAGCTCTCTTCGACATTGTTTGATTCAACGAGCAAAAATGAACTTGTTTAGGAGCTTGAAATGTTTTAAAAGTGACTTTTTGGGTTTGAAATCTGTATTACAGCACCTAGGTCGAAGTCAATTTTTTTAATGCAAAAATAATTTAAAAAGCTGTAGGGAACTTATGAATTTGCCTTGGATTGGCCTGGGTTCCTTGGTATCTTTCTCAGATTCAATTTGGCTTGTTCCATTCTGCTGCAGCCCGCTCGTATTTGTAGGTGGATTGGATCAGATCACATATCTGGTTTGAACTTGACCTGGATCCAGCTAGTTTGCTAGTGGGCCAGTAACATAACATTAATGTATTTGAATTTCATATCTGTTAAAACATAAACCCCTTGTATGATCTCTTTTTAGTTTTGTGGTTACTTTGATGCCTTCTTGGTTATTTTGACCTCACAATGAACTCATTATTGTTGCTTGTGGAGTACATTACTATATCGGAATATCTTGATTATTAAAACATAAAAGTCTATGACCCTTTTTGGCTCTGTATACCTCCATGCCTTCTTATTAGTCAATAGGCTATATATTTGGGAATTTCCACTGAAAAAAATTGATGTCTCATGCCGGAAAAGTGTGAGGCCAAAAAATTTCATGCCAGAAAATTACTTTGACCAATTTTCATGCATAAAACAGATATTTGCGATTTAAGAATTTGCAATTATTTGTTTCGATTTCATAATATAATGACAATGTGGGCAATGCTGTGCAAATAAACGGTCAATTGACAGTGATATTACAATTTTTTATTTTTCAATTTATGTTTTTGTTTAGGTTCGTTAGGGATAAACAATATGTTTAGGTTTTGGATTAAAAATTTTGTGGGCCTATAGTTGTCACATTTGCATTGTAAGATTCCAGGCCTCGTTTATAACCGATTTTATAAAATTATATTAATAATTAAGTAGGAAGAGAGTTTTCAATCTTTGAATACATTACTGGTTAACGTTACTTGCTTAAAAAGGTGAATGGGCAAGCATAATTTACTAATCCAAAGCATTCAAATTCTGGTAGCTTAGAAATTCAACAAAATAACACCTACCAGCTTTACTCGGATGTAGAAATTGAGGACCTTATACAAATAAAAACACACCCAAAATTAGTAAAAAAATTAAGTCTAGAGGTTTATTCCAATTAAAAAATTAGGAAGCTGTGGTTAAAGTTTGCTAGCTTCTAGGAAATAATTTTGTAATGGTATTAATTTCTTTTTGACGGGGTTGAATTAAGTTTTTTATTGTTATTATCTAATAATATAATGGTTTAATAATTCTTGTGGAGCATAAAATTGGAACCAAGTAGCTTAGATCTAATTCCACTCTCATATACACATTGGAATACGAAAGAGCCTATGGAGATATTTCACTTTGACCACTTCTTGTAAGAGAGAGAGATTCAAGGAATATCTCTCAGGGTTTCTATTCCTTTGCTGTAATGAAGAGATGTGAAAAATATGGTGCAATAACCAACTATGCTAGGAGATGAACGATGGAGCAAACATAAACTGAAAATGGAGAATTTGATTGAACTAAAACTGGGAGATTGAGTATAGAGTAGGGAGAGGAATTCTGATGTCTACTTGGCACTGAAATTTGGAGTTGACTGGGCATGACCAGGGTGTTGGGCGCTTTGGTCCTTGATACTATAGAAAGCTAAACTTCTGGGTGCCACACTCTAAAATGCCAAAAAATGTTGCAGAACAGGGGGGGGACCAGGGTGCCATGCCCTAGTCCTGGACCAGGACGCCACGCCTTGGTCCCTGGAATTTGGGATTTGCTTCTGACGTTGAGTCTATACCTGTGTCTTCCGTCGGTCTTGAAATTTGTGTGTTTGCAGGATTCATGTACAACTTGAAAGAGGGTGTCTAGGTGGCTATATAGGGTTTTGCCTTTATCAAATCCTTTGTTTTGGTGATTTCCACATCCACAAATAGTTGATAATGTATTGAAAATATGTGTGCAAGAATCTTGTGTGTATGCAAGATCCTAAATGAACAAGAAAGTAAATCTAGAGTTCTACCCTACACTTTGGAGAGCAAACCCTAAATGATTGTAAATGTAAATGTAAACGTAAATGCTTCAAATCACAAATGCAGTAATGGATCTGAAGTGTGATTGTAAATCTGAAAATGAATGTTATGAAGCTCATACAAAGACATGAAAATAACATGAAACCATACCAAACTCTAAGGGAGAGGTACAAGCCAATCAACAATTGGTGATCTCCTGTTATTCTTCAATGTCTTCAAAACTCCTAATTGTTGTTAAAGATGATTGATGAAGGCTTGATAAATGCTTGATGAATGCTTGATTTGTTGTTGTAGACTTCACATAACTTGCACTTTCACTTCACAAGAGGCTCCTTCAATCGCTAGATCTTAGGTCTTCAAATGAGGAAAGGAAGGGTTTATGTAGGAGACCCTAACTTTGTTTTGAGTCATAGGCCAACTTAGAAATAATATTTTTTGCCAATCTCTTGGATTTGAATATTATAATACCGCCAAAACATGCTCCCGAAATTTGGGGAGAAAAAGTCAGGACCATACGGGTACCCACATGATCCGACCAACTTTTCGCCAAATTTTTGGGGAAGCAAGATATTGTGATTTTAAAGCAAATTCTTGGAGTATGTGGAGAAGGAGCAATTGAATAATAAATGATTGGTACTTTCCTCTTGCCTCTTACAAAGAACACAAACGCTTAGTCCAACAATTCCATATACTTTTAGACTTTCACCTGTTAAAATTCTGTTGTGAAGTGCAGTCCAAAGGAACACACCAGCTCTAGGTGCAAGCATTTTATCCCAACAAAATTTGTATGGCCCAGTAGCTTTCTCTTGGTTCTCCACTTGTATATGATATCCTATTTAGCAGAGTATTCCCCGGATTTGGAGGCACACTAGATGACCTCATCCTCTAAGCAATTAAGAGAAGGTCACCTAGATGATAGGATTTTCCCGAGTTCCTCTTGAGCTGCAAGAGGGGTATTAAGTTCATTCGTTGGCTTCCATTCGAAAATACCACTACTAGGTGGTGCTTTCCAACTCTCAAGCCAATGTTTCAGCAAGTCATTCTTTTAGGGCCTTCTCTTGAAGGAATCTTCACTATACATTCCATTGACCATTAATTTTTCGCTCAATTTTTTCCAATTCCGCGTCAATCTTCTCTTTTTCTACAAAAATGTTTTTGAATACTCTTCTTTGTTCCATATTCTTAATTTATTTTTTACATACTGAAGTTTTTTTACTATGCAATAGCTAGGCGTACCTTTGTAAAAATTGCATTCGTTCCACCATGTCTCAAGCAAATTCATTAAGGAATCCTCTCTCCACCACATATTGAACTTGAAGTGCCCACATCCCCATTGGTGTTCCCTGTCGATCTCAAGTGTTATTGGATAGTGATTAGAGACTGCATAAGGTAGGGTGGAAGGATTAACCGCTAAATTCTCCAATGTTCATTGATTTCCAAGCATAAATTTGTCAAGCCTCTTTGCAATATTTGTGAAACCTTCTCTTCTATTTGTCCATGTAAAACAAGCGTTCTTTGGTGCGCAGTTTGTAGCATTGATTTTGTGTAGAAACACCCTGAAGTCCAACATGTCTTTGCTAACTTTACCCACACCACCCCTTTTTTCAGATAGATTGAGTATCACGTTGAAGTCTCCCTGAACAATAGATTTCGTTCATAATTTCGTCCCACACGTTTGCCTTCTCTGCAGTTTGAATTGGTCCATACATGTTCCATAGAGGGAATTCCAATTTTGTTAGTTTACAATGTACCTTGCACGATATCTAGTTCTTCTTCATCCTCAATTGGATTGAGGCTTGTTAGATTGGGATCCCAGAGTATTCTGAGCCCCCAACTTGCCCAACAGCGGCCAGAAAAACACCTGACCATTTCTGCAGTATTTGGTAAACTTATCCCCTTCTTTAGCAATGCACTTGGTTTCTTGTAAAAGTATAATGTTACTAGCCATTTTTTCCGGATGTCGCTTGACCATCCTTCGCTTGTTAGGGGCCACCAAACCCCTGACATTCCATGTTTAGATTTTAATTGTTTCCCAAGGGAGGCATTTGCTCCCTTGGTACTTTTCCTTTTGAAGAAAAACACAACATTGGGAAGCCCTTTTTCCAAGGCCTCAACTTCTCTTTTAAACTTATTTTTTTTCCTCCCTCTATTTTCTCTACCCTTCTCAAGAAGCCTAGCAGCAGATTGGCAAATGCATCTTTGATCGGTAATCCCTAACTCCTTGCAATTGTCCTCCTCTTGTTCCCATTTGTCATCCAACAATTTGTCCTCATTGTTTTCATCTGTATACCCATTGTGGCCAACTGCAGTGCCCAAATTCTTTTTATACCATGTCTTGGTTGCTACTTTGTCTGGGCCGTGAATCCACCATATCCGACTTTGTCCTAGGGATTGCTAGTCCTAGCGCCACCACCATAGCATTGCCAACCTCATCCTTCATTTTATGCCCTAGTTCACTTTCCTGATGTACCTTTTCTCAATATTGGATTTTGGAATCCACATTTCCATTTTTTCTTGAGGGATCTTGCAATCTTTGGTAGAATGTAAAACTTTTCTTCTCCAACTTTCATACTCTTGATCCAATCAATACCATGTGCCCTAAGTTTGATTTTTTTCGGAATCTTAGAAATTGCCATGATCTCTAATGTTGCATATATGAATGAGTCACCTTCCGCAATATTTGTGTCGATGCTTATTAGGGTTCCGAGAGTTCTACCGATTTTTTCCAAGGCCTCCTCAGTCCAATATTCCATCGGTAGGTTGTTGCAGATTTGTTGTATGTGATCCAAACGGATTTGTTGTATGGAACTGTTTTAAACAGGTTAAAGTTTCTTTGCCATTTCTGAATATACAAGGGATGCTTTTCCATGTGCCTCCGTTTAAAATTTTATCACGTTTTTCCTTGGATGCAAAAATTACAATGAAGAAACCCCAAGGAAGAAATTTGGTAATCTGCTGGGACTTCAAGATTCATCGATCCATTTATGAATTTTCTTTCTTTCCATACGTGAACCAAGAAATCTGCATATGTTCGTAAGTTCTTCCAAAAACTCGATATCGCTTTCAATCTCTTCCATAAGCTCGATCGATTGTAACCCTTCCGAGTCTTCATCGCTGCAATCATTCACCAATATTTTACCCTCGTGATTGCGTTTGTATTCTTCTGATTTGCATCCATCTACTTTTTTGCCTTCCTTCTGCCATTTTTCGGAGTTATGCGAGTTTTCGCTCTGCGCCATTTTTTTTCTTCAATTAATTTCGATTAAATATTCTACATTTTAACTCTATTTTTAAATTTTATTTTATTTTCTATATATTTTATGTAATTATAAAATTAATAAATTTTGAATTCTATTATATTTTATTTGTAATAAATTCTTTATTTTATGTTTGAATTTTATAGCTTGTTTTATTAATTATACTGTATATATTATATTAAATATATTGAACAAGTTGACTTTAACTAATATATTATTTTCTATATATATATATATATATATATATTTAACTCTATATTGAAGAAAATAGTTTTATTAAACTTAATCTTTATTGTATTTTATATCTTATAATTTTTAATATGGTTAAAAAGTGATCATTTCAAATTGTCTGTTCACTTGAACAACAAAAATATAAAATAAAAATATCCCATTACTAGCTAAAAAAACCCCTAAATATACCTTGTAAAACCCGTGGGACTGCTCCCTTAATAAATAACATTATTAAGTGAGGGCATTAGGTTTTTTCGTTCACCGTTTGGTTTTGATAGTGGCCACATGGGTAATTGTGTTAGCATTAATCACAACACATTTTTTCACCTTTTAGTTTTTGTTTGGCATCCATGATGCAAATTATTTGCCCCACCTCATTCCCACCCTCATTTTCACAAGTCACCCTAGATTCTCACCTTGCCACTTCTCTGTCACATGGCACTCTTCAAATTTTAGGTAACATCGAGCTATCATTTCTCCTTGCAATTTTCTGAACATGATAATTGTGAAGACTAACCCTAATTCTATATCTAACCCTAACCCTAACAAAGAAGACATTAATGATCAAGATCAAATCTATTCACTTTGTTTTCTTATATTGTAAAAAAGATAGTGTACAATGAAGGATCTTATGGGACTTATGAGGAGAATTTTAATTGTTGATTTTTGTTTACTATGGCATACTATAATTATTAATTTGTACCCTCCAATATCTTATTTAACACATATCTTACTATTGGTGTAACCAAAGAAACGGGACTAGGACTCAGTTCGAACTCAGCAAGGCCGACCGGGACTCGGAATTGGGACTCGGAGTTAGACTCGGCTTCAAACTCGGTTGGACTCGGGAAAGTGAAAAACTCAAGAAATTTAGAGATTTAAAAAGATTTAAAACTTGTTTCATGCACCCTTTATTGAATGCACCTTAAAGACACAATAACATCATCAAACTCGGCTCATTTGATTACATACACAAGTATACTTCAATCACATAAGCATAAACGCAAATTGTAGCTAAAGGAAATAACAAACATAGATATATAAATATTGTCAAATGTATACAATGTTACAAAACTCATGGAATAAAAAATCCATGTCATCATACGATCATCATCAAATGTTCCACACAAATACCAAAGGTAAATACAACTACAAGCCTATGGCTCAGAGGAGTGTGCACCCTCTGGCCCCTGCCCCTTGTGAAGGCATTTAAGGTAGGTCCTAGATGATTTGGCAGCCATAGCCGCTCCCCGTGACACCATGCCATGCTCACCAACATCAGGAACATCTGTGTCACTATCAATATCTGCCTCTGAATCTCCTTCTCTGCTCGTGCTCTCTACTCCTCCTCTGCCATGGCTACAACCTCAACCTCAATATCTACGTGGTCGATCCAATCAGTGTCATCATCACTAAAGATAGCCGCAAGATCTGTCTCAGTGGCCCACTCTGCATCAGGATCAACCTCATCTAGAATGATAGGAGAGATGTCAACTAATGCATTCTTTCTCATTCTTAGGCGGAGGTTGTAGTAAACAAAGACGAGATCATTCATCTTCTCCACAGATAATCTATTGCGCCTCTTGGAGTGTATGTGCTCAAACATACTCCAATTGCGCTCACAACCAGATGCGCTACATGGTTGGCTCAAGATGCGAATGGCCAACGTCTGAATATTTGGGGTCATTGGGCCAAAAAAGCTCCATCAATTATTTGAGTTTGAAATGAGAAAAATAAATAAAATCAGTCTCACTCATGAACTCATTTAACAATATACAATAAAACTAAAATTAAGCCTTACAATTTATTTTTACCTGGCATCATAGTTGTCCTACTGTCTTTGGTGATAAGATGAGAGAAGGTCTCCCCTTGTGCATTTGAGAACAACTGTAGCTCTCGAATAAGCTCTATCTAAGTAGTACCAGTAGGTGCCATCTTCTCCATGATCGAGTATAGCCCATTAAGGACTTCCACTTCAGCCTTGAAAGAAGGGATAAAATGGAATGCTAGATTTAGATAACAGGCTAATGCATGGATGGGCCTATGAAGCTGATGATGCCATCTCCTATCAATGATCTCTCAAATGGGGCCATACTTGCTCTCATCTCCTTCATAGACGGATTTGATGCCCTCCTTCGCCCTATCCATGCCCTCATAAATGTAGCCCATTGTAGGCTTTTCTCCATCCGCAACTCGCAACAAAACCACCAAAGGCTTAACAAACTGCAAAATTGAAAATATTGTGTAATTTAGAAAAATGAGCAAATAAGAGAATATATATAAAAAGTTATAAAACAAAAAGTTAAACTGTAGAATTTATAAAAAATTTACCTTCACTATCTCATCACAAGGGACCCAAAAGTCTCGCTCATAAAAAATGCAGTCTACCATATCTTTCTCTGCAGGGGTGGCAGCATAGGATGAGGAAGACCACTCCTCACCAACAATCATATGTCTCAAGGCCGACTTAGAGCGAAGCATGGACTGCAATGTGATGAAGTTTGTGGCAAATCTTGTGATTCCTGGATGAGCTAACTCCTTCTGCTCTGTGTATTGTCTCATAAGAGCCAACACCCATGAATGATTATATACAAATTTGCACACATTTCTCGCCCTTTCTACACATCTCTTGACCAATATCCTCCAACATGAGGTCAATGCAAGGGGCAACACATGGAGTCCAAACTATAGATGGGTGCCTCTCCACCAATAGTTTACCTGCAGCTTTGTTGCATTGTAATTAATGAAGTTACAAAATAGTAATTAATTTGCAAACAAAATTAGTTTGTAATCAAAAGTTTACCTGCAGCAACATATTTTGCTGCATTGTCGGTCACCACTTGTACCACGTTCTCCTCACCCACCTCATCAATCACCTCCTCTATTTGCTCACATAGGTAGGTGGCATTCTTGCAATGGGCGGAGGCATCAATGGACTTGATGAAAACGGTGCCCCCCTGAAATAAAAAAATTAAGCAAGATCAATGATCATTCAATAAACCATTAAATAAAAAATAAAAAATAAAAGACTAAATGAAACTAAAATTAATTAGTCACTTGCGGAAGAAACAAGAAAATTAAGGAGAGTTCTATTTCTCCTATCAATCCAACCATTAGTCATGATGGTGCAACCTTTAGTGCTCCATATCTGACATTGTTCACCTATTTCCTTCTTCACATCATTCACCAATTGAGTCAAAATGGGTCCCCTCAGACTCAGAAGGGGCTTTGAACCCCGCCCCGCATATGGTAAGGGCATCAACCATTTCTTGCCAATAAGGAGACTTGTCACAAATAAATTCAATGAGATAAGTTAAGTATGTACTATGTACTATGTGTAGTATGTACGAGAAAAAATAAAACGAAGAATCAAAGTATAAAAATTAAAACAATCAAACATAAAACATTCACCTGACTGTAAAGAATGGAACACTGTTGTAGACCCAAAACCTGCCAACTGCCATTTTAGCGGCATCATGGATCTCCTTGTTCCAACCCATGCTCTCAAGCGACTGTTGGGACTCAGGAGTAGTGCGAGGCACAAAGAAGGTACCCAACCTAGATTTACGAATCCTAGGTCCAATGCTAACACTCCCACTACAACTACTAGTGCTAGGAACATGAGAAGTGGGAGTGGCACTGCCACTTACAGAAATAGAAGTGGAAGCACCAACACCAGCAGTAGCAAACTGAGTGGGATGATATGGAGGTAAGGAAGAAGGGCCTCCAACACAACCTAATTGTGTCCCTTTTCCTAAAGTTGCCTCTCTCCCAATGGCCGCTCGATCCTCCTTTTGTTTTTTTTTCTTTTCAATTTCCTCAACCATAACATAACAATCACGTACGGCCTTAGGGAGTGCTTTTAGGCATGGTTCGGCATCATGTCCATGGACACCAAAAATATGGTATTTCACTCTATATATACCTCCATGGAATATTGTTTTGCAAAATGTACATTTTATTTGCCCCTTTCCTTGCCCTGGAAAATCCTCGTGATATTTCCAAGCAGGGTCCTTTCTAATGCGGGGTCTAGAAGCTGAAGTAGACATTGTAGGATAGTTTTGTGAAACTTGAAGTTGAGGCAAATAATAAAGTGAAGTTTGCTGCAATAAAACATTACAAATACAAAATGAAATTAATACATACATTCAAAAAAACTAAGGTAGGGTTTGTAAATTTTGTTTTAAAAAAAATTGTAACTTTTTAACAAATTTTTTTTACAAACCCTACATACAACCCTACATAGTACAACTCATACGACATACTAACATACAAACATACAAAAGATTTTGGAAGAAAATGTAAAACTTTCAAAATAAATGAATAGAAAATGGACTTTTTGCATACAAGAAACAAAAAAATCTTCAACTTTTACAACAAGCTTGAAATGAGCTGCAAACTCTTCCTATCCAACTCTTGATGCACTAAATCCAAACACAATGCAGCCCCAATGTGATAAATGGAAGAAATCTTGAGCTTCCTCCTTGCTGGTTTTTCTTCAATGCACCCTTGTTTTTCTTCACAACTCACTTTTCTCCTCCTATTTTTCCAAATGAATTAAATGAAGTTCACTTTTAGGGTTGGAGGATAAATAACATAAATAAAAGAAGTTAAACCTTTAAAAAATGCTTTTTTTTTGGCCTTTTTTTGGCCTTGCCGCTGGCCGGGTCCCATGCTTGGGACTCGCCAACTCGGCGAGTCTGGCGAGTTCGCCCCCTGGAATCAGACGAGTCCGAGTCCGAGCTTGCCAGGCTCAGGGGGCATAACTCGGATTCGGACTCGCCGAGTTTGGCGAGTCGGGGGCGATTTTCTAATCTCTGGGTGTAACCATTGCACCTCCTTTGGTGCAAGTGCTAGTTTATAAACTCATGTGAATATCATTTTGCTAGTAACTCATTATAGTTGCTTGCAGTTTTCTTTCTGACCATAAAATTTAGAAGATCAAACATTTGACACATAAAATAACTAATGCATGTGAATTTGCAGGCTAATTTCTGGGTCACTTGGAAATTCTTAACCTTAGCCTTTCTGGTCCTACAAGAGTTCCAGTGTACATTAATAATAATATAACTTTGTTGTTAAAACATGAAGGCCTTGCATGGCCCTATTTGGCTCTGTGGTACTTTGGTTTAGTGATTAAATGTGTAAAAGTAAACATCTTTGTCTGTCCCATTGAGGCCTACTCAAAATGATTACTTCCTGTAGTATTTGCTTTGTTCTCAGTTTGGAACTTCTATTGGATAACTGATTTGAGATAATTCTCTAGCATGATAGCATCCCAAGGTTCAAATAGTTGTTTTTTACATTTATACACAGTTATTCTTATAGGTCAAGTGACTTATTGATCTAAAAGAATGCTCAAGTTTATTAAGAAAACTATCAGGACTATTTTCTAGTTACAAAACTTGCTTAGGTGTTACAAGTCCTTTTGAGAAGCTCAGGAAAGCAATAATACAGAAGAATCTCGTTGCTTAAACATGTTGGGTTCCTCCCATGGTATATGCTATTTACTTGACGGCAGATGAAAACATAAACTGACAGACTTACATTTTATGTAATATTTTTTTAATGATATGAATTTCTTTGTAAGTTATTTATAATGATTGTTCCCAAATTGTGGGGAAAGAAATATTCTGATTGGATAATATGTTTGTGATTTAAACCATTGCAATCCCCTTCTCTCTGCATCATCATAACTCCCAGTCATCTCCCTTATCTTGAATGATGAATCTTCTTGCCCGAGTATTTGCATCTCCCGGACATGTATGCTTCAGGATTGATTTCAGTGTTAGTATCTACTATAATATTGCAATCAATTTAAAATCTTTTCATTGTTAGTCTCTAGTTCTTTGACACAGTAATTTTGTTAATTAATGCTTAGAGGTTTATTCAGCTATTTAGTTATCTAATGGGAGAAAAGTGCTTTCAGGGAAGGGTTGATGACTTATAAACAATTCATACAAGAGCTCGAGGATGACATATTACCAGCTGAAGCAGACCGCAGGTAATTTTCTAAACTATGGAACACCGAGAACCTTATGTATGTGGAGACAGTTTGTTTAGTCAATTTCAATGCCAATTTTGACATTTAAAGAAACTTTTATGTTGACTTTATGTGATAGAATGCTGAATTCAAAAGTAAAACTTGAATGTTCAACAGATACCAGGAATATAGAACAGAATATATAAACACCCAAAAACGTGCTTTTTATGAGGCACACAAAGATGAAGACTGGTAAGCTGTACTTCAAACATCAGTCTTTTTTACTGACGTTTAAAAATGGCATTTCCTTCAAATTCTTATAAAAATTCTGTTTTAAGACTTTTTTTATTTGTGATGTAGGCTGAAGGATAAATATGACCCTTCACATTTGGAAGCTGTCATACAAAGGTTAGTGAACAAATATATTTCTTGTGCCTCGGAATTTTCTTTGACAAAATTGTTAAATCTATGTTTCTTTCCTTAAAGCATATCTCTTTTCATTTAATGATGCTAACAAAACTATATTGTGATCTGGCAGGAGAAATGAGAATTCAAAGGCAACAGCAAAGGAGTTTCTGCAAGAGTTAGAAAATGGAACCCTTGATATGTAAGCTACCTCTATTAATGTTGAATGAAAACATTATAATTTATTAACTTATAATTGATGTAAATTACTATCAGATGTCTCTGATATTTGCTTGATCTTTGATTCAGAGGTCCAGGTGCTACAGGATCAATACCTTCATCTGCAAAGGGAGGGCAAGGAAGTGACCAGAACTCAGATGATGATGCTGAGACTAATGGCAAAAGGAGGAGACATGGTAGGGGCCCTGCAAAGGAAAATGACCTCATTTCTAGTGCTCCCAAAGCGCATCCAGTGAGTTCGGATCCAAGACGAATTAAAAAGGATATAGATATTGGACAAGCTCTTGTTCGAAAACTAGATGCAGAGAAAGGTATAGATGATAATATTCTTGGTGGTTCAGAGCAAGATAAATTTGATGGTGAGAAATCGTTAAGTGGCTCAATAGGTGTTGTGATTGTAAGAGTTGCGAACACTGTGAAGGGATATGAGGGTATAGAGCTCTTGGATGTTGTTGTGACCTACTTGTGGAGAGTTCATGGATTAGATTATTATGGAATGACTGAATTGAAAGAACCTCCCAAGGGATTACGCCATATAAGAGTAGAAAGCAAGAACAATAATGATGAGACAGCTGCAGTTGAATGGGAGAAGAAATTGGATACTACTTGGGAAGCCAGGTTACAAGGTCAGGATCCATTAGAAATCATGTCAGCAAAGGAAAAGCTGGAAGTTGCAACAATTGAAGCCTTGGATCCATATGTGAGAAAAATAAGAGATGAAAAGTATGGATGGAAATATGGTTGTGGAGCTAAGGGTTGTACAAAGCTATTTCATGCAGCTGAATTTGTGCACAAGCACTTGAAATTGAGGCATCAAGATCTTGTTGCAGAGCTAACAGCTAAAGCACGTTCAGAAATATATTTTAATAACTACATGAAGTAAGACATCGTTAGAGTTAAGATTAGATAGCACCGTTATTTCTTATCCTTTTTCCCTGTTTATTTTGATAATTGACTAAGTTTGTGGATATATCAGTGATCCAGATGCACCTGGTTCTGCAGTAACAACTCAACAGTCTGGGCAGGTATGAATGACCATTTGACTAAGGAATTATTGGCATTGCGAGATATTTTTCTCGATTAAACTCTGTAATAATTTTTCTAATCATACTATGTCACAATATATGGACTGGATAACTGACGTCTTTAATTATTGTCATTGTCACTCTTTATGTTCACAGTAATCTGATTATATCTCTAATCTCTTTCTTCCATTGGTTACAGAGAGACAATTATTGTCATTGTCAGTCTTTATATTCCCAGTAACCTGATTATATCTCTTTCTTCCTCCATTTGGTACAGAGAGACAAGGCACGCAGACGGAAGGTAGGACCAGGTATTGCTGGTGATGTTTCAACAGGTTCTGGTAGCCGAGGTAGAGATGTTGACCATCCTGATCGAGGAAGTAGAAGGGAAATTGAAAGGATTGACAGGACCAATGAAGAAGATCGTTATGATAGGAATGAGAATTCACCATCTCAGGATTATCCCGGAGGCCAAGATGCGGGTCACTCTGATCCTTCAATGTTTGATCCTTTTGGACAACCAATGCATGGACCACCTTTTGGTTCAGATATGCCACCACCCCCGCCTGTTTTAATGCCTTTGCCAGGAGCTGGGTGGGTAACACTGTACCATTATTTTATTTGTTTTTTGGTTCCTTTACATGTCCTGTATGAGTAATATTTCCACTCTGATGTTTTTCAAATGCGCAGACCCCTGGGCCCCTTTGTGCCTGCTCCCCCTGAAGTTACAATGCGAATGTTGAGGGAACAAGGTGGGCCTCCACCTTTTCATCCTGCTGACAACAATGGTGGTCCACGTGGACGGAAGGGGCGTTCAAGTGGGGGACCTTCATTGGGAGGAGGAATGATGGATCCACAAGTCATGCTTCCAATATCTCCAGCATTCCGGCAGGATCCTCGACGTATCCGGAAGTAAGCCTTGTTCTGTGTTTGTGATTTCATTTCCAGTGTTTTGTGATTATTTTTTTCTTATAGGTTAGTCAATATGGACATACGACACTGCAGATTGCTAATCTTGATTACGTGTAAATGCAGTTACCATGATCTTGATGTTCCAGAAGATGAAGTTACTGTCATTGATTATAGGAGTTTGTAGGGCAGCTTGTCCACACATTTGGTCCAGCTTTGTTGAATGGAGTAGCAAGTTCTTTGTTCCTGGATGTTGTTTCAGGGGAATATTATGCATGGTATACAAGATAAGCCTTTGACTTCAAATTGATTTGGATGTGTTCTTATTTTAATTTTGACTTAACATAGGTTCACAGCCTCAATAATTTGGTGTATGCAAATCTTAATGTTCAAAATAATGTAACAATATTTCTGTTAATCAACTTTTGCAACTTTTGGCTTTAGTGATTAGCTGCATTGTTGAAGCAACTATTTGATACTTCGCTGTTGTAATTTACTTGTTTGTGATATCTAACAAAATCTAGAATAGTTGATTTGTATTATCAGTAGGATTTTCAGTTATAGTTCAGGGTCTTGATAAAATTCAACTTCGTAAACATTATAAACACTCAATCAAAAGATCTAACATTTTTATTGCATATACCATGACAGTAGCCGTTAATCTTGGATCCGTTAAGTCACTAACTAGAAATTATATTTAATATTTGTCCTGCCAAAAATTGACATTCTTACATTGATAAAATACGTGAACTGTGTAAAAGTATTATTCTGAGTAAGTGTTCTGGCGATTTTATTAAAACATACTCTTTCAATTGGCATAAGTAGCAAATATATTGATTTCGAAATAAAGCTGGAGTACACCATTTCATTTGAAACTTTGTACCAAATATGTTCCCTTGCACATCAAGTGCCCTAATGTAGAAAACTTTTAACAAGTGTATGACGGGTTTGTTTCTTAGGAGCATTTAAAAATTATATCACTTTCCGCTGCTTAGGGATTTGGACAAAGTTACAAACTATCATTTGTTGCAGAATTTTTTGAAGATATTGCGTTGGATCACACAGATTGTATAAGTGGCATGCTTATAAGTTTATAACAACCACAGCTAAAATTGGTGCTCATGTTCAATTAAGAAAAGAGATAAAATTGTTTCTTTGATGACGGGTTATTATAGCCTATTACTAAAAGGTACTAGCACAGGAATGATGTCACGCGGGCTGTATATATATCTATTGCAAAGTTAACAGTTAATAATTTTTTTTTGTAAAAATTAACTTGTGTAAAATAATTTGTTTTAGCAGTGTAAAATTAAAGAAGGCTCATAAGGATCCATATGAGAGACACAGCAATCAACGAAACGGTGGTTAGAATTAATGATAAAATAAGGCCAAAATCCTATGTGGTGTTGCTCTCCAACGGTTTTTGTTCTTCTCTAGTTTCCTGGCCTTGGTTATCTGCAGTTTTTGACCTGGTCTTTGGCCTGATTTTGTTGTCAATGCATTTGTCAAAGGATGGGGAGACACGACTCCCCTTCCGCACCCAAAAGGCATTTTTGTTCAGATAGGCTGTTGTAGGATTCAATTCACTATTATTGAAGAGATCGAGGGAGCAGCCATTTCTGTAGTGTTGAAGTGGAAGCTAAATGAATCCTCCTCATTCGGAAATAAATGTAGTGTTCTGCTTTAGATGGAAATCTTGTAAGTTTGAGCAAATGAAGAATTTAAGGATGTTGCAAAGATTTTTATGCAGATTTTGTGGGAGCCCGCCTACTCAAGGAGTTACATGCATTGGTCAAGAAAAATTGTATGCCCAATGTTTGCGTTTGAAATTTGATTTCACATTAGTGTTTCCTTTCTTGTTGTCTTTGCTGGTAAATCAAATTGAGATAAGAATTTTGGTGGGTCTCCATACTTTCCTCAACATTGTTTTTGCTAATGAATCGGATCGAGGAGATTAGGGGATCTCTCCATATATTCTATGATTCGATGCTTGAGCAGAATTCCAGTAGAGGTCAGGAGCGAGACATCTTTATTCAAAATATCCCCAGGTGGATCTCTAGAGTCAGTAAGGAAGCTCTTGTAGTTGACTTACAAAGGATAAATTTAAAAAATTGGCATTTGACAAGAAAGTGGTGTCCCTAGTCTTGACGGCTTCACTGTTTTTTAAACAATCAACATTATGTAATTTGTTAGGTTTGGATTTATGGGAGATGACTATGAAGCCCTACCAAAATATAAAATAGCCTCCTTAAATCTTTGTTAGATTTGGCATGTGAATGCATCGAGAAAGAAGGGTGAGGATGCATTCACAAATAATCATTGTGTTGAAGCAGGTCTCATTGCATCAAACAATGCATCTTGCTTTCAAAAGCAAAGGCCTCATCTATATCTATTGGAATTGTCGCTCCAAATGTGAATTGAGAAGAGGTTACAAGATGAATGTCTGGAGGAATTACTCACATTTTCCCAAGCCAATGCTTAGTGGTGTTAATATTTGATTGGGAGTCTTAGGTACAACTCTAGAGTGTGACATCCAAAAAGAATGCATAGTAAGAGAAAACATGTGCCAAAGAACATGATGATATAGTTTTTGGAAGTATTGTTTAATAAGAGGAAAACCTAGGCCTTTAATGATACCCCTCCAATTAAAAATTTGGATTTAACAAATAGATATGACAGAGCTTGTAACAAGTGTTAAGAGCGAACTATGAAATGAAATGGCCTTCTAAGATCCCTATTAAGAATTGATACATGAATGCCTCCACAAAGAAGAGAGAATGTAGGCACAAATAATCTTGTAACAAGTGTTGAAATAGGGAATTATCACCACTTGATTAGGAGCTCTAGGTAGAATTGTAGAATGTGACATCTCAAAAGCATGTATGGTAATAGATTATAGCATGTGACAAGAAGAAGACAAGGAAAATAGGGTCCTCATTAATGATAATTATCATCAGAAAGGAAAATAGGGTCCTTATTAATGTCTTTTTGGTTCGAAAAAGTTGGATTTAACCAATAAACATGTGAGATCTTGTACAAGTGCTAAGTGGACTATTCATGCTATTGAGAGATGGATTCTTTTTTTTTAATAAGTAAATAGCTGTAGAGGGGCAACACCCTTGTATTAATAAAAAAAGGAGAATACAAGGCCGGGTTTAGTGAGAGTGGTAGGGGGAAAGAACCAAGAAGAAAACCCCTTACCCTAGCTCTATTCCACATACAAGAAGAAACCAACAATGGAGGCTGGACAAGTACAAAACATCAGTCGACAAATGTTGGAAGTAGATAACAGAACCGACCAGAGGCCTTCAAACAAACAACAATAAACAAAAAACAGAGAATCATGAGAAAGGTGACACAACTGGAATCATTGGGAGTCTTCAGAGTCATTGTCCACAGGAGCACGAGCCACATGAGCCGCATCCAGGATTATTGGGCATTCAGTGCCACAGGTCGAGTGAGCTGCCGATTCAGCCGTCTCCCTAGGGAGTCAGTAGTCATTTGGGAACCACTCCTCGCCAAGCCCAAACCCCCAGACATTGCCATCAACCAAATCTCCATTCTCCAGAATGCCAAATCCTTCTACAACCGCTAACCCTTCATCTCGAAGATCGTGAAGCCATTTTGAATGCCTGCTGCCTTAAACATAAATTCAATATTCCTAATGATGGTAGGCCAGGTTTCTTGAAGAGCATCATAGTCCAGAGAGTTCAGAATCACAAACTTTCTCACCTCCGCCCCGTTGCCCAAGGACATATGGTAATTTTGGGGGAGCGGTATTCTCAGGGTGCCATCAATGTTGTCCAACGCGGCATCAATTTCCCCCAACAGGCGGTGTTTAAACACCATTTGAGTTAAAAGCTTCGCTCTTTGCTTGCTAGTCCCCATGTATATCACCATTGCAAGGAAAAAGGTCGAGATATCGACATTGGTTCTGTACCTGTGATAAGCCATAAGGAATTCCTTCCCCAGTATCATTTTAAGGCTGTGAAGTATAAGAGGATGTTGAGAGTAGAGGACCTCCTACAAACGTTTGTCAGTGATTTCACCCAGGAAGGCCATCTGTCGACAAGTAGCTTCAAGGAGAATTGGGGATTCCATTGCAAGTCACCAAGCGAAGAATGCAATTGTTTGATGGGGAAATGAGGGCATTCCTTTGTTAAGTAGCAAGACATCAAACCAGGGGATACGAGCACCTGACAAGTAGTTCACGCCTATTGAATACACACACGCGTGAAGTGACAATGTCCAATCATCTTTTGAGACAAAGTTCGTCAACTTAATGTCGACCGTCTTTATCCATCAAGTAATTATATGCATATCCTGACAGGATCTAGTCGTAACTAGATATCAATTAAAGGTTCACACATGTCCAATTGCCATGGGGCACATACTGACATAGACCAATATTGACAGTAGAGAGCCACGTCTCGGTGGCAAGAAGAATCCTTAACTGGTGAACCAAATCAATTGGTCGATCAATCCATCGGGAACCACGACCATTAGGTTAAGTAAAAAATATAGAGGCCCAACCGGGGAGGAAATACAACCGGTTTGCACCACAACCGGTAGGTCAATCAGAGAAACATATCAACCGGAAGGAGAAATGGAGACCACAACAGGTAAGTAAGTCAACCGGTGAGCACCACCACCGGTAAGATAATCAGGAGTCCATATCAACCGGTGGAGGCAATACAACCAGTTAGTGCCATCACCGGTAGGTCAATCAGAGAAACATATCAGCCGAAAGGAGAAGACAATCAGTTGAGACCACAACCGACAAACTCAATCGGAAAGCACCATCATCGGCAAGATAATAGGACCATATCAACCGGTGGAAGCTCATCTGGAATAACAAACCAGTCAGAAAGACCCAATCAGAGTGCCTAGGGGGGGTAACCATCAACAATCGTCATTTTAGAGAGTCTGTCAGCCTCTCCGTTGCCTTCCCTATAGATATGGCTAATCCAAAATTCATCAAAGGTGGCTAGTAGCACCATAACTGGTCGAAGCCACTGGTTAAGGCACCAACTAGGGGTGTTGTTACAAAGGACAACATTAACCGCATTTAGTGAGTCTCCCTCCAGATGAATTCTCTGCACCCTAAGCTCCATCCCTAGCTGCAGTCCTCTTTAAGCTGCTCTGAACTAAGCTTCGTTATTAGTAGCAACTCCAATCTTTTCAGAGATTTCTTTTGTACAAATACCATCGAAATTCCTCAATATACACCTAATACCACTTTGACCCAGGTTACTAGTAGAAGCACCATCGAAGTTTACCTTGAACCACCCAGGCTCTGGCGCTTCCCATTTAACACCCAATCTTGGATTGACCCGATCCACCTGGGATCCCTTGCCAAAAAGCAATGGAATGAGTAGATTTGGAAGTGCCAGCTTAATCTTCCAAACCCAGTCCGAATATATATTTTTCTTTAATGATTTGGATTGAGCAACCCCATTCAGGAGCTTAGACAGATGGTTCCCAATTTTCCCACATAAAGTCGTTAAGCTCATCTCTTTACCCTGGAAAATTTTGCGATTCCTTTCTTTCCAAATTTCCCAAATCAGAAGAGATGGTAAAATATAAAGTAAATCAACAAATATAGCCTTTCCGTCCGGTTTAGGCCATTGCAAAAACCACTCATCTAGCCCTGATGGGAAGGGGCCAAAGATTCTCAATTTTCCCATGAAATGCCACCAACAATGACTAGAGAACTTGTAGTGGAGAAGTAGATGATCCGCAGTCTCTTCTTGCTCGACATAAAATGCATCTACTGGGTCCATTGATGCCCATTGAATGGAGTCTTTCTTTAGTTATAATCTTTCTTTGACAAGCCAGCCAGGCAAATGAACTTGCTTTGGGTAGGAGATGTCAATGCCAAAAAAGATTAACATGCCAATCTTTTTTGTCTATAGCCGCTTCTTTCAATTTGTAACCAAAACATACCCTGTATTTACCATCAGAGGAACCACACCACCTAACAATGTCCTTATCAAGGGAAAGGAAAATAACCCTTTTGTTGAGAATGTTGGCAAACAAGTCTTTTTGGTGCTGATCCAAGTCCAAGGGATCCAAGGAGTTCCATTTCCACTTAGCAATGCCATTTTTTTGAATAGGGTAACCATAACCATAGATATTGTGACCCCAGAGGCGGCAAGTTTCTACCATAATAGGTTGCAGAGAAGGGTTGAGACAGAAGGCAACTTCACCAGCCCAAGAATCAATCCAAAAGGAGGCATCCTTTCCATTCCTGACATCCCAGGTAACTTGATCACTTATGATTTCCCTGCTTTCCACAATAAAATTCCAGATGGCTGAACCTCTGGTGGGGTTGTTTATAGTGAGAATCCTCTTTGGCTCCAGGGAGTCCAAATATTTATGTTTTAGAATCCTTGCCCATTTTTGTTTACCACCACTGCAAATTTCCCAAACCAATTTAGCACCCATAGCTAAATTCATAATCGAAATTTGTGGAATGCCAACACCCCCTACCTTTTTTGGTTGCCAAATCTTTTTCCAAGCTATTAGAGGAAATTTCCCTTTGTCATCCGAGCCATTCCATAGGAAATTTCTCATTATAGAGATCATTTCGTCTTTGATTGCCATCGGTAATCTCAGACACGCCATGGAAAAAACCGGTAGCATAGAGAGGACCGATTTTTTCATAGTGAGTTTCCCAGTAGAAGATAACCACTTGCCTTTCCAATTTGCAAGCTTGGATTTACACTTATCGATAAGATGCTTCCAATAGCAAGTTCTATTACTGCCAATGAAGAGGGGGGTTCCAAGAAATTTCCCTGGGAAGTTTGCAACTTTGAGATTAAGAATCCTTAATAAGACACCTTGTAAGTTAATCAGAGTGTTGACAAAAAACACTTCAGATTTGTTCCAATTGATTGTCTACTTGGAAGCCATACGGTAATCATCAAGGCATGATTTTATTGTCCTTGCCTCTCTCCTACAGGCCGAGCCAAACATAATGGTATTATCGACAAACTGCAAGTGAGTCATTTTTTCAACCCCTGTTGCCACATTGACTCCAAGCCATCGATCATCTTGTTGAAGAGCTCTTATTGATTGACCTAAGGCTTCAACCATTATGATAAACAAAAATGGTGACATTGGATCACCTTGTCGTATTCCTCTTGACGTGGAAAAGAAGCCATGAGACGAGCCATTAACCAAAACGAAGAATTTGGGGGATGATAAACAACTCGTGACTCATGTGATCCATTCCTTGCAAAAACCAAATTTATTTAATACTTTAATTAAGAAACCCCTGTCCATCATATCATAAGCTTTCAGAATATCTAATTTTAAAATCATGCAGGAATCCTTGGTTTTCCTAGCCGTGTGAAGCGTTTCGTGGGCAATGATAATGCCTTCCATAATGGATCTTCCAGGGGCAAATCCACTTTGTTCATCCGAGATGATGTGTTTAAGGAGGGGCTTCAATCTGTTGACAATGATCTTTGTTACAATCTTATAGACCGTGTTGCATAAAGCAATGAGCCTAAAATCACTCATCTGTTGAGGGTTTTGCTTTTTCGGGATTAAAGCCAAAAAGGTGTGATTAATAGCACCCAACATAGTCATTTTCTCTCTTGATTCTTCTACTGCTAGGTGTAGATCTCGAGCAATGATATCCCAGAATTGTTGGAAGAAAGCTGTAGGAAGGTAATTTTCCTTACTTCATCAATTGTAAATAGGATTAAAGAGAGTTGCATTTTGACTATCAAATATTATGGATGGGGTTGAGTTAAGAAGTCTGACTCTTGCTTCATGATCATTCTGGCAGCCACCATTCATTAAAGATTCAAAGTATCTTACAGCTTATTGCACAATGTCCTCATAGTTTCTGACAATGTTTCCATCCGCTCTCTTAATCTTCGATATTTTGTTCCTATTGCGAATGACAATGGCCGTTCTATGGAAGAATTTGGTATTTCTGTCACCTTCCTTAAGCCATAACTCCCTTGATTTTTGTCGCCATTCGATTTCATTTAGATCAGATTTGAGGGATTTTTCTTTGTTAAACAAATCCTCATTCATTCCTGAAGTAATAACAGAATTGGTTATTTCTTCCAACTTAGCCTTAATTCTTAATTTCTCCATATGAATATTCTTGAAATGGCTCATATTCCATTCTTTGATCTTAACCTTAATATACTTGAGCTTCTTATTGAGTTTGAATAATCTTGAATTATTCCCTAGATCCGGTTCATTCCACCAAACAGATATAAGATCATATAGCTCAGGCACTCTAAGCTACATTTTCTCAAACCGGAAAGGGATACCTCCCTCAGATTGTCCCTTGGCGACCTCCAGACAGATCGGGTAGTGATCTAATCCAATAAGCGGGAGAATTGTTGACTCTAATACAAGATTTTGTCCTAGCCAATCACTAGTAACAAGAAATTGGTCTAGCCATTCAGCAATATTAGTAATTGAGAGATGGATTCTTATGAATAATTACTCATGAAATTTGTTTAAAAGAATTTTCACTCAAAATCTATGTAGTTGAATGAGATATATGCCAAGTAAGTGTTCAATGCAATGTATTTGACAAACATGGATGATCTTATTGAAGGGAATCATTGGAGGTCTTAAGAGACATCTTTGAACAATGCAAGAGCAACAAGAGATGAAATTTAAGCACGTCTCTTGAACTTGATAATTTAGATGATTACAATGCTCATTCTAATTTAGATGAATACAATGCTCTCATTCAATGATTTGTTCACATTGGTGATGTGATTATGAATGGTTGTATATAGGGCATTTGTCCTAGTGAAAATCCACATGTGCAATATTCTCCAAGCAAACATTGCTTTTAGATGGAGATTCAAGATTTTGATATAGCTTCCTAATTATGGTGCAAGTAAAGAAAGGGATATTTATGTGTTCTATCTATATATAACCTTTGAAAACAACAAGATCAATGAGTTCATAGACTTCATTTTTTATGGTGAAACTTTTTGTTCATAATCACTTTTTGCTTAGGAATAGTCCAAGGAGAAGGTAAAATAGATCATGTTTGAGGCAATGATTCTTGCGGTTTTCTCTCCATAATAAATAGCTATCTTGATCCACTATGATGATAAAAGAGCTAATACAAATATTAGAAAACATGATGAAACTCCCTAAACTATAACTTTACATTAGTTCATTAATTACAAGTTCCTTATCAGTGACCCCCTATAAAAGTGCAATAATATACTTAGTGTGACCCCAGAAAATTGCAATAATATACTTAGTCAGTATAATTATCTCTTATAAAAACGTGAGGTGGACTAAATTATGGTGTTTTACAATTGACAAATTAGACGAATTATTTTGATTAGATTAAAATCGGAAACAAGGGTCTATGTAGAAAAAAAAAACAACCACCATTGTCATGTCCCTTTTTTTTCATAAACTAAAACATTGATATTAAATAACTAAAATTTTGTTGTGATTAAAAATTTAACTATTATTTTAAATTACAAGAAAATCAATTATCGTTTTTAATATGTTGGGATTAATTAGAATTAACGTTTTATGTTGTTTCTTTGAGTACATTGGACAGGTTGACACTATTACAAGAGAGAACATTGTCTGAGAAGAGGTTGTCTAGCAGGGAATGTACGGTACAAACAATATAAAATTGATTATTGTAATTAACTAGATAATTAAATGCACATATCAATATGAATGATTTTGCTAAATGCATTGTTTGATAAAATTGTCAGGAATACTTTACACTTATCTACAAAGTTTTTAATTCAATTTTTATTTATTAAGAAAGCCACAAGAACAAGGGTGCCGACTCTTAATACAACAACTCGAAGGTAGTAAGATTGACAACAAAATAGGGGAGTGATCCTCGAAAAACACACAACCCGAAACCCCACTCAAGGAAGGGGAGAGACACCCGAATCTTTACAAGGAGGGGAGAAGACTTCCCTTTCCACTTGCGACAAACGACAGTCCAGGCAATACTATCATTGAGACCATCAAAAGAAAGATCAAGTGGGAAGGTACCTGTTGGAGCTAATCAGAGGCACCGATAGTGGTGGTGTAGAAAAAAAGTAAGCTGCTGCAGAGGAACAACAACAAGACCAGATTCGATTCTAGAACTAAGTTGCAAAACATGAGAAATAGGAGTTGAATCCTTAGGAATGACAACAACAACATCAATGGCAGTAAGAGGCACAACATCATTTCAAGAGGGGGTCTCATCCTCCTGAGAGGAATCAATAGAGTCAGAAGCATAGACCGTCAACTGATCAATACTAGCATCTGTCCACCCAAGTAGAAACACCTTTGTGACACGGAAGAGAGCAATTTGAAGCTAAATGACCTGTAGAGAAGTATTTCTGGCAGCAAAAGGGAAGGCCCTCAAAATCGAATGGTTGAGTCCAAGGTCTATCCCCAACCCTAAGAACCATATCCCCAGGGAGAGACAAGGAGATGTCAATATCAATTAAGATGCGGGCAAAGGTGGAGTGGTCCATGGAAGACGTGACATCATCAACCTTTAAGAATCGACCTATAGAGTTACCGATGGTTTTGTAGCAAGAATGCTCCCAGAAAAGGAGAGGAAGGTTCGAAAGGCGAACCCAAACCGGACACACATTAAGTGGTTCAATAAGAGGGTTAAAAGAAGTTGTCTAGGGCTTAACAATTGTTTTAATTATATGTCTAACTTAATGAGTTTAGGAATTTTTTTATTTGCAATTATAATATCAAAAGAAATTTTATGTATTTATTAAGCTGAATAAATTTTGTCTAGGTAAAATTAGAACAATGGAATGGAAATAAAGAAAATGGTTAGCAATTTCTTTGTAATCATTGTCCAGACATTCTAAAGATGACAAATTTATTTGGGTGGAAATAGAGTGGATGGCTTAAATTACACACTAAGCTTTGATTCTTAGACTTAAAAGTGTTAAACACTTAGAATTGACTTACATTTTCTAAACTTAATATGCTAATTTATGTGTATGGTTTAAGACTGGGTTTGTCCGATTGTTTTTTAGTCCCCCTACTATCTATTTAAAAAAAGGGGGGAAGAATGAATACAGAGAGTAGGAAAGAGAGAAAAACAAAATAAAAAGAATTGACATAAATTTTAAGTAGGAAAGGGGGAAAATGCAAGAGGGAATTTGGAAAGAAATCAAATAAAAACAAAATAAAAAGAATTGACAGAAATTTTAAGTAGGAAAGAGGGAAAATGCAAGAGGGAATTTGGAAAGAAATCAAATAAAAACAAAATAAATGGACCGAGGGGAGAGGAGAGCCACAAAAATTGTTATCCAAGATCAAGTGATTTGGGCAGGTCAATAGTATTCTCGCCTTCAAATAAAAGGGTGTTCTTTTCGGGTATTTCTTTCCTTCAAAGTTCTATTTTTATGAGTTAGAAATGCAGCGTAGAAACTAAATAAACTTTGATCTCTGCTATTACAATGCATTCTTGTTTTTGAATAATTGATCTTAGTTCATCTATTGCATGCAATTTTTCTCTTTTCAACCAGTATTCTGATGTTAGTATTCTTACATTTTTTTACTTTCCGATCTTTCCGAGATCCCCACAATTTCTTAATATTACTCCATTACGTTATACTTGAAACAATCCTGTTTCTATAGGTAGCGAGCATGCATAAATGTTAACTTAGGTCGATCTCTATTGTCGTTCCTTAGTAAAGACCTATCTTTTGTTTTTAATCCAGTTAAGTAGAGTTCAAGTAATCATCTCTAAGTTTGAGAATGCTCTATGCAAGTTTTCAGCCAATTTATAATGTTATTTGATCAACAACTTTATAAATTTTGTCTATAAGGAAACAATTTTTTTTTTAAAGATCAGTAAAGGGCATTAGCCAATAGATTTAAATATTAATATAAACAAGATCTACATAATATAATTTAGAGTTTGAAGTTTGCAAGTTCAAGAAGAGATCAAAAAATAATTACAAAATGCTCAAGAATTATACATGGTTGAGCCAGAAACTCAAAGTTCATTTTCTAGAAAACTACTAGCAGACTAAATAAATGAGCTTTTGGAAAAGATCAAGGAATACTAAAAATGTTGCATAAGAAGTTAACTGGCCGAAGAAGGGGAACTTAGAGTGAGAGATGGTTCATTCACAAAACCGATTAGGGTGACAGGAACGCGTCTGCCCCAATCAATCTATTTCGGCTTGGGGAAGCATTCAATCACTTGCCTTGGTTCATCTCCATTGCTTGCCCAGATGTCTCGAAGCCCTTCCACCCAATCCTTCATTCTCTCCTTTGAAGCAAACTTTGAAAACCCATGGAAATCAAGAAATTATGCAATCCAATCTTCACTTTTGACTTTCGTCCATTTGAAAAGAGCCCATAGGAAATTGGCATTCTTCTCAACCATAAACCTTTTGTAATTGAAAGTCTGCATGTCCTCAATATATAGGATAGGGAACCTTTGCAGTTTTTTTCCCATTCTTGAATGTCACCTCAAAATCTATTGGCAGTGGAATTGTCAAATCTTCATCAATGTTCCACAGGAACTTGATTTAGGCCCCCCAATAAGTCGGATTTGAACATTTTCCTGCATGATATCTCATATTTTCTCTTGGAAAGGACAAAATGAAGCAGAGTTGTAAGAAATACCTTGAGGATATCTGTATTCACCCTATATTTGTGGTTTGTTCTCAGAAAAAGGTCACCCAAAATCAACTTAACCACCCTGAAAATGACGAAATGATAATTCATGCATCCTTTTTTCACCGATTTGACCTAGGAACGCCATTTGCCTCTTTGAAGACTTCAAACAAATAGGGGAATCCATAGCCACCACACCTAAGCCAAACATGGAATTACCAAAAAACTTGAAGAGAGAACTAGCCACGAGATAATACCGAAAGTGGTAAGAAGAGTGGAAAAAAAGAATATTAGAAAGCTTGCTAGAGACGGAAGTTTCATGAAACCAAGAAAAAGGATGCCCTCTACTGCATTCATCAAGTCAATTTAATGCTATTTCTTGGAGAGAAAGATCTGCCAACTTTATTGACAACTAATTACATCTTTGCCAACTCTTATCAAGTTAGCCAACCACTAAACAATTTAATCCTCTATACTTGTCAGTAAGACTAAAATATCCTCTCTAAATAGTCTAAACATCACTAGCGGAGAGAATTGCTAATAAGTTATCTCCCCTAGAAAGGAGGGAGTGAAAGGACAAATTAAATGACCGAATGATGAGATCAAATACCAAGGAAAAGCTTTCGCATGATGAGAAAAGCCACCCACCATGAAATAAATGCTAATCCAAATTCAAAAATCCTACCTTTAAGGATTAATTAAATGAACCCCTAGAAGGCAAGAGAAAGAAGACCTTATTTTGAATAAAACCCATGTCTTTTTGATTACCATTAGCCTCCAACCCGTCTTGAAAATGCATCTATTACCTCCAAAGTCCTATTCACATTACCATTATAATCAAAATTCAAAATTATTTGAATTCGAAATATTAAATACTTCAATTTTCTTTTGACTTCAACATTGCATCACTGACCTTATTTAGCTTAAAGGATTTTTATTTAAAAAAATCTCTTCATGTCCATCTGCTCCTTTATTGGCCAAAAAAACCGCCTTTGCATTTGCTTCTCTATATACATGATTGATGGTGAAAGCATCAAAGGCTCTGAGGAGGTCTGTAGCTCTGCTTAGAAATGCATTCAATTTCCAATTTGGAGTTGAACTAATTTTGAGGGCATTGATAATAATCGCTGAATCTCTTTCTATTTGAATCTTTTTGATGTCAATTTCTCTGCAAATTGAAATTCCTTCAATTGTAGCTTTGATTTCTGTCGTATTATTTGTATCAATTGATAAAGATTTCGCTAGTTTAGCTATGACATTTCCATCTGAAGAGTGAATTATACAGCCTACCCCTAAGCTTCCAGAATTTCCTCTCGAGGCTCCATCAAAATTCATTTAAAACCACCCTACTTTCAGAGAACATTCTGCAACCTTTCTTTGTTTTTTAGTCTCTCCCCCCCCTTCTCAATAAAGGGAGGAATAGTTAATCCAAACCAATTCATTCTCATCCTACTGTCTCAACAAGAAAACTGATTTTTTCCTCCTTGATGTTTAACCATGCCATTGTTGACTACTTCTACTATTGAAGCTTCCAATCTGTTAAGGAAACTCTCCCATAGTAATTTTTCCGCTTTAAAGATCCTTCTATTTTTTTTCTTCCAAATTTCCCATATTATAATTGAAGGAGATGAAATCCACAAAGAATGAAAAAGACTTGAAGAATATAGATTAGGTCAACTCTTAAAGACACTTAAAATGTCATTGGGCAGAGCAGATATCCATCCTAGTTTAGCACAAAGCCATTGGCAACACTTCTTAGCAAAAGGACAAGAAAGGAGAATATGACTGATAGATTCTTTTTTTGATTCACAAATCATACACTTAGATGGCCCTTCAAACCCAATCTGTCTAAACCATTCTGCTGTTAGAATACGACCTTGAAGAGCTGTGTTGAGACATGGACCGGCTAGGACTCGAACCTAGGACCTTCCATACGCTGCTGGAGTGCTCTACTACTGAGCTATTGGCCCCTCTTGGACCAGTCCATCATCGGTCTGGGTGTGGCTTATTTCCAACACCAACACCACCCCTTAAGCCACACCTCACGCGTTCTTGGGGCTCCTAGTCTGGACTTGGCTTTGGTACCACGATGAGACATGGACCAGCTAGGACTCGAACCTAGGACCTTCCATACGCTGCTAGAGTGCTCTACCACTGAGCTACTGACCCCTCTTGGACTAGTCCATCGTCGGTCCGGGTGTGGCTTATTTCCAACACCAAAAAGCTGTACATGCATAATATCCAGCTTTTGGAATACATCTTTTGTCCCAATATAATAAATCTGGAATCTCTATTTTCTCTAAGTTTTGGTTTTGGACTATTACCTTATAGCCATCCTTTGAATTGTAGATTCTTGAATTAGCCTCGGGCCAAATGATTGAATCCTTACCCTCATTGATAGTTAAAGACCTCTGTTTCAGAATTTCCTTGAGTGCTAAGATTTCATCCCTATCCGCTTGTAATTCTTCAAATTCTTTCCATGTCCACCCTATTGATTCCTTCTCCTCATCCTTAACTATATAATCTTTTAAAAATGAGCTCCACCTATATTCTACAACACCTTTAAGATTGGTAGGACCCAATTTTGAATCTATACTCGGATATCCTCCCCAAGAGTTTGACCAAAACATTTCTTTACTCCCATCTTTTACATTCCATGAGATTTTATCCGAGATCAATTTTTTTCAAGTTAAAATAAAATTCCAAACTCTTGAACCTTTCAGAGGGTTATTAATTTCAAATATTCCTTTTAAGCTCAAATCATCTAAATATTTTCCTTTGAGAATTCTTATCCATTTCAGGCTTGGATCACTATAAATATTCCACACTAGTTTTGCTCCTAGAGCTTTATTCTACCATAATTGATTCCTCAAACCAACTCCACTGAAATCTTTGGGTCTACAAACCTTGTCCCATGCTATCATCACCATTTTTATTTTTATTTTTTTTCTGCCATTCCTTGCCAAAATAAATCTCATTTTCTTTACAAGTTTTTCATTTGCTCCAATTGAAAGGGATTTACTCCAATTTCCTGTTTCATTTTCTTTATAAGGAAACAGAAATTGCAGTATATAAATTCATCCATTCTTTTTAACATGTTTAGTCTATTCCGTTAGTAGAGTTTCTCAACATGTGGAATTGACAATCAGATGTTTTACTTTTTATCTAGATGCTATGGTAGTGTTGATACTTGTAAAGGATCTTCCTAGTGCATTTCTTACCCCGTCATCACTTAAGCTGGATCATATCAATGAAACGATACCAAAGCACATATGTGTAATTTAAATTGTTTAGTCATCTATCTTCTGTAATTTTTTGGGTTTTAGGGAATCTATATATACTTTCATTACCAAATCCACATTTTTCAAGTCTTGCATAAGTGATGGATTTGTACGTTTTGACCATGCATTAGCTCCTCAATGGACACCTTTCATTTCGCATTATTATCCCTATGTTCACTGCTCATAATATGTTTAGATAATCTAAGCTTATAACAGTCTTGAGGTAGAGGTATCGTGTTGTGATGTTTTCACACATCATCTCATTGCAAATGGGGACCTCCTAGGTTTTTGCTTTTTTAAGGGTTGTGTCTTAGCATTTTAGGATTTGTCTCGGGTCTCTAGCCTCTGCAAATGAGTCAAGTTTTGTGAAATTTGGAGAAGTCATCAGAGTCAAAAAATGGAGCAATGATCGAAAGGATGTTTTGATGATACAAACAGGCTTAGATAGGTTGAAGGAGTAAAATTGTAATTTCTTGGGGTCAATTCTGACAACTTGTTATTTTTAGGAATTTTTTTTTTTTTTTTTTTTTTTTTCTAAATTTAAAAAGTTTTGTTTTGGACATTTTGGGGCCAATCCAGAGACCTCCTTTTTTGGCTTGCTTTTTGCTAAAAATAGAAAGTTGTTTTTTTTTTTTTTGAAAAAATGCTTTTTGCTTTTTTTGGGTTTTGGTGGTTCTAGGTCTAAAGGAGGTATCATGAATTTATCCAGAAGACATCAGGTATGAAATTTGTTCTAGAAGATCTGTTCTAGAAGATAATTTGAAAATCATGGTAAAAGGGGCTAAGTCTGAAGTCAAAATCAAAGACTTTACAATTCAAGAAATCCATGCATGCCTTGTGAAGAAAATTTAGAAATTTCGGCTAAGTAAAGAAGATTTTTTGACAAGCATTGAAATCTACCCTCAAGGTGGTATGAATTTCCTTAAAGCATGACCAAGTCCGTCGTGGGCACATTAAAGTCTTTCCCAAGGCATAACCAAGTCTGCCCTCAAGATGATACAAACTTCCTTGGTGAGAAGCAAAGATCGCCCCATGCAAGGAAAATCTTCCTCATGACTTGATAAAGTCCGCTCCTCCTTTGATGATGTTCCTTGTCACCTAGTGAAGTCTGCCTTGGTAGATGATACAAGATTCCTTTCTTATTAGAAAATTTCGCCTTAGGAAGAGGTAAATGAAATGTTTAAGTGTTGGCACTTGGAGTAGGGAAGATAGAAATTTGGCAAACATTGGCAACATTCCTTGGCAAGACCCCAAGTTTGCCCTACCATGTGAAGGCAACTAACAAATTGATGACAAATCTGATGCTAAGTGTTGGCATTTTGGAAGGAAGAAGGTAGAAATAAAGCTAAGTGTAGGGGACTAAGCTGGGGACACATTGAAGAATTCCCTAAGACACCATGAAGTCTACCCTAGTTAGGTGGAAATCCTCCTTGACACAATGCCAAGTTCGCCAAACCACACTTCAAAGTTCCTCAAGCCTTGGAAAAGTCCACCATTGACTAGGGAGAAGGAAAAGCAATTAAAGCAATAAAGCTAGACACATAAGCAATTCACCCTACTTAGGAGAAATTTAGAAATTTTTTAAATTGGCAAAGTCAACATAAAGCTAGAAAAGAAATTTGCTTAGGATGGAAGTGGAAATATGGATTAGTGGATTTTAAAACAAAAAAAAACAAAAAAAATCATCCCATTTGAAAATTCGCCTAAGGGAAGAGATGGAGGCAATTCAAATGCCAAGTCAAGTAAATCAATGAAAAGCTAAGTTTGCTCAAGTCTTGTGAAGCTGTTTGCAATTAAAACACAATGAATTGCAAAGTCAAATAAAGCAAGGGAATTCGCCTAGAATGAAAAGGGAAAGCTTGATGAGAAGACATGAATAAAAACACAAAATACAAAAAACTCACCTCATGAGAAAATTCTCCAAAGTAAGAAGGCTTCTAGATGGAATCTTTAAACACCCCCCCCCCCAAAAAAAGAAAAAAACAAAAAAAAAAAAACAAGGGAAGTTCAAATTGGAAGCCAAATTGTGACTAAGTGCATTGCCAATTAAAAATTCATTAAAACACAAAAAAACATTGCAAGGAAGAGTTCACATTTTATATAAGAAGATAGTCTAGGCCTTTCACTATTCACACTTTCCTCTTGCCCTTGTGAAGTTCGAACTTCTTTGAGCTTCTTTTCTAAGTTTTGTAGGCAATATTAAGGGTGTAATTGTAGGTTTCAAGAAGAACTCAAGGCATTCAACAACCAATCATCAACATTCTCTGAATTTTTCCTCCATTTCTTGCAGGTTTGAAGAACTTCTAAGACGAAATTATGAGATTTTGGCTTCCAAATTCTCTCCTTTCTATCTAAATGCTCACAATTAGACCAATGCATGGACTTCTTACATCAAATTTTCAAACTCCATCTTTGGAGCAAGGCCGCGTTTGTGTCTCAGAGGCAGAAACCCTTGAAATCAGACTTCATTTCACAATTCTAGGGTTATTCCAAGTTTGATTTTAAGTTTTAGATTCCTTTTTGAAGTCTGATCAAACTAAGTTTCAAATTTTCTAAAGTCCGATTTTGGATTTCACAATGTGTATGAGGTCTGATTTCGATTTCCAGAATCCTTTCGAATTCCGATTTTCAATTCCAAGTTCAAATCAAACTCTGTCCCATAATTTTCATGATTTTCTGAGTCTGATTTTCAAGAGTTCAATAAAAAAATTAGATTTCTTTCAAAATTTGTCAAGATAACATCAAGCTTATTTCGTTTAACTTGGAAATTTTCATAGTTTCAGGTACTTGATTTCAACTCAAGGAAGAGACTTCCAGGAGGGTGCCGATGAAACAAGGAACTAGTTGAAAAGATGATGGAAGAACAACATTCATGCTTCAAGATGGAATACAAGGACGAATGGGACAAAGAAGAAGGACTCACACTTCATCAAGACATTCAAGAAGATTAAGTCATCCACTAATGAAAGGCTCTACATCGACCTTCCAAGTCCAAGGTTGGAAATTTTAGAAGAGTTAATAATCTCGAAGTATGCTTCATCACATGATACAATTGGAACAATGTTAATTATCAAGAGAGATTGCCTAAGGTATCAACACTTCTTCATGATAAGGAATAAAATCTACAAGGCAAGATGAGGTGGCATCCTAGTCACTAATCAACAAATCTAGGGGTTCCAAGTCAAACATGTCTAGGCACAACAAACCAGACTCAACAAGTGGCTCCTATTTTCTCATTGGTTATCCGAAGTGTTGTAATTTTCTCATTGACCATAAAGAGTTTTTTTGTAGTTAACCCTAATTAGGGTTTTATCTGTTAATCTCGATCCTTGATCTTGCATCAATCTGGGCTATTTCTTTGTAATTGGGTGCCTGTATAAACCCTCCTCTCATGTGGAAAGGGAGAGATTTATGAGAAATTGTTGTAATAATACTTCTTAAGTGCTAAGCCATAATTCATTGTTCAATTGTTGGTGAATCTTGTCTACTTTTTCAAGTTAGCATGGTTTCTTGGCTCTCCATAGAATAGATTTCATTTCAAGTTGTTAGATTGAATGAAGGATTTAATAGAATTTATCATTGTGGAATAATGTGTTCATACTTTTAATAATTGAATGATTTTCAATTATTGTGCAAAGTTAGCCTGAACCATTAACAAAAACTTAACTTCTATCGCTTTATTCATTGTTCAAGATGTTGGTGAATATGAGTGATATGAAAATATTTTGACTTCCTTAGAAAATTGCACCATTCTTGTGTAGTTGTTGAATTTGGCGAAGCAAGGGTTGGTTTTGGATTCCACTTTGCAATTTTCGTCTCTTGAGCTCATAGGATTAACTTAGAATTAGAATTAGCTTCCTAAACCCTCATCCTTTTGCCTTTTTTTTCCAAGTCTAGAGAGAAGTAGGATTGAAAAGAACTTACTGCAAAATCATTTTCATAAGGAAGTTAGGAATCAACAAAATCCTTTGATTGATTTACTCGAACAATTATGTAAGTCCCTCTTGAGATTACCAACATTTCCACAACGAACCAACTGAGACTATCCACCCTTGGAGTTGTCTTTGTGATCACGTGTAGTCAATTTGTTTAGCACATAGAGTATTTTGATCAAGAGAATAGGATATCTCTAGGTATTTTATTCTAAGTTGTGCATGCATAAAAAAACACACCAACATATCGTTACAAGAGTCAGTCCATTTTGCAATTTGATCTAAACGCTCTATTTTACAATTTGATACTTTCTTTTAAGGAAGAACTATTATTTTATAGTTTATGATATTGAGTGGTCTAGGGGGTTTGAGTTTATGGATGACTCATAGTAATACAAGACTACCTTGTATTATTTGTGGGAGACACCTAATTGTGATACAAATGAGGCATACATACCTTTTGTGAGATTTGAACTTGTGATCTCTCTTCCAAGAACACAAATTCTCCACCATGAATCAATGCCATTTCACTTCCTTTAATCTCTTATTAATACTTAGTACTTATGATGTTTCAAATATATGAATTTGACAAATAATGATGTACCAATTTTATTTTATTACCTTACACCACTACACTAATATTATTTCTTTGGGTATTTAATGATATTTGCTTATTTGTCATTATGTTTATATTTTCTTAATTCATAGTAGATCATCATTGTTGGTGTAAATTATGTCTCATAATTACACTTTACTTAAGTTGACTTAGGGTAATGCATTTCATAGTCATTTGGATATGAGACACTTGGGGAAGTGTGCACATAGGGATGATGCATGTAGGAGAAATTACACCTTTTGTGGTCTTATCTTCTTGTTACATTCCACTTTCGATGGGTGATCCACCTCTTTACCTACCCTTACTGTGGTCTTATGTTTACTATTTCTCCTACCTACCTTTACCTACCCTTGTTTCTCATTGAGCCACATGTCATGATTATGTGCTCACATATCCATATGACCTTTCCTTTTTAAGCAGGCTCATTTGCAGTGTAAGTAACAATTTCAATCAATCAACTCAGTCAATTGGGTATTTTGCATCATTGAGAGGAATATAGTTTATTCTTATCAATATTTTGTTCTCTATTGTTTGTGCTATCAATTGGACTATATTTTGGCAAATTCTCACTTGGTATCAGAGCCATTAGAGTGCCATTGGTTTTCCAATTGAGAGAAATTTGATGCTATTTGGGGTTTTGCATTTTGGAACTTTATATTGCAGGTTATTATTCGAGCTACTTGGGTCAATTTTGAGGTCACCATGGGATTGAGGAGGTTTGAAAAATTAAGAATCACCTTTTGTCTTGTCCAAATCCAACATCCGAGGCCAAATCTAGAGCCGTTTCAAGGTGGAGGGTGGTGATTTGTCCCAGGGGCAATCTACAATTTTGGAGCATTTTTGGCCAAATCCGTCATATGAGTGCAATCCAGAATGAAGATTGAACTACAAGTGTAACATCTCCTATGCCTGAGTACAGTTTCGGTTAAGCTCAATACCTGAGGCCTTAAACCTCTTCCACAAACCCAATTCGATCACCTATGATTGGCCAAAACCTTTGCATATGATTACAATATTATTCGCACATAGATAATCCTATATCCCATAAACCCACAATCTACACAGAGATCTTACACCATATTTATACCAACCCGAGACCTAAACAATTAGGTCGGCCACATAAAAGATAATACAATAGATCCGTTACATAATCCCACAAACTAATGATAAACCAAGTCGGTCTAAGACCGAAACAACATAATCCAAACAATAAATCCAATCAGTGACGTATCGGGAGCATCAACCAACACGTTACACAAACCGGTCCATAACCTAGCAAAATAACAACAGACCTATAATAGGTCGCCATAATCCAAATAAAACACCACCGATCAACTGGAACATGAACAAGATAACCATCTGCATCCTGATAACCTTCTAAAATCTGCACCCACACCACTTATCAGATTCATCAAAAGATCTTCATCAAAGCGCTTCCAGTAAAACCCTTACCGGTAACCAAAAGGCTTACTAGAACAAATGATAGCATCCAAATCATCAAATCCCGAACCAACTGAATGTGATACGCATCCGGAACACATGAATAACCAATCCAAGCCAATACCACAAACTGAACCAAATCGGAGAATACCGAAGATGGTCTCCAGATCAATATCATAGTTCAACCACTCTACTGGAAGCCAGTAGATAACAAAACAACTAGTGTTGACATCAATGACAAAACATCAATGCAACACATAATCAATTCCTCTAACTTGCCAACATCTTTATGGTCTCTCTCATTCTTCTTTGTATAGTTTTATTCTCTCTTTTGGGGGGGATTGTATTCCCACGTGGTTTTATCCCTTTCTCCGTTTGTGAGAGATTGCATTTTCATTTGTACATGGGTACCTAACATGGCCTTGTAGCTGAGACCCATCTTGCATTGTTGACTTGAGTCTACATTCCCCTAAGTTTCACTTAAGGGGGGTGTTGGTGTAAATTATGTCTTATAATCACACTTTACTTAAGTTGACTTAGGGTAATGCATTTTATAGTAGTTTGGATATGAGACACTTAGGGAAGTGTGCACATAGGGATGATGCATGTAGGAGAAATTCCACCTTTCGTGGTCTTATCTTGTTGTTACATTCCACTTTTAGTGGGTGATCCACCTCTTGTGGAATATTTTACTATTTCTCCTACCTACCCTCACCTAACCATGTTTCTCATTGAGCTACATGTCATGATTGTGTGCTCACATATCCATATGGCCTTGCCTTTATAAGCAAGCTCAATTACATTGTAAGTAACAATTTCAATCAATCAACTCACTCAGTTGGGTATATTGCATCATTGATAGGAATACAGTTTATTCTTATCAATATTTTGTTCTCTCTTGTTTGTGCTATCAATTGGACTCTAGATCTTGATAAAATGTCACAATCATTATCTATTAAGTGTATGACAAGTTTAGTTAGGAAAATCTTATCAGTTATTTTGTATCATGTAATTATTGTGATAATAAATTATTTTATATAAGATTTCTAATTCAAATCAAGGTCAACATTGATATTAACTTTAGATACTTTATATAATATATAGACATTATATCACAAGGCTTATTAAGATATCTAGAAGAGAATATGCATTGAACTAGATTATTTCTTACTTTCAAAATGTCATTAAATAAATTTTAGATGAACAAGCAACGATAAATGTATTAAAATAAGGATTTTGAAATTGAAGAGCGCACACGTGGAGCGAGAGTGGCTAGGGCTACATGGGAAGTTGCAGGTGACGAAGATGAAGGAGATCCCGATGGTGAGGCGAATGGTGCAGGCTAGCTCACCTTATTCCATCCTTTTTTTGACCTTATTTCTCGGTTGGCTTGCTGGAGTGGGCTAAAGTGTGGCTTGAGGGATATGCCTGAGGTTTCAGAGGACACCAGCGTTGGGGTCAATTTTGGTGATGGAGAGGATTACAATGGTGCTGGTGAGGTGGCTCCTTGGCTTTGTTAGGCTCCCCTTACCCCTTTCCTTTTGTTTGTAGTATATGCTAGGTTTTCCAGAGTGGGTGGCAGCTCATCTATTTCAATTTTTGGAGGAGGCTCTTGTGTGGGGTGTTCATGATTTTGCGGTCTCTTCGTGGCCCATTTCCCTAGAGCTTTTCTTTCCTTGTCATGTTGCATTGGCTCAACATTCAGTTTTCTTATGGATGGAGGTCTCCGTCTTCTGCTTTGATCTAGTTTGATGACTCCTTTCCTCAGATGTGCGTGCTTTTGATGGGAGATTGCGTTCGTGCTTCTTGCCCCCTTTCAGTATATGACTGTGATAGATGCTCTTACGGGGCTTGGATCCTATTTGGTTGCCGGACGGAGGTCGTGGACCTCATGAGGGTTTGTTGTTCACCTAATCTTTGGCCCCTGCTCTCTTCTAGATCCATTTTTTTTCTTTTGGGGTTTTGTTGTTGTTCATATTTTTGAGGGGCTATGTGGAAGTTGTTTCTGCCCTGATTGAGAGAGCTTCACGTTTGTTTCTTTGAGGGCTTCTTTAGATGTCTCAACTTCTTCTTGGACCTTGTGGTAGAAATATGGTGGTTTCTCTGTTTCTCTTCTCTCCTTGCACTTCCATGTTTTTATTGATATTTTGGGAGAAGTTTTTTTGTTATAGATTCTTGCAGAATCTGTTTGGTATGTGGTTTTCTGAATGTTGAGGTCTAGTTTTCTATGTTTATATCCTTTGCCTCTTGGCTCTCTTTGTGATGAGGGTTATATTTTCCCTCTTCTTCTTGGTTCCATGTCTTTATTCGTTGTGCTTCATTTTCTACATCTTGGGGTTACTCTGGTTTTTCCTATAGAGGTGGTCCTATCTTCTATGGAGGGGGAGATGGATGTGGATGGAGGTGACCTTTCTCCTATTGAGGTGGAGTTGGATGCTACTGGATATGCCCAAAAGTGCTATTGGTGGGCTGATGAAGCCTTGTCTTTTGGCTGCAAGGGAGCAGATGATGGCCTTTCTACTGTCTTTCATTTATTTGCTATAGAGGTGGAGATATTGAAAAGCAAGTTGCTCACAGTGGGGATCACTCTCAAGGATAAGGTTGTGGGAGCCTAGATGAAACCCATGATTATGGATGAGGAAGCCTTGTTCCCTATGTTGATGTTTGTCTAAACTCTTTTAGGGTGGCTTAGGCTTTGTTCTTTCGCCACCAATTCTGTAACGCTTAATCTGTATTGTTAGGTTGTGGCTGGGTTGTTGTATGTCTATGTTGTATCTTACTGTAGAGTTCCATTGTTGGTTCTAGATCCGTGAAAAATCTGAGGGTTTCAGGTCCCCTCAAAACTTGTTGTATGGGGTTTCAAGTCCCCTCAAAAGCTGTTTTATCCTTAATAAAAAATGATAAATGTATTGTATAACATTGTTATCTTACTTCATATGATAAGTAAATTAAATCGAGTCTTTCAATCCTATTATTATAATTTTAAAAAAAAAATTGTCGAAATGAATATGAAAAAAATGTTGTTATGATATAAATATTAGTATTTTATTTCATTTTTTTATAGATTATATGTAATAATTATGGGTTCCAAAATGGAGAAACAATAAGGGTGGGTTTGTATTTCTAATCTACTAATCTATAGTTGGTATAAAGGATGCTTTGGCTAGAGCTTGAAATTTTTAGTTGTTTTACTATTTGATTGTTATTTCTCTCTCTTTCATATCATAATATTAATACATAGCATTTTTATTATGTAAAATGTATATTATAACATTTTGCACAGGATTCCATTACACTTGTTAGTTCCCAATTGCTAGATACCTCATGCAAGGTCAGGAATTCTTCTCCTAAAGAACACTAGGAAAACACACTTTGTGGTTGGGAGGTTAAGCACCTTGACAATGTTCTTGAATTGTGGATTATAGAAGATAGAGAGTTTGTGGCAACAAATGATGCCAAAATCAATTTAGTATTCATAATTATTTGATGTACTCAACCTTATGGTTAAATGTGATGCAATATATTTAATTTTAAAAATTTAAGAATAAATGTAACTCCTCTAGAGTATAAATAATATTTAATATTCCCAATTAATTAGTTATGGGTTCTCATGAAAACTCTAATGGGTTTTATTCTTATCTTTGCCTATGTATTTACAAACATACTTGAGGGAGTAAGCCACAATTGCAACCAAGCTCCAAAGCACAAAAAACTACAAACAAAAGAACCTAGGGATGTAGCCTAAACAATTATAGAGCCAACCCCCATTCTATCAAACACCCTTCACTCTTGTGCGAGGTAAAGATAGATTTTGGGAAGACATTTCTTCCTCCTTTATATAGCTATCCAAATAATGATCTTCCAAGTCCTTAGATCTAGAAGAAGTAGGTCAATACTCTTCCATAGAGGGCCCAACCAAGGGTGTGGCAAAAACATGTGGAATCAAAACATTAAAAAATCGCTATAGGAGAAGGTTAGGGCTAAATTGAAGGAGGTTGAACAATCAAAGTAGAAGATGAGTGTGGTTCACCATCATAAGCCAAATGAATTGCATGATCAAGAATAATTGCTAGAGCAAGACCATCGAGCATGGTTGACTCTACACATATTCATTGGGCCTTACCACTAGAGTGAGGAACACCTAGAGAATTTAAACCAATTAGAACATCAACAATCTAGTGTTTAGAGAGGGTGTCACACCACAAAGATGTAGAACTAACATTTCTATGATGTGAACTAGTGCAATTAGAACCAAGGTTCCCAAAAGTGATAAACCACTTGCAAAGAAGGGAATATTTTCATAGTGAATAGCCTGAGTCAAAGATATGACCTCCAACATCAAAATAACCTTCCCAATAAGTGCCTTGGAAGTGTCAATGTTCACCAGAAAATGGGCATAGGTAGTGTTTGTTGGCAATTTGGAGGAATTGATTATGTGTTGCATTGATGGCAACACCAACTGTTTTGGTTGTTTACCGGTTACCAGTTGGTTCTGGTAGAGTGGTTGGATTGCGATATTGATCCAGTTTGCTCGGGTATGCTTTGGTCGGTGGAATTGGTTTGGATTGGTTATTCTTGTGTTCTGATGCGTATCACATTTGGTTGGTATTGACTTGATGATCGGATGCTATCTTATGTTCTAGTAAGCTTGCTTTATAGGTATGGTAAGGGTTTCATTGACAAAGATTTATTTAAGATCCTTGATGTAATGCATAAGTGGTGTTGGTGCAGCTTCTAGAAGGGATTCAGGATGCCGATGGTGATTTTGTTCACGCCTCGACTGATTGGTGTCATTTATTTGGTGTGTGTGGATCTAATTTAGGTCCGGTGCTATCTAGGTTATGGATCGGTTTTCATGTAACGTGTTGGTGGATCCTCCGATGTGCTTTTGAGATGTTTTATTGTTTGAATGGTGTTTGTTTTGCCTTAGGATGACATGTGTTATGATTTTATTTTAGGATTATGTAATGGAACTATTGAATTATCATTAGGGTGGTTGAGTTAATTGGTTAGGTCCCAGGTTGGTATAAATATATGTAAGATCTCATTGTAGATCATGTATGGATGGATGTATGAATAGGCAAGGAGAGAATAATGTAATAATAATTTGTGTAGAGGATTTGGTCGATCATAGGTGATCGAGTTGGGTTTATGTAAGAGGTTTTAGACCTCCGGTCTTGAGCTTAACCAGAATTGTAATCTGGTATGCTTGATGCTATCACTGACAATTCTTCTCTAGATTGCTGTCCAAATATTTTGAGGTGGTTGACATCTCTATAGTCAGTGAGATTCCATTGTGATGAGTAGTGCGCTCTAGGAAGTGTGCATTCTTGAATGTGCATGCCCCTATTGTAATCATATACTTGCTGCAGGAGTATCATTTGACTGTGGGTAGGGTTTCCCACAATGGTTTTTCCCTTTGCTAGGTTTTCCACCTACAAATCATCGTGTTATGTGTTATGGTTGCATGGTATTGATTCTCTTGTTTTCAATTATGCTTCAATACTTTATCAGTTATTTCGGTATAAGGTTTTAAGTGCTTTAATTCACATAATTTGTTAACAACTGATTCACCCCCCCTCTCAGTTGTTCACCGGTTATCCTAACAATTGGTATCAGAGCCTGGTCCTCTTTTTGCAAAAGCCTAACAACTTGAGGGAGATCTTGAATCCAGAATCCATGGAGTTGTGTTTGAGGCAGCAACTTGATGTTGCTCTTGAAGATTTTGAAGCTGAAAAATTTAAGAACATAAAGATGGAAGATGAACTTAGATTTGCAAAAGAATTTATTATCACTCTACATGAAAATGTATCTAATTCTCAAGCTAAAAGGAAGGAATTTATGCAAAATCAAGATGATGAAGAGAAGGATGCCCTTAAGGAACAATGTCAGAAGCTGAGTTAAGAGAATGGTGTGATGAAGAATGAAATACAAGCCCTAACTATGAGGATGTGCAAGGAGATTGAAGACCAGAAGAAGAATGAAGAAAATATTGCTATATCTTTGAAATAAAGATTTGAGGAATGCATTAGGTTGGTGCATGGGAATGATATGTTGAAAACCGAATTGGTGCAATCACAGAACAATGAGCAAGAGTTGGAAAGAATGATCATAATTCTAAGAGGAGATTTGGATGTTGCAAATGAACACAAAGATAAGTTCAAGGTTAGTTCTGCTAAACTTGATGAGCTACTAAAGGATCAAAGGCGCAAGGGGGACACTAGAGGACTTGGATTTGAACAAGGTCAGAGCTCCGGTACTGCAAATGAAGATCAAACATCTGATATGCAGAATGATCAGAAGGTCAACCGGAATCAGAGGTCATCGGTAAGACAACCCAATGCACATAAATTCAATTGTAGATGTTTTGTTTGCAATAAATTTGGTCATATGACAAGACCTTGTAGAAATAGAGAAAATCAGAATAACAATGCAGTTCCTAGTCAATGATCAAATTCTAAAAGGTATGGTCATAAGGAAGAAGATTGTAGAATGAATGGGAAATATCATGCATGTGGAAATTTTGGACATATGTCCAATCAATACAGGTCAAGGAATGGTCTAGGTTACAGTAAGGCAATTCAAAAGAATAGTATCACTTGTTATGCATGCAACAAAGTAGGACATATTGCTAAATTTTGCATAAGTAGAAACCTATCGGCATGAAGTGATAAATATGATGAAAAAGGAAAGAAGAAGGTTGATAACATTCTGAAGGAGCATGAGAAGAAGTGGGTTATGAAGTTTGAGGTTCAACCGATAGAAAAAATTGCCCTAGATGTTCATTTGGCTAAGGATTTACCCCGTTTACTCAACCGACAGAGAAAAATGTTCCTGCATCAACAGGAAACTCATCCGATAACTAAGGCATTAGAAAGGGTGGCAAATTGATGATAGATCTTGCATTGCCCCTGGTAGTGGTCTAAAAGCTTGTTTTAGATCTTTGGAGAAATCAATTTGAAGGTTAAACAACAAAGATTTGTTGGATCTTAGATCTGGTTTGGTTTACCGGTAAGTCACTTTATGAGTTATGATTTGGTCATACATCTATAGTTAAGCATTTCAGAATCCTTGATAGTGAATTGGAAGTTTGACCCTAGATGCGATGAAGGGATATTTCTTAGTTATTCAACTAAGAGAAAAACATATAGATGTTATAACAAACGATTGCAAAGAATTATGGAGAGCACTAATGTGAAAGTGGACAAACAACACAAAGACCAAGCTAAATCTTATGACAGAGAACCGACAGTGGAGATGATCATAATTGAACCAGTAGTACCTGTACCAGAACAAAATGTTGAACCAGTTACCCTGACATCATCAGAAAGTTCAACTGTAACTGAAGAGTAGTGTAGAGAAGCAGAATGTTAGAAGACTCCTAGGTATGTAAGGTTGAAGCATTCAAAAGATCAGATAATTGAACAAGATGATGGTTGGCAGCTGATGAGGTATGTTTAATTTCTCAAGTTGAACCGACATCAGTAATTGAAGCTTGTAAAGATAGATGTTGGATGTAAGCTATGGAAGAGAAATTGGATCAGTTAGAAAAGGACAATACATGGACTTGGATGTTTTTTTTGGAACTAGGCTAGATTGGTCTGCAAAGGATATTCTCAAAAGGAAGGAATTAATTATGCTGAATCCTTGCTTTGGCAGCTAGGGTTTTCAGATATTTTCAAGGTTTTTCTGGTATGTTTTTTTTGGGACTTTACACTATGAGCATATTCAGATGTAGATTGAGTAGGTGATGTTGATAACCAGATAGGCTCATCCAGTGGATCATTCTTTCTTAGGAAGATGAAACAACAAGAAGTAGCCATGCATTTCTTTATCTACTATTGAAGCTGAGTATGTTGCTACCAATTGCACTCAAGTTCTATGGATGAAGCAAATAAGATTAGATTGTAATGTACCGATAGTTATTCACTGTGATAACTCTGCTGACTATTGACATATCAAAGAATCTGGTATTTCACTCCAAATCTAAGCACATTTCTATCAAGTATAATTTTTTGATGGAGAAGGAAATGAAGTCAGATTGGTCTGAGGAATCATTTGAGCTTTTGAGAGACATTTTGGGAGTTTCTGCCCCTTCGGTAGAGACTTGAGTGGTGGTGATTGACATCAGTCCGATATGCACTTACAAAGGTTCTATTCATTCTGGATTGATGAGTTGGTGCTACTACTCTCAGGGAGTAGTTAGCTGTGTGGTTCAGAGGCTCTATGATTTTTCTTTGGTGTTTATGTCAAATTTCTGGTATTGATGTCAAAGGGGGAGAGATATACATGTGAAAAAAAGAGCTTAACAAGATGTCAGTCTAAAGAGGAAGATTGTTGGCACAAGGAGGAGAAATAGAACTTTAGATTGGTTGTATCCCATTGGGGGATTTTGGTTCAGGTCTATGGATGGTTAATTGGTACAGAGATATTTGGTTCAAAGCTTCATTGCTATATCATTTTATGGGATATTGTTGGTTGTCTTCCATAGGGGGAGACTTGTTTGACATCTCTTGACACTTGGATGTTTTTCACATCTAGTGTTGCCATCAATGCCAAAGGGGGAGATTGTTGGCAATTTGGAGGAATTAATTATGTGTTGCATTGATGTTTTGTCATTGATGGCAACACCGACTGTTTTGGTTGTTTACCAGTTTCCAGTTGGTTCTGGCAGAGTGGTTGGATTATGATATTGATCTAGTATGCTCCAATATGCTTTGGTTGGTGGAATTGGTTTGGATTGGTTTTTCATGTGTTCTGATGTGTATCACATTCAGTTGGTATTGACTTGATGATTGGATGCTATCTTATGTTCTAGTAAGCCTACTTTATAGGCTCAGTAAGGGTTTCACCAACAGAGCTTTATTGAAGATACTTGATGTAATGCATAAGTGGTATTGGTACAGCTTCTAGAAGGGATTCAGGATGCTAATAATGATTGTGTTTGTGCCTCAACTGATTGGTATCATTTGTTTGGCGTGTGTGGATCTAATTTAGGTCTAGTGCTATCTAGGTTATGGACTGGTTTTCATGTAATGTGTTGGTGGATCCTCTGATGCGCTTTTGGGATGTTTTATTGTTTGGATGATATTTGTTTGGTCTTAGGACAACATGTGTTATTATTTTATTTTAGGATTATGTAATGGATCTATGAATTATCATTTGGGTGGCCGACCAAATTGATTAGGTCTCGGGTTGGTATATATATATGTAAGATCTCATTGTAGATCATGTATGTATGGATGTATGAATAGGAAAGGAGCGAATAATATAATAATAATTTGTATAGAGGATTTGGTCAATCGTAGGTGATCGAGTTGGGTTTATATAAGAGGTTTTAGACCTCCGGTATTGAGCTTAACTGGAGCTGTAATCTAGCATGTTTGATGCTATCACCAGAGTTCTTCTCTCTTGATTGTTGTCCAAATATTTTGAGGTGGTTGACATCTCTGTAGTCAGTGAGACTCCATTGTGATGAGTAGTGCGCTTTAGGCAGTGTGCCTTCTTGCATGTGCATGCCCCTATTGTAATCATATACTTGCTACAGAAGTATCATCTGACTGTGGGTAGGGTTCGCCACCATGGTTTTTCCCTTTACCAGGTTTTCCACGTACAAATCATGGTGTTATGTGTTATGGTTGCATGGTATTTATTGTTTGTTTTTAATTATGCTTTGATGATTTATTAGTTAATCCGGTATAAGGTTTTAAGCTCTTTAATTCAGATAATCTGTTAACAACTGATTCACCTCCCCTCTCAGTTGTTCACCAGGTATCCTAACAGTGTGACCAATATTTAAAATAACTGAGTCAACTTTCAAAAATTATCCAATAGAAAAGTTAATAGCTTATTAAAAGGAGTCTTCCCAAAAATAGAGCATGGGGTTAGGTAATTTGACCTAAACTAGAATTACATGAAGGAGTTCTCTAGGGGATAAAAATAAGGGAACCATGACTTGAGTAGAAGAGAATTTTTGCCCCATATCCATAACCTACTATCACATATAAGATCTGTATTAACTTGGAATTGAAATCTAGCAATAAAAAACCCATTGGAGAAAGGGTAAAGCTCAAAATTTATACTATTAGAAGCATTCTACTAACCTCTAGAATACAACAAGAAATAAAGTGTACGGAAATTTTTTACCCCAAAGAGGGGACGAGCAATAGCCAAGGATGATGAACAAATATCCACAACAAAGGACACAACGTTCCCACCACCAACAATGTTCAGGCCAAGAGATGTCACAACTATTGACTCATCTAGTGGAACCCCAACACCCATGCTAAAAATATTGAAAATTTACAAATAAAGCAAAATGGGATTGACAAAGTGTATCGTGACAAAGTATGTGAAAAATCTTACATTTTTAATAAGATGATAGTCAAAATGGATTTTGTATGAGCAAGAGAAAAGCTATAGAGTTGGAAAATAAGGCCATTTAAAAAAAAAAATAGAATGAAGCCAAATGACAAACAATAAGGTGCATCATTGTGTAGCATGTAATCATATTGTTTTTTGAGAAAAAATGACTCTAAACAATATCCATATGAGCAAGAATAGAGGCTTAACAATTTCCAAAATAAAAATTTCTCAACAATATCTCTAAACCATATACATTTTAGACTTTGTATGAGAAAGAATGAGGCTCTAAAAGTTACTCAACAAAATTAAAAACTCAAATATTACAATACCTACACGAGGGTACAATACAACTAAGTAGATAGATGATAAAATAAGAGCTGTAGGAAAAAATATATAAAATGAATGATTTAATAGTGAGCCATGGGTTTCTTGAGCATGATTACAAGGATAGATCCTACCCAAAATGATTGGAAATCAAATTATAGAAAAATATAGGAAACTCACATATACAAACCCTCATTTATTTGATAAATAAAAGAAAATATGAACTATCTTAGATCCTTTGGACACAATGAGAGCTCAAATTCTACTCCACCATTCATCCGAATGAAAGTACAATATATGCTACTCTTGAATCCCTCATTCCTTACTGGAGATGGGCAATCCTTTAATCATATCAAAACTTTATTATCATGTAATATTTGCATAGATTCATATGCAATCACTTAATATCTTGATAAAAAGAGTGAGCCACAATAGAAAAATTGCACAAGATAATAATATATCAGAGATGCAACATAATAGCTACTCCAATATAATCAAGATACAAATATGGATTTCTAAAATAAGAGCAAGAGAATAACATTAATAGATGTAGTGTCATAAATTGTACTCATTTAATAAATGATTCCAATTTCACACTCTCCCTGCACTTATTTTTGCGTTTCCCATTCCTATAGTACCTTTTCTAACATTAAATTAATATCAAACTAAAGATATGAGCCCTTTGTTATTTTAAAACATTAACACACTCTTATTTGAGCCCTTATTTTAAGTATGCCTTTTATCTTATATCATTTTAATTCCATATGTGACCTATCCTATTTTAAATTTCATGATACCTTTTCCCCCACTTAAATGTTGTCATTTTTCATATAAACTACATATCCAATATTAGGGCCCTATTATCTTGCGACCCTTAAAATTTGGGCCTATTTTGTTGGGACTATTTGGGTTAGCCACATAGTTTGATTCTTTTTGGCTGAAATTTTGGGAGGATAAAGTGTCTACCTTGTCATTTTCAAATCTATCCCCAATGCAAAAAAAATGATTATTTTAAATTGACATTTTATCAATTTAGAGTTATAATTTCATATATAAGAAAGTTACTTTGCTTATTTGTGATATCAATTAGAGCAAGAACTTTATGATATCCTTATGATGTGAAAAGTATGCTTAAAGTGAAGTTCAAAGTTAGAAAATTCAAGGATAAATTAACAATATCAAGTCTTCATCAATACTTACTCACCATGATGGAAGCTTCAAGAAATGTTGGAGGATGATAGGGAGTCACTGACTGATGATTGTCTTGTACTCTCCCTAAGGCATGATTTCTTGTTATTCTCATGTTTATGCAATTAAGATTCAAACCTAAGTTTTATTATTGAGTTATGTGACTCATGCATTCTTGCTTTAATTCATGTATCACATATGATAATTTCATTTAGGGTTTACTCTAAAGATACTTGATTATGACTAATTTATGTTTATGTATCTAGGCTTGTCACAATCTTAGACACACTTAAGATTCAAAGCACACACTATTGTTTTCAGATTCAACCTGGCTATTTGTGGAGGTAGAAATAACCATTTTGAGGGCTTGATTGAGGCAAACCTATATATAGCCACAACACTATTTTATCTATGCTTTTTAGGTTCAGCTATAGGTCTCTGTTAGAGTCTGGAGACATGAAAGTTATCAAGACCCAAAAACAAAAAACATTTGAATTTTTTATCAAAAAGTGACAAGGAACTAACAATTAGTGCCCTAGTCCACCAGGATCAGAACACCTAGCACCAAAGTCCTCCCAATTCAAGATTAGATTTGGTAGAAAGTGTTGGATATTGCTACTGCTAGGATATGTTATTGTCATTGATGTCAACATATTGCTGTGTTTTGGTGATTCAATGATTGCCGAGAATTGATTTGGTTTGGTTTGCTGAAGAGGATTTGTGGTTCAGCATGAAGTACCTCTTGTGCCTCTATTTCATTCTTTATTGATTTCATAATGCTATGTGATGATTTGATTGAGTCGAGGATTCTGGTATGGAGATTGGTTTTCAGTGTTTAGTGTTGCAGAGTTCTGGTGTTTGATTTGTTGTACTCCGGTATGATCATATCTTGTGTTACAGATTTGGGAGAATGTTAGGGATGTTCATGTGTATCTTCATTTTACATGGTTCATGATTTGATGCTCTCCAAGCTATCTTTCTTGTTTGAATTGCTGCTGTTAAGTGTTCTTGAGTGTTAGCGTGTTGATTGATGAAGATTTGCATAAGTGGTGTTGGTGCAACTATTGCAGATGGTTCTAACATGATTGTTGCTGTTTCCTAATCATGTCCTATTTCTTTTGATGGTCCGCATTGATCCTTGTGTGAGTTATTGAAGATCTTTTGGGTCTGGTGATATTCTTTGTGTTATGCGATATTTTTGGTGGTGTAACGTGTTGTGGTTGATCTTGGCAAGATTTTCGATGGTGGTGCGCGTTTGAGGAATTGGTTAGGTCCATTCTATGTTGTTTATGATATTGTATTGGTTTAGTGGTTGATTTATGTATCATGTGATATAATTTTGTAATTAGGTATTAAGGGTTTGGCCAACCTTGTAGTCAAGGTTGATCATTTGTATAAATAGGTGTTATATTTGTGGCTCAGTGATGTATGGATGTTGAGTCTGCATTATCAGAGAGTGGTGTATGGGTGATAAAGTAAATTCATCTTTCGGTGTGGTGTGTTGAACAAAGATTGGTGAGGGATAGACATATGAGCTTAATCGGAATTGCCGTAAGGCATTAGCAGATGCTATCTTTGCAATTCATCTTTGTCAAATTGTAGTTAGAATTTATTTGTAATGTAGTGAACCTTCCTTGAGGGTTGGAGCCTTCTGGGTCATTGTGATTTCAGCAGTGAGCTCTAGGAAGTGTGCCTGAATGCATATGCATTCCCCATTGTAATATTTACACATACTATTGTAGAGTATCATCTTATTGTGGGTAGGTTCCCACTGTGGTTTTTCCTTTAATCAAGTTTTCCACATCAAAATATTGGTGTTATGTGTGTTGCTATCATTGTTATCTTTTTTTTGCTGTAGTTGATCAAATCTAGGATTGTTCTTAATTTGTTTAATCTGGTGAAAACTGATTCACCCCCTCTCAGTTTTCCTTTTTTGTTGTTGCCAACAAGTGGTATCAGAGCTAGATCCTCCAAAAGAAGCTTAATCGCTTGACGAGTTCCCAGATGGAAACCTATGTGTTCAAGAAGGAGAGTCCTAGATATGATGGAAATAATTATACTGTTTGGAATGACCAGATGGAAGTTCATCTAAAGTGACTTGGAGAAGGTTATTGGAAGATTACAAAGAATGTCTACAATGTTCCTCTGAATGGACTGATTTCTCCTGATGAAATAAACAAAGTTGAACATAACATAAGGGCTAAGAAAACATTGCTAAGTTCCTTGACTGATTCAGAGATGACTACTGTGATGGGTTTGTAGACTGCACATGAGATATAGAAAAATATGGAGGTCTTGTATGAAGGAGATGCACAAGTTAAAGTTGCCAATTTGTAGAGTTTGAAGGGAAAGTATGAGACATTGAAGAGAGGAGAAGATGAGAACATAACTTCCTTTATGGCTAATTGAATGAACTTGTTATGAACTTTAGATGTACCGGTGGAACTCTTGAGGAAGATGATATTCTTGCTAAGGTGCTGAGATCCTTGCCTTCTACTTATAAAGCTAAAGTTGTTGCTATTGATGAGATCTGGAGTGTGACTACTATGACAAGAGACATGTTGGTTGGTAAGCTTGCTGCATTTGAGTTAAGCAAATTTGGAAAATCACATGGTAAATTTGAGACTACATTTAAAGCTTCTGTATCTGGGAAATATCTATATGATTTGGGAGAGAGTTCATCTAGGGTTTCAAGATATGAAAGATAGATGAGAGAGATGGAAGAGAAGGAGAGAGAGTTGGATGGGCTTGAAGCACTCATTTCTTAGAGATTGCCTAAGGGAGCCGATATGTATGATGGAAAGTTACCTTTGAAATGTTTCTCTTGTAATAAGATAAGACACTTTGCTTCTAGGTGTCTTGAAAGAATGTCTAGATATGATAAGTATGATATATTTGAAAGGCATGATAGATGTGATAAGCATGATAGATATGCGAAGCATGATAAGTATGATAAGCCTTAGAAGCCCTACCAGAAGTACAAAAATTAGAAGAGATGCTACTATGCTGTTGATGAAGGTGTGATGGATGAGGAATCTGATAATGGAAATTCAGGAGATGAATTTGTATTTATTGCTATCAAAGAAGATGATCCCGTACCAGTGAATCATACAAGCTGTATTTTTGAGGAGAAAGATTTGGCTACTAAGATTAAAGAGAAAGATGGATGGGTAATTGACAATAGTTGTTCACATAATATGACAAGTGATAAAAGTAAATTTGTGAATATGGAAAGGTATGATGGTGGTATAGTAAGATTTGGGGATGATAAATCTTGTGTGATTCATGGTAGAGGTTCTATATCTTTTGATGGTAAGAATAATACTGATGATGTCTTATATGTTGAAGCTTTAAAGCATAATATTTTGAGTGTTGAACAAATGGTTGACAAGGGATATGATTTGTAATTCAAGAATGGTAAATGCAAGATTTTGAATGCCTCCGGTATAGAGATTGCAATAGGGTGTAAGACTAAAGGTAATATCTTTCACTTGAATGCCAGTCAGAAAAGTTGTTTGTTTTCTCAGATAGATGAAAGTTGGTTGTGGCATAGAAGGATGTGTCATGTTAATTTTGACTGCATGAAAATGATAAGTTCAACTCAAGCTGTTAGATATTTGCCTAAGATTGTGAAGCCTTCTATTCCGATATGTAAGTAATGTCGGTTGGGAAAGAAAACAAGAACATCATTTAGAAGTAAGCTATATACATCTAATGGTATATTGGATCTTCTGCATACTGACTTATGTGGTCCTACAAGAGTGAGAAGCATGCAGGGTGACATGTATTTCATGTTGCTGATTGATGATTACTCTAGAATGATGTGGGTGACTTTTCAAAGGGAGAAATTAGAAGCATTGGAGAAATTCAAGATATTCAAAGCAAAGGTAGAGACTGAGACTGGATTGAAGATGAAGTGTTTGAGATTTGATAGAAGAGGAGAATTTGCATCAGGTGAGTGATACATTTTATGAGGAATGAAATTAGAAGAGAATTATCTGCTCGTAGAACCCCTCAGCAGCAAAATGGAGTTGTTGAAAGGAAGAACAAAACAATCTTGGATGCTGATAGAACGATGTTGATTGAAGGAAATGTTGTGCAAATATTTTGGAAAGAAGTTGTTAGCATTGTTGTTTACACATTCAACCAGGTGCATCTAAAAGGTGATTCCAGTAAGACTCCTTATGAGCTATGGTTTGGTCATGTTCCTATAGTTAGATATTCTAGAGTTTTTGGAAACAAATGGTATATCAAAAGAGATGAGGATATAGGAAAGTTTGATGCAAGATGTGATGAAGGAATCTTCTTGGGATATTCTACTAAGAGCAAGGCCTACTGGTGTTACAATAAGAGGTTGAAGAAGATAGTGGAAAGTGAACATGTGAAGTAGATCAGAGAATGCAGATATGAGATTGATGATTAGGATATTTGTTACCTCATTATCTGTTTTGAACCAAATAATGTGCATTTAATTCTATTTCCCTCTTTCGGTTTTATCTGTATTTAATCATGCACCTTTTGTTCCTTATGTTTTGCCTTTTCTGTCCCATTGAATCTACCGGTTGAACCTGTGAGTTGGTTCAAGGTTCAAGGTTCAACTGGTCCTCTTGCGTGGGTCGCGACTTTGTAATATTATTAAACAAGCAAGTGTAAATGTGTTAAGTCGGTCTTGAAATTGAACTTTGAACCATTTACAAATTGGTTCAAGGTTCAAGGTTCAATGTCTCCCTTTATGTTTGTTAAAGGTCTTTGCTCGTTCCTGGTGTTGTGTTGAGCCGCAAGTTGAGAATTCTTTGTTTTTCGTTGAATTGAACTTGAACCATTGAACTCCTTGCAAGTTGGTTCAAAGTTCAAAAGTTCATTCCAAGTTTGGCCCCGAGGACATTAATAACACTGAAGGTGGCGCGACAAAAGGAATATTCTTAACATCTTATAATTTAAAATTCTAAATTTAGAAAGAAATCATGAAAGCATTAACCGTTTGTGCGGAGTTGATGTGTAATTAAGAAAGTGTCAGGTTCCTATCATATCATTGGTTATCTCACACATTCAAATAAATCATTATGAGGCATGTATAGATGTTACTCAGCTGTTTTCCATTTTCTTAACATGTGAATTCTCAAAATTGTAAAAGTTGTAGCTACTATTATTGAAGGAGCCAAAGACGCCGAAGGTAATTTCAACTCCATTCTTCCGAGGGTTTCACAGATTCCATGGTGGTCACAAGTGAGTTTTGATAATTTCCCTCCACTGTATTATTAGCTCAGAAGGTCAGTCAGTGTAGGATAAATCTTTTGTTTTGGAATAGAATTTTGTCCTGTTTAGGAATTGTTTGATAAATGTAAAAAGTGGCCACATTGAGGCTGACTCTTCCAAAACTTGGTCATACATCATGTCTGGTTAGTATACTTCCAGAGTTGAGTGACACCTCTTTGGCCCAAGCTAACTTGGGAGATTTCTTAGAGAGAGCTAAAAACCTTGGGGTGGGTTCAATGATGGAGAGGATAGTTAGAAGTGGCCTGATAGAAGCTACTGCTTTTTCAATTGCCGCTCCTTGTCCAAATTTAGTAATAGCATGCATGAATAAATATGATGCTGATAACAAGTGCATTAGCACTAGTAGTGGTGAGCTGTTAGTGGAGATTAACAAAGAGACATTAATGGCTGCAATGGGAATCCCACATAAGGAGCCATGAGAAGACTGGTCAATTGGGACCTCATATGCATTTTATCTGAGAAGAAAAGCACATATAGAAGCATTATTGCAAGGAATTGGCTTCTGAAGCTTCAAAAAGGGGGGTCCCGGTTACCTAAGCCTCTAACCAGAGAAAATTTCATCACATAGGTGTGAGACATTGTCACACTGTTAAATAGACTTAAAGGGAACTCACACTCTTTTTATTGGGAGGATTGGATGTACTTCTATATCCAGGTGTTATTAGCTGGTGAGAAATACCTTGATTGGGTGCAAAATGTCACTGAAAGGCTCCATGAGGGTTTGAGAAACTTTGTTGGAATGTCCAACTTTTACATGTCTTCATATTTATTCTATATATTGTCTTGTACTAGAGACTAAAAAGGATTGTATAATGAGCCTTGGGTAGACGGCATGAAGGTTTATGACTATTACCCTTACCTGCAATAAGAGAAATATGCAAAGCATTTCACTAGATGGAATGATGTTTTCGCAGGAAGGCTTGCCTTGGAATTGCAAGGAGATATTAATAAAAGAATGTCAGCCGAGGCCATGGAGTTGATTAGCATATATGGAAGCTATTTCATTTAGTTTCCCATATTTACTTACATTTGAGTGGGCGGTTTTGAAGGGGAGCCATCCAAATTACCTAGATATGCCTTTGATAGTTATGTGCTAATTGAAGTAAGCCGATAGTTGACTAATATTGTTAAAAGGTTAGGGACAAAGGGTAAATCCAGAGTTGTTTTCCCTATTGAACTTGGTTATTACAGTTGTAAATCTATATCTGATGCCTTGAACCTAGAATTGGAGTTCAAGAAAATGAATTTGCAACCTTACATTGCCAGGTGAAAGTTTGACAGTAGAAGATATGCTGTAGAAAACTTGAATGTGGATGACCATTTCTTCTATGAACCTCAGTTAGAAGATTACTGGGAAAACTATGGTGATAAATTTGAAGTGAGGAGGAGATTATGGTCGACGTTCACTTTAAAGTTGCCCATTAATGTATCAGGTGTACAAGAAGAAGAAAGGGAAGATGTCTTGGATCCCGAATTCAATGAAAGGGCTCAAGGACAGCCAATTCCTAAAATTGACTGGGATAGAAGAGAAGAAGAAAATATTCAAGTCAAGTCCTTCAATGTCATAAGAAGAACAAAAATATGGCTAAGGGATCAAAAGTTTAGAAAGGAGTCAATCATGACTCCCCATGAATTAACAGTTGGTCCACATGCTACAACTCAGATTCCTACTTCCTCCTCTAACAAGATTGTTGATATTGCAGGTGACACAAGGCCAATTATTGAAAAGATTCAACCTAGAAGATCAAAGAGGTAACCACTGAGTTCTTCAGTAGTTCAAGTTACTCGCTCAAGGAGAAAAAATAAGAACAAAGAACCAATGGTGAATCAAATTGTTGTGGACTTGGATCCAGGTGAAGAAACTGAAGTGACAATGGATCAACAAGTGTTGAGTAACCCTCCAGTGCAGGATGTGGATGCTGGTAAGGAACTTGAAGAAGAGATAAATCCTATGAGAACTATGATTATTGTCAACCCCCTTGATGCTCAGACACCTCCGCCACCTCCGCCACCTAAAGAAACTTCCAACACTTCCCGGTGGCTAGGGGCTTCGATTGGGAAGAAACATAACATTGTTCCTATTACAATTCCCATGGAGGATATGGTAAGAAAGTGACTTGGGAAAATATCTAAACCCAAGAATCTCAAAACACAGGAAATGATGGAATTTGATGAGGAAATAGGTCATTGGATAGCTGAAGTAGCTAAGCCCATCTCGGATAGAGATCCAGAAAAGTCCACTGAGAATGATTTTACTGTGGAGAAAATTGACCTGGGAGTTGCTTCAAGAGTTGTAGATGCTAAACATCTGGAATCCTCCACAAAGAGGATGGTATCCAGGTCTTGGAAAGATGAGAAGGACAAAAAGGAGTTGAAATGGGTAGTCACCTAGATGACAGAGTACATCAATGCCATACATCATCCGAGCCCTTAGCCCCTATCTCAGATGACATTGTCCTTTGACCCCAAATCACCGGTGAATTAGAAACTGTTAGATCAAGTCCAAAGGAGCCACATGATAGATGAAATATTTGATGAGTGGCTTGATTCTATAGTACAATAGGGTACAAACTACATTGCCAGCCTGGTCAAAGTATATGACAACGCCATAACTATGAGCAAAGAGTTAGAAGTAGAAGTCATTGCATGGGAAAATGAAAGAACCAAATGGGTAGCAGTCTTGGCACAGATGAATGATGTGCAAAAATTTGGCATTATGAAATTACTAACTAAGAAGCCAGTAGAAAACCTGGATGACAACATGCTGTATGTGTCAAAAAAGAATGTCGAATGGAGAAATTCTATCATCAAGCAAGGACATGAAGAATCTGCCAAATTACTTAAAGGATCAATGGAATTGATTGATACAATGGAGAAGGATCTAAAGTGCATCGATATACAACTCTTAAAGGAGGATGGATAGATAATTGAACCTGCAATAAATATGGCCAAGATCTTCAAAGAAAGAATACAACTTGTTAAAGAGACAAAGTCTCTAACCACATACGACTTTTATAAAGTGGCCAGAATAGAATCGATGTTGACAGTTTGCTTTGATCACTTGGGAAAACATAAAGAAAAAGTTATGCATGTGAACATGGACAAGGAAGTTTGGAAGCAACGTATCCTACACATTGGACTCCTACATTTTCAGGTTATCCTAAATTTATCAGCAACACATCTGAAGTGGTGAAATGTGCGTGGTGTCGCGAGAAAGCAGGATAAATCAATGGCCACTTCTTCCATGATGGAGTCCTGACCGGCTTACGGATGAACTGTCATCCTATTTATGACATTTGTTTATTTTAGTTTTATAGAGTTCAAAACAGGTAGTTTCCTTTAACTCTTGGGTAGAGTTTAAACGTTTAGGGTTATTTTCAAACAAACTATTGGCCTGGGAGTTATAAATGTAATTAAGCAAGCTTTGTTTAAGGTCTGAAATACTTTGATTTAGAGGAACAAACTTAATTGTCTTTGGATTTTCAGTGCATATATTTTTTGGTACTTGAATGAAATAATATTTTGGTATGATCTCCAAATCTGTGTGTTTGAAAGATTAACAATCTTTGTTGGGATGTATGCTTATGTGTGAAATATGCTATTTCAGTACCGGTTCTTTCTCAATCTCTGAATTCATTGATTTTCTTCATTTAAAAGGTATTTCATTGTCGTTTAAATGGCTCTGATCCCCCTTGTCTTGTGAGGAATGAGCGAGAATCAATCAGTGTTTACACTCCTTTGAGTACTTTGGGTGGAATAAGTTGTATATTGAATGAATATGTGCAGGAGTAAAGTCTGTGAGATTTATGCTTATAAATAAATATTTTGTAGCATTATTTTGTGTTGATAAATGAACGCAAAAGCCTTTCTCGCTTTCTGGTGAAAAGTGCATTTGTTTATGAGTTATTTGCATAAAAATTTATTGAAAATCTTATGAGGAGTTGCACTCTTATGTAGAGGATGAACCTAAATTTGGTTCATCCAATTGTTGGTTCATTTGATTTTTCATGAAAGGGTATGTACGAGTCAACATTTTAAAAAAATATATTAAAATTAAAGAAAAGGCCAATTTGTTAACCAAAAATATTGTTTCTAAGCTTGCACAGATTGTGATCTTGAAGCAAAATGATCTGGTGGAGATAATTAATCCGGATATTGCTATTGCCAATGAAGAAGTTCAAGAGCCTAAGAATCAGAATAATCCGAATACTCCGAGGTATGTGAAATTGAGTCATTTTGAGAATCAGATTATTGGTGATAAGAAAAAAGGTGTGATGACTAGAAGAAGACTTGCTGCTGAAGAGATATGCCCAATTTCTAGGATTGAGCCTAAAGATGTTGCTAAAGTATCTAAGGATAAGAATTGGATAAAAGATATGAAGGAAGAGTTGAATCAGATTGAGAAAAATAACACTTGGGAGCTTATTCTGAGACCTAAAGATAAGAATGTGATTGGTACTAAATGGGTGTTCTAGAATAAACTAAATGAAGCCAGTGAAGTGGTGAGAAGCAAAGAAAGATTGGTATGTAAGGGATACTCTTAGATGGAAGGTATTGATTATGAAGAAACTTTTGCTCCCATAGCTAGAATTGAAGCTGTTAGATTGGTGCCTGCATATGTTGCTTACAAGAATTTCAAGGTATATCAGGTGGATGTCAAGTCAACCTTTTTGAATGGTGATGTTGAGGAGGAAGTCTACATTGAGAAACCAGAAGGATTTTCATTATCAGATGAAGGAGACATGGTATGCAGATTGAAGAAAGCATTGTATGGATTGAAGCAAGCCCCTAGAGCCTCGTATGTTAGATTAGGTAAGTGCTTGATGAAGTTGGGATTTTGTAAAGGTACTGCTAACATTAGCTTATACTTTAAGGTTAAGAATAATAAAATTTTGATTGTTGAAGTGTTTCTGGATGATATTATTTTTGGCGGTGATGATGATTTGAGTATGAAGTTTGCTGATGATATGCAAAAGAAATTTGAGATGTCTATGGTAGGTGAGATGAAATTCTTCTTAGGATTGCAAATTACTTAGACTGGTAAAGATATTTTCATTTCTCAATCTATGTATGTGAAGGAACTATTGAAGAAATTTGGGTTAGCTGATTCTAAACCTGTTGGAACTCCTATGGTGGCTGGATGCAAGTTGTCTAAGAATGATGAAACTTAGAAAATTAATCAAACCTTGTACATATCTATGGTTGGTGGACTGCTATACATGACTAAGACTAGACCAAATATTATGCATGTTATTTGTTTGATGCAGGAGCAACCCCGGTTCATAGAAATCTTGCATCAACCAAAAACATTTTCTTTCTGTTTTGCTTTCTGTTTGCAGTTTCAACTTTTCTTTTTGCGTCTCTCGATTTTGGCTCACCAGATCCTGTGGAGTTGCATTCTACTTGAAGACTTGATTGGCTTTCTTATTTCCAAACCACATCACATTTGGATCATTTTTTGGTAAATTATCGCTATCAGTTTCCTTGACAATTTCTTGTTACCGATTGACAGTTTCTTATTACCGGTTGTCTAGACCTATTTTGGTGATCTACCAGAACCCCTTCTGAAGCTTGTAGGGCCTTGGGCATTGATTACGATGTTCCTTGGCGTGTGGCTGACCTTTTCCCATGATCTACACTTCATCGTTTGGATTTTCTGGAGAAATCTCTTGGCGGAGGCCAACCTTGTTGGTTTTACACGTTAGGTCTTGTTCTTCGGGTTTTGATCCCTTTTTGGGCCGATCGGATCCTTTGGATCACATATATAATTGTAATTGAATTTTAGAATGTAATCAATAGAAGAGTCAAGTAGCAAGACTATGCATACACTAATACATTTGGCCTCAAATTTCGACGAAGGTTTCCAACGGACAAGGCATTTTGTGATCAAATTTGATTTTTTTTTTTTCTAAAAATGCCCAATAACATCTAAATGTTGATGACGTTTTTTGGTGAAACCCGTGTTAGTTGTAATTCTGACGACCACATGCATTATTAAAAAAAAAGAAGAAGAGTGGGTTCATTTGAAAACCACACATGGCGGATTGAATTAACTCTTGACTTCCTTTGCCTCTGCCAATTCCTTTGTTTCTTTTGCCTCTTTCTCTGCCTCTGCCTCTACAAATTGGGTTCGACGTGTCCTTCTCCCTTTAACTCTCAACTTTTGAATTAACAACAAATTTATAGCTGAATGTTTTGTTATCTTTAAAGGCTAGCAGGGATATCGAAGGATTTAGTTTTAACTTGCTCTTGAACAAGACTATCACTTCAAGGGCATCTATATGAATTAACTTTTCTTGGTTTAAAATTGGGTTGTTTAGCAGGTGATATCAAAGAATTGAGTAGCTAGTTTGGAGGGTATCGAACTATTGGAGATGGCAAAATTCCTATAGATTTTCGCATGCCTGTAAATTCCCATGGACTTGCAGGTTGTGTGTTTGAATAATGTAAAGTTGGTTGTAGACAAGTTCATTTTAGAGTGTGTGTCTCATAAATTTGAGCTTGTCATCCTACCGATATGTTCTCATTTATTTGTTTTGGTTTACTTTCCTAATGTTGCAGTTCCTAGTTATTGAAAAGTCTTCCAACTATCAATTTTGTTAGATAAAGGCTAAAAGTATTCTATAAAAATTCAAAAATAAGTAAACCCTATTTACTATACTAGTATCAGGACATAAGCAGTAGTGATGTCCACATATTTATCTGAGTGATGTTACAAAATAGACTTCAACTTCCAAGTTTTGTCAAATCCACAGAAAAATCTTTTAAAATCAAATAAGGTGATAAGCGTTTGAATCTTCCATAGTTTAATTTGGTACCAGTTGTAGAGTGTGTTGGGATTCAATCTAATAGTTGGAAATTTTTCTTGAATGCCCCCTTATGCATATAGCCTTATTTTGCCCATCATATACAACAGATTTGAGAAATCTTTAAATGGATCTCCCTTAGTCAAATTTGTCTCGGTGTCGTTCCTCTTCATTCCACTTGCTATTATCATATGTTGAAAGTTGCAAAAGCCCAAAAAATTTCTCCGTCTAGGAAGGTTTTAGTCATTTTTCTCACTTTTTGTGGAGTTGCAGACTTTTTGTTGACTATTGGACTTATTCTAATTATCTAATATCTAAATCCAACCGTCAGTCCCACGTGGAAACTGTTTCTTCCCAAAACCATAGATTGGAAATCAAAGAGTTTTGCCACTTCTCTTAATGAATTCTGAATAAGTCTTGGCCACCAAACAAGAATGATCGATAGTTCAAATTCCCCCACACTCTAGGCTTCACTAAACCTAGGTGGGTGAACCTATATCTAAAACCTAAAACTGTAGGTTAAAGACTTTTCTATAGCGAATTTAGGAAATTAGGTGACTTCAAGATGGCAATTGTTTCTGAACCCAATCTTATTATCTAAAAACTATAACTGCTTTCTTGTAAATGAATGTTTATCAAGTAGTCATTGTACGAGTTAGAAATATAATTCCTTAATGAAACTTGCTTTGGAAATACTTGATTCAAATATATAAAATCAATAAAAGACCAGTGCCTTGATTCCTTACTACTTTCATATCTTTTCAAATGAAAAATCCTACATTTAACCTTAGCAACAATTTTAATAAGTTGTTAATGAAACAAGACCATTATCTCAAAGGCTTCCATATGAATTGCAATTAAAATGTGACATCCAGTTAGTCTTACTGAATTTAACTTTACTTTGAAAGACCAATAAGACAATTCAAAGTTTTCCAACCAATCCTTCAAACTGATATTCAAACTGAAATCAATCTTAATTACAACAACATAAGATGGCACAATGAAACAACCTATGTAAATAGATTTATCCAAGGAACTGATCAATCCATTGAAAAGATAGATAGCATCCTGAATGAGAAACACTTGAATCTTTATATTGAAAATAAAATACTTAAACCAGTTGATTTCAGTGCATATCCTCCATCAACTTGGTACTTCCAGACAACGAGTTCATAAGAAAATGCATAGAGATTGTCTTGATAAAAAAACTATAAAATTGTGATATTTGTCTCTCCTAAAAGATCCTCCACATATAGATGAGGATTTGGTTGAAAAATGAAAGGGCATACCCTTTCATTAAACTAAAATTAACAAAAAACTAACTAGAAACTAACTACCTAAAAACTGCCCTAACAAACTAAAACTATAAAATACAAAGTCACATCTTTAAATATCTTTAGATATCTATGGGTGGTCTCCAAGCATTTGATCTCACTTCTAAATGTGCTTCAAATATCCCTCTGATTTGTAGGTATCTGCATCGTAGATAATATCTTTGACCACAATCTCCAAAGTGATGAAGTTTTCCATCTACTCGATTGTCTTTGTCATGTCAAGTACATCAGACCAGGAAATGTTAAGGGAAGCATTGAGAAGACTTTGGCACTCCATAATCCATTTATCCTTATCCTCAATCTGTCCATTCTGATCTTCAATTTCTGGAAAACCATGTTGTACTATTTCCTTACATTCATTAAATTCATTTTGCAATTTTGTGTCAAAGTCTTCATTCTTTCTCAAAAACTTTTGTATTCCTTTAATGACTTCAGTATCTGTATTGGCCATTGCCTTATCAAGCAACAGAGTTCCTAGTGTGTTATAAATCCGGTTGTGAGATATTGCATTATTCATATTCTTTTGATAAACAACCCAAAAATCTTCAAGGAAAAAAATAAAACAGAGGCTATGTCAGCCCTCACAGTTTGCATTTTCCTTTTCAATTTTTTATTTTACAGTTGCACTTCCTCACATTTTATTTTCCACTGAGACCCATCATGGATTTGTGGCACAGGCTATCCTCCTCTTTTTAGCAATTCTTCATATAATCCATTGTACTAATCTCTTTCTTTGATCACTTTGACCAATTATGCTTTATTAAATTTTGAAATGTCATACCCATATCAGTAGTAACAATGGGATCTACTTCACCAACTTTCAATTTCATCATGTGACCAAAGGCTTTATCCACATCAATGATTTTTAGCCTCTTATTTGGAGGGTAAAGAGCCTATAAAAGAAAAGCCTCTTCATTCTGGTCAATTCTAGGGCTGACATACACATCATTTACCCCCTGAATATCCAACTTAAAATCCTTATTCTCAGAGTGTAACATGCTATCAAAAATAAATGACGCACTCATGTCCCATCCTGGAAAGATGACGATGCTTGCTTCACTAAGAAGTTGTCTTCCCCTTTAAGGGGTTATAGTGGTCAATTCTAAACTGATTTCTTCCTTTAGTTTCCCCAACAATTTTGATTCTTTTTCAGGGGTTACATTTGGGATAGAGTCTCTCAGTTTTTCCCCTTTGAAATTATATAAAAAGGATTTAAATTCTTTTGACTTAATAAAAACATCATCAGACACAAAGGTAGAATACTCATCGTATCTTGCATCACAATGAATGTTCAACCTGACAACAATTTTCTCTTGCATGTTTGGCTCTTCTGCTATGTCTGGTGCTTGATGCCTAGATACCACCTCAAATTCTTCGGACTCGCCTTCACTCTCTTATTCTTCAGTTTCCATTTCTTGCAATCTCTTTTTCTTTTCTTCCAATTTCTTGTTTAATTCATCAATGGCTATCTAGGCCTCTTCCTCCTCCATGTTTCTAAACATGTCCTCTGCTTCCAAGTAAACATGAAGATAATCTCCCATATTTTGACTTTTCTTGCAATTGTGAATATACCCCTGTTGTCACTCAAATTGCACCCGTAATGCACAAGCTGAAAGCTCAAGCAACTTGGTGACACATGGGATAATTCTTAGGCCTGTGGGTTGCCTATAGTGAGAATTAACCTCTAGATAAAGGGTCGGTTCGCTGTGAATAACTCTAAATCTTGCCGAGAAAAGGGATAGGAAGTAAAAAAAATGAAACTAGAAAGACTTTGCAAATGCTAAACCAAGGTGAAGCATCAACAAGATATCTCAAAAATGACAGAAATACACTCCTAAAAACACCAATCTGCACAAATAAATTTTTGGTTCATAGAACATAAATATTTCATGTAAAGGATTTAAACTTCAATAAATTGAAAGGAAAGAAAACTTTCACGATCAACCAAATGAAACAATTTATCACAATACACAACCTGTGACTTACAAATGAGACAAAATTTTTAAAGGTTATCTAGACAATAACATAATAAACTAGCTCTCAATCATGAATAAGAAATGAACTCCAAAGATATAGGGCATAAGCTGATAATTTTATTCAGTATTTTTTCATACAACTGCACATGAGCTACACGAATGTATTCTTTGCTAAAACCAACAAGAGAATGATCAAGAACTCTCCAAGAAAGCTAATTTTTTTTCACTTTATACAAAAACCTTCCAAAAGGTAGAGGAAAAGTGACTCCAGAATGACTAAAGATGAACTCCCACTGAAAATATCTCTTTTGAAAACTGATCCTTTAGTAGAAATTAAAAGCCACCAAAATAGGCTCAAAATCATGAGAAAAACTCATGCAAACTTTCTCTCAAGCTTAAATCGGACCCCAAACTACCTGATGACTTCTCCTCATTTCGCGCTGAGTCCACCTGGATGCTACCAGTTACTTGACCATTTGACTTAACCGCCTGCATTAAACGTCAACACATGACAAATTAACATTGAACCATCGGGACTGCTGATGGCTTGTCGCTATGTCGCGAGGATTAACATTTAGGCACCTTTTCATTGCGGTATAGCGACAACCAGTAGATCTTCAGGAACCTGTTCTCTTTTTAACCACTTTAACCTTCAAAATGGGCCCACTTTTGAGTCACTTGTCTACAGACCCTTGCCATTGTAGTGCACTTTTGACTTCATTTTGAAAGTTTGTGTTTTAGCGAGACTTACCCCGATGAAGTCACCAGCGGTTGGAGTGAGTCAAAGTGGAACCATCGGCTATCGGCGAGAGTGTTTTCCACCTACCCCGATAACTTGATGAGGTCACCAATGGATTGGAGCAAGTAGAGTGAGTTCGGAGTGGAGCCATCGGGTATCGACAAGACTAGTTTTTGTGTCGCTCGATGACCCAATAGGAACGCATACAGTTTGGAGTGCACCATCGGTTATTGGCCCAACATGTTTGGGAGCTACACCGATAACCCAATGGGAAAGCATACTATTTTGGAGCGCACCATCGGATATCGGTGAGAGTGTTTTGACGTTACGCCGATAACTTGATAAGAAGGTGCACAAGTTGTAAACTGTCATCGGTCATCAGAGAAAATGTTTTTATGTTCGTGGCCACCACTAGGGCACCACCTAAGCATGACTGGTATTCATTTCGGGCTTCTCAGGACCTCGGTACAGCGACAGCTGCTAATAGCCCCAAAATTTTACTCCACCGTTGATCCTCCTCGAATTTGCCGTTGGATCTTTCACATCACCGACTGATCTTCCTTGATCTGCGCGACCTTTACCTTGGTTGATCTTCTCACTTCTTTCGCGTGTCACCACGTGTTACCCCCTGATTGGCTCCAGGCTCCTTGTACTGACACCTTAGCACGACCTCACTAATCGCTAGAATGAAGCTCTCCATAACTGTTTGCCTTAACTTCTTGCATTAATTGCTAGCCATAGTCCACCATTAGTGGTTTGTCACCATGTCGGATGGAATAACCATCATGCACCTTTATGTTGCAGTATAGAGACCATCGTCGGATCATCTGCGATCATTGTCCGATCTGCCTGACTTGCTTGACCGATAATTTCTTCTCGCCAGCTTGTCACAAAATTTGGATGCCTTGAGATGCGCACGCATGCGAGGTCCACTGGGCCACGAGCCACTTCTTGCCAAAAGCCCTTAAGCTTTGACACTATAGTTATATATGTTCTTATATTTAAATGCGATAAACTCCCTCTGCACTACCAATATGGGATAAATGCTTTCCCTTGAAAGTTCATTTCTTTTGTAAACCCAACTTGGCGCCCAGGTAAAAAATGCCTTACACAGGCCAATTGCATTTGTTTTGAAGTTTCTTTTACCTTCCATCAGCCACATAGGGGGTTTGGCGATACACTTGCCAAATGAATTTTCCTAAAGGTTTGATAAGCCACACCATTCTTGAAAGTGCAATGGAGCATAAATATCCATGTGATCTATTTATCTTTGTAACACCCATCTCCATCAGCATGCTGGGCTCAACCCTCGTGGGAGACACATTTTAACCCACATGCTGTATTTTACTTTTCCTGTATCTACACATGAAGCAAACAAGCTAAAAAAATAGTGCATATCTAATTTCTTGCTAATGATTTGACCTGATATTTGCTGATTTGCTTGGCACTTTTCAATATGAATGAAAGCAAGGCCTCATTAGACCACCAAATTTAGCACGTGCAAAAATTTGGTAACAATCCCTTAGGGTCATAATTGACCCTAGCAACATATTTGAACAAATTGTATTCTTCAATCAGTTTCCTATCAATGGCTTCATAAGCCTTTGTTGATACAATAGTAAAATCGCCAAAACTAAGAGTCTCAAGAAGGAAAGTCTGCTTATGCATATCTCAAAATTGTTTGGCATTTGAAACACTTAATTGTCTCACAATCTCTAGATAAGCAATTCTGTCTAGTACAAGTTTTGGGAATAGATATGGGGTTCCTTCGAAACCATAAATCCTGAAGCAAGTAAAATCCTTGTGAACAAATCATTCGCCCCAGTTGTGATTGACAAAACCTCTTTCATAAAAAATAACAGGTCTAAGAAATATTTTAACTTCAGTGGAAATAGATCCTTCACATGGGACACCATACATATGGTATAATGGCTTTACTATTATCTCTTGAAACTTGATGTAGTTTGATTTCACATATTGTGAATCCCAAACTGATGTCCACATTTGTACTGGTTTTTCTTTACCTTCTTTGTCCATTGTGCTCAATTTTAAATTCATTGGCCACATACCCCTAAATCTTCCATACAATAAAATCAAATGCATTAACAATGAGTAAAACTTGAAAGTGGGCTCCCTATTATCTCTGAGGTTCAAGAAACCTTCATGTAATTTTTGTATAAGATAAGTAGCATAATCAAAGGGTCTTGGCTCATACATCTGTAAATTTTCTATTAACACCAACGAACCAATATTAGCTACATCAAGGACCTCTATACCTCCAACTTGTCCGCATGACATATAGGTGTACTGTAAGTAGTGTCTGAAAATGTCCATGTTGAATGAGAGACCATCCTCTTCGGTTAGAATGCCCTTATCAACCCTGTGGAAAGCTAAGTTCCACCCTTTATAAGTAGTATCCATTTTAACAAATTCCTCCTCTAGTTCTTCAAACGACAAGGGTACATCAAGGTTAGGGTCTAAGCTAAAAACTTCATCTATGGTGCCACGGCTAAATCTGATAAACACTTCGCCATTTGGAAACTGAATGCATCTCTGTTGGCATATGTGCAGAGTATGATGACATGATGATATTGTATGTTGTCATTAATGTCAATATGCTGAAGAGTGAACTGGTATATTGAAGTAAGCATCTTGCAAGAGAACCGATATGATGTTGTGAACCGATATATGTGAAAAAGTGAAGCGGTATGTCTATCCAAGTGAACCGATATGTTGGAATGTTAACAGTTATATGGAATGTTTTGTATCAATGTTTCATATGGTATGACTACCGGTTGGTAGTCTTAGCTTCAGGGTTTTCGGTTGAAGTATTCCAAGCCTATGTGATTCAATCAATGCCATTGTGTGATGAGTTAGCATTGTAATAAAGAACAGATTGTGTTGCCATGTCACCCTTGTGCGCATGAAGGATATTGATCCTATCTACCTTTGGAATGTATGAAGTCTCTATAAACAACGGAGAATGCGTGATGGGTTATCAACCTCCAAGAAGTGGTGAAGAACAAACATTGTAGAATTTCTTGAGATCTATTCAAGACGGTTGTAATCAATGCAATACGTTCAATGGTTAGGATTGAACCGACTGAATTGCTTAACCTAAATGTTTAGGGTTTAGGGTTTATGCTACCGACCTATATTTCCTATAAGGTCGATGTTGTTTTTCATGTTTAGGTTGTTGGCAAATGTTGTGTGTATCTAAGTGCAGAGATACATGATTCTTGCCAGACCAGATAAGAGAATAGGTACCTGCAGAGTGTGATTGCAGAAGGAAGGAACTAAAGCGGATCTGTATTGGCATTGAAGTGCTGTTACCAGATCATTGTAATATCTATTGACCTCTAACCACTTCAACAATTGTAAAATCCCTTAACAGGGTAGCTTTAACCGACTTGCTGTAAATCCTTTAATAGGGTGACTCAAAACCATTGAGTTCTTAAAATCCTCTAACAAGGTAACCTTTAACAGGGTTTAACCCTTAACCGGGTGATCCCTAGTAGGATTGGTTCCTAACAGAACCTATTGTAAAGTGTTTAACCAGACTAGGCTCCTAATAGAGTGGACTTCAAAAGGGTTCAAAGAACAACTTGTGGGTATGTGTGATGCTTTTCATGTGATGCTTTGTTATTCTTTGTCAAGCGGTAAAGCATGGTGACCAGTAAGTCTTTACATTTTTGTCGATGTATTACTAGTGTATGCATATGGGTGAAGTGGAAATAAGATGTTAGATTGTGTGGAAAGTTGAGTTACGAGTTTATGTCTTTCACATTCTTATTGTGTTTAACCGATAGTAATCTGGTTTAGACCAGTGTTATTGCTTGCCAGTCAAGTGCAGTGTTCTTAGTCAAACCGGTTCAAGGATAAGTATTTTTGTCAGTACTGATTCACCCCCCCTCTCAGTACCGGTTTGGTACTAACTGTTCATCATTGATTCAACAATTGGTATCAGAGCATCCTATAGGTCCTCTATGTTGTAAGATTAACCACTTGAGATAAAGATGCTACTCTAATGATGAAGAGGGAAGGTCCAAAGTTCAACAGAGACAACTTTAAAATATGGAAGGACAGAATGAAGATATACATCAGAAGCATGGGTACTCAACACTGGAGCTATGTTGAGAATGCTTATGTTATCCCTACCGGTACTCTCACTGATGATCAAAAGAGAGAAATTCAGGAGAATGGGCAAGTCATGGAAGCCCTAATCAACAGTTTATCTGACATTGAGTTTATTGATGTTCAAGATAAAGAGAATCCCAAAGAAGTATGGGATGCCCTTGAGAATATCTATGGCAGTGATGAACATGTAAAACAAGCTAAGAAAGAAAGCCTTAGGGTAAAGTTTGAAGACATGCGGATGGTTGAAGGAGAGACCATTCAACAATATGGAATAAGAATCAAAACTATTGTTGGAGATATCAAGAGTGCAGGTGGTAAAATTGAAGATTCCACTATTAGCAAAGTTTTGAGATCCTTATTACCGATCTATGCAATAAGGGTTGCTTCTATTCAGGAGTTGAGGTTTGTAGACAAGACAAAGGTATCCCTGGCCTCCATCATTACAAATTTAATAGCTTATGAGCTAAATAATTATGATGAAAGTATTCAGAAGATTGAATCAGCCTTTAGAGCATCTGCTGCACCATCTAGAAAAGGCAAAAAAGCTAGTACTAGTGGTGAACCAAGACAAAGTAGAGAAATGGATGATGAGGAGATCCTGATGGAATTTGAAGCTCTTCTTGCTAAGAGACTTCCTAAGGGAACCGATAAATACAGAGGTAAGCTTCCTTTGAAATGATTTTCTTGTAATCAGATAGGACACATTGCTGTAAACTTCCCTAATGGTGATAACAAGGACAAACCAAAGAGGTTCAAGAAGTTCAAAGGAGGAAACCAAAGAAACTGTTTTGTAGTAGTTGATGAAGGTGTCACTGATGAGGAATCAGAAGATGAAGAAAATGAAGATTTTGTGTTTGTAGCAGTCAAGGAAGATGTGTTAGATAAGAAGGCTCTTGTCTCCTGCTTTAATAATTCCAATGAGTGGATTATTGACAGTGGTTGTTCTCACCATATGACTGGTGACTGGAGTAAGTTTCTATCTTTGGAAGAGTATGATGGTGGTGTGGTTCATTTTGGTAATGATGCACCATGTATGGTAAAAGGCAGAGGGTCCATCTCTCTGAATGGAAGAAGCAGTGTTGACAATGTGTATTGGGTAGAAGGTCCCAGACACAACCTTTTGAGTGTTGCTCAACTGAATGATAATGGACTCACTTTGGAATTCAAAAATGGAGTGTGAAAAATCAAAGGAAAGAATGGTGAACTGATGGCTACTGGTATGCAGACCAAAGGTAACCTATTTCAGCTAAATGCTAATATCAGTACATGTCTAATGGCTAAGTTTGAGGATAGCTGGATATGACATAGGAGACTCTGTCATGTAAACTTTGATAATATTGTGAAGGCCAGTAAGATCAAGGTAGTTAGAGGATTGCCTATGCTGAGCAAACCGGAGAATCCTTTGTGTAGAGAGTGCCAACTGGGGAAAATGTCTTCCTCAACCTTCAAAGGTAAGCCTTTCACTGCAGCTAATTTACTTGATCTTGTGCTTACTAATTTGTGTGGTCTTATGAAAACTAGGAGTGTGCAGCGAGATAGGTATTTTATGATTCATACTGATGATTGCTCAAGAATGATGTGGGTCACATTCTTGAAGGACAAATCTAAAGCTTTTGGAAAGTTCAAAGCCTTCAGAGCACTAGTTGAAAAAGAAAGTGGTAAGAGGATTAAGTGCTTAAGAACTGATCAAGGAGGAGAATTCACTTGTAGTGAATTCAACAAATACTGTGAAGAAAATGGCATCAAGTGGCAACTATTTGCCCCTGGACTCCACAACAGAATGGCCTAGCAGAGAGGAACAACAAGACTGTGGTTGAAGCAGCTAGAACTATGTTGATCCGAGGGAAGGTTGCTCACACCTTTTGGAGAGAAGTGGTGAGCACTACAGTCTACACAATGAACCAGGTACTCATCAAAAAGGGTAAGGATAAAACTCCTTATGAGTATTGGATTGGTAAGGCACCAGTGGTAAGCTACTTCAGAGTGTTTGGTAGTAAATGTTATATCAAGATGAGTGAACATCAAAGCAAGTTTGATGCTAAATGTGATGAGGGAATATTTCTAGGATATTCCACAAAGAGCAAAGCTGTCAAATGTTTTAACAGTAGGACTCAGAGAATTGTTGAAATCATCAATGTTAGAGTTGATGAAACCTCTAAGAAATTTGAGGAAACCAGCGGCGAGCAAGTAGGAGATGAACTGGTTGTAACCTTCTGGGAACCAGTTATAAAACAACCTAGCACTAGTAACAGTGCTCCTACACCAGTAGATGCTGATGCTGATGAAGATGAGGATGAAGAAGAAAAGCAAGAGGAAACAACTAAGATCATTCCTAGGTATGTAAAACTGAATCATGATCCAAAGCAGATCATAGGAGACAAGGATGCAGGAATTATTACAAGAAGAAAGGTCAGAGAAAACTCTTGCATGATCTCTGAATTTGAGCCTAAATCATTCAGAGAGGCACATAAATATGAAGATTGGATCAAGGCAATGGAAGAGGAACTTGATCAGATAGAAAATAATGGTACATGGTCTTTGGTACCAAGACCAGAGCATTAAAATGTCATTGGCACCAAATGGGTTTTCAGAAATAAGCTGAATGAAGATGGCTCAGTGGTTAGAAATAAAGCCAGACTGGTGTGTAAAGGATATGGCCAAGAAGAAGGAGAAGTTAGTGACATGGTGTGTAGGCTACATAAGGCCTTGTATGGACTAAAGCAGGCACCTAGAGCATGGTATGAACTCTTGCACTCCCATCTTGTGAAGATTGGATTTGAGAGAACAAGTGAGGATAGTAATATCTACTTGAAGTCAGAAGTAGATCAGATTCTAATCTGTGAGGTATTTGTTGATGACATAATTTTTAGAGGAGATGAGAAGATGAGTCATGATTTTGCAGATGAGATGAAAAAGGAGTTTGAGCTGTCACTTATAGGGGAGATTAAGTTCTTCATCGGACTACAGATTCAACAAATGAAAGATGGAATCTTTATCACTCAGTCCAAATATGTCAAAGAGGTATTCAAGACCTTTGGCATGGAAGAAAACAAACCGGTTGGTACACCGATGGTGACCGGTTGCAAATTATCAAAAGAGGATGACTCAGGGTTGGTAAATGAGAAGGAATATCGATCAATGATTGGTAAATTGCACTATGTAGTACATAGCAGACTAGACATTGCACGTGCAGTGGGCATTACTGCATGGTTCCAGAAAAGCCCAAGAGAATCCCACTTGGTAGCAGTCAAGCGGATTCTGAGATATCTGAAGGGAACTATTGACTATGGATTATGGTATCCATACAGTAATGATTTCAACCTGAAAGTGTTTACAGATGCTGACTGGCATGGTAATGTGGATGACTAGAAGAACACAATTGGTGGTGCATTCTTTCTTGGTGGTAGACTAGTCTCATGGATGAGTAAGAAGCAGAGTTGTATCAAAGTTCCTGTATCTGAACCGGTAAGTATATTTTGTGACAACACAAGTGTGATTAACATCTCCAAGAATCTGGTTTTACATTCTAGAACCAAGCACTTTGAGCTTAAGTATCATTTCTTAAGGGAAAAGGTTCAGAACAAAGAAGTTGTACTGGAACATGTTTCTAGTAAGGAGTAGTTAGCAGACATATTCACCAAGCCTCTACCAAAGGCTACCTTTACCTATTTGAGAGGGGAATTAGGGGTGCTCCCCCTTCAAGAGGTGAACCAAAGGTGTGTGCTCCACATCAGTCAAGACTTACATTGATATATCTTTTTCAGGATTGGTGTGATGAAGGATGCTACTCCTTAGGGGGAGCAACATAATAGAACATAGATGTATATGCCTCCACTTTGGCATTGCTATCAAAGCGGGAGAAGATGTGAAGCAAAGAGATATCTTTGTATATTGCCATCAATGCCAAAGGGGGAGATTGTTGGCATATGTGCAGAGTATGATGACATGATGATATTATATGCTGTCATTGATGTCAATATGCTGAAGAGTGAACCGGTATATTAAAGTAAGCATCTTGCAAGAGAACCGGTTAAGCATCTTGCAAGAGAACCAGTATGATGTTGTGAACCAGTATATGTGAAAAAGTGAATCGGTATGTCTGTCCAAGTGAACTGGTATGTTGGAATGTGAACTGGTATATGGAATGTTTTGTATCAAGGTTTCATATGGTATGACCACCAGTTGGTAGTCTTAGCTTCAGGGTTTCCGGTTGAAGTATTCCAAGCATGTGTGATTGAAATGATGACATCATGTGATGAGTTAGCATTGTAATGAAGAACAGATTGTGTTGCCATGTCAACCTTGTGCGTGTGAAGGATCTTGCATGAACGAGATTGATCCTATCTACCTCAGGAATGTGAGAAGTCTCTGTAAATGACGGAGAATGCGTAATGAGTTATCAGCCTCCAAGAAGCGGTGAAGAACGAATGTTGGAGAACATCTTGAGATCTATTCAAGACTATTGTAATCAATGCAATATGTTCAACGGTTAGGATTGAATCACCTGCTTAACATAAATGTTTAGGGTTTAGGGTTTATGCTACTGACCTATCTTTCCTATAAGGTCGATGTTTTTTTTCATGTTGAGGTTGTTGGCAAATGTTGTCTGTGTATCTAAGTGCAGAGATACATGATTCTTGCCAGACCAGATAAGAGAATAGGTACCTGCAGAGTGTGATTGCAGAAGGAAGGAACTAAAGCAGATCTGCATTGGCATTAAAGTTCTATTACCAGATCATTGTAATACCTGTTGACCTCTAACCACTTCAACAATTGGAAAATCCCTTAATAGGGTAGCTTTAACCGACTTGTTGTAAATCCTTTAACAGGGTGACTCAAAATCATTGAGTTCTTAAAATCCTCTAACAAGGTAACCTTTAACAGGGTTTAACCCTTAACCAGGTATTTTAGCCATCCCTTAACCGGGTGATCCCTAGCAGGATCGGTTCCTAACAGAACCTATTGCAAAGTCTTTAACCGGACTAGCTTCCTAACAGAGCGGACTTCAAAAGGGTTCAAAGAACAACTTGTGGGTATTCATCCCCACCATGGTTTTTACCAGTTGGGTTTCCACGTGAAAAATCTGTGTGTTATGTGTGATGATTTTCATGTGATGCTTTGTTATTCTCTATCAAGCTGTAAAGCATGGTGACAAGTAAGTCTTTACATTTCTGTTGATGTATTACTAGTTTATGCATATGGGTGAAGTGGAAATAAGATGTTAGGTTGTGTGGAAAGCTGAGTTACTAGTTTATGTCTTTCACATTTTTACTGTGTTTAACAGGTAGTAATCTGGTTTAGACCAGTGTTATTGCTTGCCAGTCAATTGCAGTGTTCTTAGTCAAACCGGTTCAAGGAAAAGTGTTTTTATCAATACTGATTCACCCCCCCTCTCAGTACCAGTTTGGTGCTAACTGTTCATAATTGATTCAACAATCTCTTCACAAAATTGTAATTTTAGACCAAGACTTCCATCAATATGATATTTATGAAAATATTTGGAACAACTATTTTACCTAAGTTGGTTATCCATGGGTTACAAATTGACACTTCTCCGTCCTTTCTCAAAAAATGAAACAGGAAGAGTTCATAACCTCTCACCTTTTTCCACACATCTCCAACCCCTATAAACCTGTCCTCAAGCTGGTCTTTTCTGGGCAAATGTTGTTTCAACCTCCTTGATTTTGGGCCTAGGGACTGCAATTGATCAATGATATCTTGATTTAGTTTTTGTGCAGGAGGGACTTCTGTTGTTTTGGATTTTTTAGACATGGATTCAAAGCCCTTAGCAGTCCTCTTTCTTCCTGATGAACTTGCAACCTCCATGATGCATGATGAATTGTTAGTAATGATTATCAGTTTGTGTGTTTTTTACTAAGATGCAACCTGCATTTTGTTCTTAGTTTGCCTCATGTGAGGCATCAATCTACTCAATTGCACACATTAAATACATGCTACTTTGGTTTCAGTTTTGAATTGTATATGTAACAACTCATCGGTATATGTTTTCCCGATGAATTACTCCCTCAGCGCCATCAACAATATTTCATTCCTTAAGTCTCTTTGTTTTTTATCGGTGTGTGTCTTCCCGAGCCCTCCATCGGGTATCGACATAACCTTGAACAACCTCTATCGATAGTTAGTTTTTCCCCAATGAATCTCCTGCTCTATTATTTCCATCAGGCGTCGAGATAGCTTGAAATGTTACACCCCGATCTCTTTTAGTTGTACCGATGACTAAGGATTAGCTTCCTATTGGTGTAAGTCTTATCGATAGCCTTATCAACTATCAGTAAGACAACAATTCACATGTTCTGATAGTGAAAGTCACGCCGATGATAATTTAGTAATGACCCAGTCGATGTATATCCTCCTGATGTGTCTATCGGGTATCAGGATAACTCCTATCCCCTTTTAGCGATAGTTAATCACTTCACGATGACCTTGGACTTTGCTAGGGTGCTTTCTTCGGGGTAGGCTACATTGATGGTCTGATTTGCTTATAAAATGTGCTCCCCCTAATGAAATACATATGTTTATGATTTTTCACATATAAATTGAACAAAACCTCACACAAGATCAACCTCTGAGATATCACATAGATCTTGCATCTTTGGCTAAATTTGTCAAAGTGAAAGCCTTATCTTTACTCAGTGCTACCCCCCAATTGCCCGGTTGATGGTTGACTCACTAGAGACAGATCACATATGGATGGGAATTGATGTTATATGATTACTCCTACATATAAAATTTCAGCAGTAACTATTCTCATGATAAAAATACTTGTTTAAAACAATAAGCAACTAGTATCTCAATAGCATAAATAATTTAAAAAATTATATGCTAACAGAAGCTCTCCTAAGTATATTGGTTTTTTCTTCTCTTCATGTGCTTTTATTTCCTCCTTTTGTGGGTTTTTAACGAACATCGGGACTTTTCTCTATTTGTCCCAATATTCCATTCTCTTCTGCATCATTGCATTGTCATTTACTCCAAACTTTTCTTGCATTCTCCAACTTTACTTGCTTTTGTTACCATTTCATCCATTTTGCATAGTTCCATACTTTCGAGGTTCATCCTTCCCTTTCTCATCCCAACCTTTGGTATTTATTTGTTCCCAATTTTTGCAAGCCTTTTCTCCTCTTCCATTTTACCTTTTGTGGACTTTTAGAGGTCATCCAAACTTCTTCCCATCCTTGTCTATCTTGCAACCTCCCATCCTTTTCTGCAGCCCCGTAGTCTTCAATAACTTCTACTTTGTAGACTTGTGGAGTTCTAATGGACTTATTCCATTTCTCTTCCACTTCTAGACATCCATACTCTCTTGTTGCTTAAAGAAAATGGAGAACTAAATGTTACTAAGATTAAGAAGCTACACACTTATCATGAGTAATGAGAAATAAACAAGCTTGTCAAGCTTGAAATGAATGTGTAAGGCTAACTTCAAGCCATTTTGTCAAAAGTTGTCAAATAGTCCTATTCAGGTACTGATTGTTCAAATAATGTAAATGTACCCATGGAAGGGTAATAAAGGTTTAATATGTTGTTTTGAGTCCATTCTGAGGTGTTCAAAGTATCTAAGTAATGTTTAGTGGTCATTCATGTCAAAAGGCAAAAGTTGTTAAGGTGTCACTAAAAAGTTGTAATGCAACAATGCATAAAATGTTGTCAAATTGTACATTTTGGTCTTGGGGGTAGTTGGAATAGTTATAGAACCATGATAGGCTATAAAATCCATCATTTATTAGGATTAAGTGTGTGTGACAGAGTTGGAGGAAAGTCTTGTAAGGCTAGATCAAATAAAGCCTCTGACTGTCACTTAATTCTGCAGGGTTGTGACAGTTACATGGTTGTATATCAGTTTGAAAGTAAAAATTCCATGTAATTGTTTGCTGGATAAATAGGAAGGAAGTGTATTGCTATAAAGTATGTATTGGAAATTTTTTTTGATGAAGATTCGATGAGAAAAATGATATTTTGTTCAATACTTTTAACTGTTGTTTTTGACAGTCATGATTATTTGCTTCTTTAGATGTTTTTTCCTAATAAGATTTGGATTGAATCCGGCCCCTAATAACCTATTTGAGGTTTTATAATGAAGAGTTATCTTTAATTTAAGACAGGTTTGAAGGTCATCCATGGATTATAAAGAAAGTTCTAATGGTTTTTGCCAAAACTGTCATAAAACCCTTGTTGACAGGGTTCCAACAAAAGAATTGATTATAACTCTTAATGTAACAACTCAAGTTTCTTCATATTTTGGATTCTAATAGTCAATTCAATTATTTTTCATATGAAGTTTGTTTCATGTTGATTGGTTGTATAAATTATAAGAAATATTATGCCCTAGCAGGCTAAATATGGAATGAGCCTAAATGCCATTGACTCAAAACCATATTATGAATGATAAAACCTTAAAATTATAAAATTAAAACCTTGATACATTATGAATGACTTGATTGAATTCTTCGTAAATTCATCGTTCCTAAGTTGATTCTATTAGATGACACAATAAAAAGGTTTCTCTTTTTTTAAAGCTCAAATATTTTTCATCTTGCCAAAATCAAGCTTCTTTTTTATCCAAGAAAACTATCTAAATAAAATAGTCTTCATAATTGAAGAGAGTCTAAGTAACATTTCAACTTATATATAGCTAGTTCTAAGAAGACTTCCATACTTGCGATATCCTTTTGTGTAGTTTGTGAAGGTTATTCACTGAAGTTTTGATACCTCGACTTTTTTGCGTGTGAAGAAAGACCATGTCAGAAAATATCAGCGAAGAACAAAATAAGGAGACAATTGCTAGATTGTGGTCTAACTTGAAAAGAGAAGGTGATGGAAAATGTTATTGTCCCTACAAAATTTGTAAGGGCTTAAAGACTAGAAGACTTCTAATCAAAACAACTAAGAAACATTGTAGGCAACATGGTCACATTGAAGGGGGACATGATTATCATCCATTGGTAAGTTGTTCATTATATCATTTTAACAATTTATATACATAAGAAATCACATCATGGTTTATTTATGTTGATCATTTTTATATAGGTCAAGCTCCCCAAGGTACATGATATGGACCAACACAACTTGTAGAATATGTTTTTCAAAGTGGAGGAACATGGAGGTGTGAATATCAAAGATGAAGATAATGATCCCATGGAAGATGACGATCATGCGCCAGAAAACATAATTGAAGATGGTGGTACAAATACATTGATCCATGATACATTTAGTACTGGCGCAGCCGATCATGATGATCAAGATGACTTTGATGTTGTTCATGATTTACATGTACTTGAGAAGGCATACAAGCCCCTTTATGAAGGCTCCCAAACAACTCTTCTCTCCATTGTATTGTTGTTGGTGAACTTGAAGGTTATGAATGGTTTATCCAACATAACAATCTCACGTATGTTAAGGTATGTCGTATATGTTATTATAGTTAATAAAGGATGAATCATGTACCATTAATATTATTTATATTAACAAATGAATATTTTGTAGATTGATAGGTGAGTTTTTGTTACCACCATCAAATATTTTACCTCGCTCATACTGAGAATTATCTTCCATTCTGAAAGATATTGGAATGGAGCATCAAGCAATAGATGCTTGTCCCAATGATCATATTATATATCATAAACAACATGAATTTGCAACAGAATGCCCTGATATCAGTAAATATCAAACATATCAAATAACAAAAAAGGTGCCTCGTAAGGTTCTTCGTTATATTCCCATTATTCCATGTATGCAACGATTATTCAGGTGCACTAGCTTGGCACAATTTAAGGATTACCATGCACACAATAGAAGTCGATATGACATTATTCGAATGCCCATGGATGGTTCAACATTTATGGACATAGAGGAAAAGTGGCCAAACTTTAAAGAAGAACGTCCTAATCTCAAGCTTTCATTGGCAACAGACGGTGTCAATCCATTTGGAGAGATGAGATCTATTTACTCGATGTGGCTAGTTTTTGTTATCAACAATAACATTCATCCATGGATGTCAATAAAGATGGAGAACATAATGTTGGTGATGATTGTTCCAGGTATTTTATCATTTAATAGTCATCTACATATAATTATAAATATTGCAATAAAATGGTCATAATAATTATGTAGTTTTTGTTCATTTAACTAGGTAAGTACCAAGTTAAAGATATGAATGTATATATTGAGCCTCTTATCGATGAGTTGCTGAAGTTATGGAATGGCGTCACTATGTATGACGTCTCTAGACCAATAGGACAAAGACAATTTCAATTCCATTCAATGCTTGTATGGACAATACATTATGCCCTAGGGCTAACACATTTTTGTGGTATGTTACAGTGTTCAAGATGCACATTATAATTATAATTATAAAAATTAACATATTTAATCCAATTATACATTATCTTGTAGGTCTTCAAACAAAGGAAAAATTTGCATGTCCAGTTTGTGGTCCAAAGATGAAATCTCGTCATTCAAAAAGTTTAGGAAAGCAGGTGTTTGATGAGTATAGGCACTTCCTCCACAAAAATCATAAGTATCGAAATACTGAAAAACATCTTTTCAATGGGAAAGAAGAGACTACATCAAAGCCATGAGAATGACACCTTGCCTATGGAAGTTGGAATATAATAGAATTAATTGTCAAGGTAATGCCATTCCATCTAATGGTTTATGTTTGGAATTTGTATTTTTCTATTGTGTTTATTTTACTAATGATGCAATTGATGATCGTGAAGGTCGTCAAGGCATTAATGACCACCTTCCAAAGGGACTAAAAAGTTATTTGAGACAATTTAGTAGGTTGCCCTACTACATGCAGCTACAAATTGTGCATTTGTTTGATACTATGCATATTGAAAGCATATAATAGAGACATTCTAGAAAATATTGGAGGGAAGGCATGACAAGAAAAAAATTGTCAAATTTTGTAGTGACATTCAGGAATCCAATCATGCAATGAAAAATGTCATTCAATCAAATAGAAATGGAGACCAGATTAATATAAGTGTCTTTCCTTGGTTATTAACGGACCGACAAAATAATGTTATAAAAAAAGTTATACGAAAAATTTGATTTCCCACAGGATTTGCTGCGAACATAAACAATCTCATATAAAAGAAAAGTGAATTTGGGCCAGGGATGAAAACACATGATTGGCATACCTTCATTAAGGTAATTCATGTTCTTGTGTATTTACTAAATATTTGTATACTACGCATGAAATTTTCATTGTATTATGTTAGAAAACAATGAAAATATCATTTGATAATTGTTGCAGTATGTTCCACCTCTATCTCTCCCAGACAACTTTGACTATAATGTCAAGCAAGTCATATATGATCTTGGAAAATACATGAGGTAAGTAGTGATCTTTGTTCAGTTTGTTGTATAGATAATAAATTTATGATTTGTTTTACTTGTTATGTAATATATTGTATATTATTTTGTAAAGTCTCGTTTATATATTTTTGCGTCTTGAATCTCTTCTAGGTGGTTGTCATCTAAAGAAATCCATAAAGAAGATATAAAATATTGGAAGAGAAAAATTCCTCATTTAATATGTGAAATGCAAAAGTGTCTACCTTCAACTTTTTTCAATGCACAATAACACTACCTCATACACCAAGTTGAGGAGATTGAATTGTGTGGACTTGTACACAATAGGTCAATGTGGATGGTTGAGAAGCACTTGAAATTTTTTAAGGCTTTGGTTCAACAAAGAGAACATTCTGAGGGTTCTATGGTGGAGGGATATATGGTATACGAGACTATGGTGTACATTGTTGAATATCTTCCTAAGTTTGCAACAGAGATCCACGTAGATCGCATTTGGGATTCCAACCCCATTAACAAATTCAAAGGGGAGTACTTGATGGGGAAAGGTAGATTGAGGAAAGTGAGAGGTAATTATAAGATGTTATTGTAGTTAATTAATTATTAATCTTCTAAATAAATCGGTTGTAAGTCATCTATGAATTATTTGTATAGTTGGTCAAGAGTGGGATGCGCTACATTTGTATATTGCAAACAATCTTGATTGGATGACGGTGTTGATTGAACGATGTCAATATTCTAGTCACACATTAGCATGGGAAGGTGTGGCTTCATTGGTTAAAGAACCTCATCGTAATGGAGATTCGAATGTTGCGCAAAGGGAAATTGATTTAGCATATGGTTTAAGAGATAAATAGTTATGTATAATTTTATTAATCACCTGTATGTTTATCAACTCATGATGCAATAATTTTAACATGGTAGACATATTGTATTTCAAACATCACAAGGCTATGTGCTGCAATGGTCATAAATTTTGCATAAAAAAGTTGGATGAAACAAAGAAAACTTGTGATTCTGGGATAACTGCAGTCTTTGAGGTGACCAATATTTCATCTAGAAACGACATACATCCTCAAGAGTCTCAAAATTGATACTATGACATTTTGGATGATATACTTGAGTGAGAATTTAATTCCTTCAAATTAGTTATGTTCGTCGTCAAATGGTATAGGGTACGATTGAATAAAAATGATCTTGATAGAACTATTATTGAACATGATAATGGATTTACAATGGTTAATACAAGGTCATTTGACCCAGTTGGGGATGAGCCCTATGTTATTCCAAGCCAATTTGAGCAGGCATTTTACTCAGAGGTTCCACATAAACCGGGTTGGTCATTTGTTGTTAGACATGATGCAAGAGGAAGGCCGATAAAGTCTAATGAGATGGAAGAAGAAGATACCAAAGACGTAGAAGATGATGTAGATGATGATGATGATTCCGATACTACTGATGATGATGATGATGATGATGACGACGAGGAGGAGGAGGAGGATGATGACGATGACGATGATGATGATGATGTTGATGATGATGATGGCCATGATGATCATGATGGTCATGATGATGAGTTGGATGAAGAAGAAGATTAATGACATGAATGAAATGTATGACATTTTTTGAACTTTGTGTTTATTTAATGAATTTGGACTATTTATTAGCTATATGATGGATGGTGATTTAAAATATATATGTGATGGATTACATGTTTATGATGATACATTTGACATTTTTTGAACTTTGTGTTTATTTATGGAATGTGGACTATCTATTAGCTATGTGATGGATGGTGATTTATGATACATATGTGATAGGTTACATGTTTATGATGATACATATGTGATGTCTATGATGCTCAATTACATATATGATGATACATATGTGATGCTTATGATGCTCATGATACATATGTATTTATTGTTTATCAAATTACAAATGTAATGCTTATGATGCTCAATTGTTGGTGCCGATTTCATGTATATATTTTGTGTGATGCTGCCACCCTTGGTGTAAACAGGTAATTGACCATAGACATCATCAACCGTTTAGTTGAGGATCCTGCACAATCTACTTAAAGTAAAGGTAAGGAATAAAAAATATACAATGATTATGATGATTGCATATTGTTCATGTTGTGTACTATGTAATTTTAGTATACGTATCATGTTATTTTTAGCTAACATAAGATAATTGAATTACATATGTAGGAACCTGAACCCCTTTGACAAGGATCCTGCACAGTCTCATGGATTGACAAGTATAAGTCAATACACCATATAGAAATAGTTTATTTTTATAAAGTTACTAGGAAAACAAACTTCCTCAGTTCTTCAAACCTTGACATTAGCAACAAATCTAATACAATTATCAACACTTGAAGCCCTAGTTGGACTTATTCAATTTTTAATCTCGACGTCAACTTTAGGGATGAATTCTTCATCAATATTACCCTCATAGGTATTTTTCAGACGTGTCTTCCCTGAGTGAGGGAAATGTAGGAATACTCGATGAAAGTGAGACATGCAGTAGGTCTAAAATAAGGGGATCAACTAGAGGTCAAAAGATTAGAAGAAAATTCAATAAACGTATGGAATTTTTCCTTGCTCAATGGTGGTCATGTTCTTATGATGATGAGACCAAAGGTGATATTGAGGTTCCCTTGAGGTACAAACATCTACAAAAACAATGGGTACCCAAGGAACTTCCTCCAATAACATCGATTTTTGTGTTAACGAGAGGATATATCACATAGCACCTTCATCGTTACATGGTTTGGGCCTATTTTCCATGGATGACATAAAGGTATGTTACAACAAAGTTTCTGAATTGATGGAGTATGTCGGACCTTGTTACCATTACAAAAACTGGATGCAAATTGTTCAATATAAAAGAAGTATGCATAGGTATGCATTGTCATTAAATTATATACAACAAAGAGATAATGATCAAAGTAAATGAGTGGCTGTATACATTGATGGAAGGCCAAAAGCAACAAGGAATATTGTAGGTTTTATAAATAATACACGACCTGGGTCAACTAATAAGCAACCCAATTGCATATTTGAGGTGCGCAAGAGAAATCATGTATTCGTATGTGCAATAAAATCAATAAGTGCAGGGGAAGAGCTGCTAATCGATTACAGTTTGAATCGTATATATACAAACAAAGTTACTAACATGGGGGTGGTATGTACTATATACCATTTAAACCAACCTCCAATTAATGACTCCTATATACCATCTTATTATTAAGTTTTTTTCCAAGTTTATTGGTTTCATTTCACTAGCATGTTTGTATTTTTTCTTTGTCACAGGGCAACCTGGATCCGTCACATAGCACAGACAGGGATGTAGGTCCCAACACTTCTACCGAGCAGATAAAATTCATTGTAATTGTATAAATTAAATAGAAGCAAACTGTTACATTATTATGTTATTTTCTTGAGTGCTTTGGAGTAATTTTGATAGTGCTAATAATATTCTTATCATAGATAGATGTTCGGGGAAAGGGAAAGGAACCTCCCTTACATTGGCACCTTAGCACAGTATTAAGCGATGATGACTGCACATTTCCAAAAACACTGTAGAAGTGATAAAAATCTATCACAAAAATTAATAAAGAGATTGTTGCTTTGGTATGCACGACCCCTCAGACTGATGAGACAAAAGATAGGCTGAATCAATTGATGCAAGCAACAAAAAACATGCGAGTAAGCAGTTATGAAAGCTTTAATTATAACAAAAGTTCAATAATGGTTTATATTTTATACTCTTTTATATCACTAACTAAAATATGTACATGTTGTTTTTACAGAATTTCATGTGTCATTATCAACCTGGTGGACATGATTAGGGTATTGCAGGTGATGACCATGTTCTATACATTAAAACTACTCCTTTGGATTTGTGAACTTGCTTTTTTAATGCTAGTGTTATTTACACAGGTCTTTCCCTATCTATACTATTGCTCTCTCTTTAAGAATGAATAATAATAAGTTTTGTGTGTATATATGATTGCAATAATAGTTAATAAAGTATTTAGTTGCACAATTAGAAGTTCTCATTTGATCCGATATGGTCACTTGTATTTTAATTTACTATTATTAAATTATATTTTAAAGTAGGGACATTACAAAGACCAATAAGACAACATGAAGTTTGATAACATGAGATGTTACATTGAAGCAATCTAAATAAATAGATTCCATAGACTATCTTTTGTAAGGACTATACTAGTTTATCACTTACATTGCCCTCTTGTCACAACTTTCCATACCTTTGTCTTGAATCAAAACCTACCTTCCTTATTGTCCTTCATCCTTGTTTACAATTCTTGCAGTTTTCATATATTTAATGTATTATTCTTCAGGTGCTACCAATGTTCCTGTGGAAAGGCTGCCTCATTCGAGGTTATCCCCATCTATATTGCCGACTACAATGTCAGCAACATGCAGCATGCAAACATCCTCTACTGCTCATCATGTTGACCCGCCCAATGTTGGTAGATCCCTCTTTTTCTCTCTCTTTTGTTATGTGTTTATTTCCCTTGAAGTGTTCTTTATTGGGGGCATTTCATAGTGGATTCATTTTTTGTAGTAGGAGATGCACATGAGGATGCGCTAGAGGCTAATACTAATGATAACATAACATCATTTCCTGGATCTTCCCATATTGCTAGTACGAGAACGTTGCAAACCACATTGCTGGTGAGAGACGAAGAATTGATTCCCTTGAAGATACAAACGGTTCCAGGTACTTTAAAATTATTATTATATATAGTGTAGTTGTAATTTAATTACTGATCACTTGTTTTGGACTAATTATCCCATGATTTTTTTGCAGGAAATGATATTTTTTATAAAAATCCTAATGACATTGCATTGCAAACATTTGGGCCCACCATCTGTAGAAGGTGGAACATCATATGTGAACTAACCCTAATCCACTATTTTTATTTCACATCATTTCTAGAATAGTTTTCCTTTGATCCATTTCTTGAACTATATTAAAGGTTTCTTCAATTCATTTATGAATCTAATAGGTTTTTTTTTTCTTAAAAGGTGGAATGACCAAGAAAACAGGTTAAAAGATGAACTCACAAACCGTATGGTTGAGTTGTTCGGAAATGACACATTCGACAAAACCAAGCTCCTTGAAAAAGCTAGCACATATCTAAAGTATGTGAGGGACCAATACAAGACACATTTAGAGAAGAACATAAAGTACGACCGTCCCCCCATGATTCCAGAGAGGGAGTGGAAGGACCTAATTTTGGATGCCAAGGAGAGAATTGAAAGGAAAAAAGGAAATACACTAGCAGACGCCAAAAGAAGGTATGGGATACTATTAAGAATGTAATTATGTACTAATTACTCTTTATATTTATATAATCTAACATATTTCAAACTTTTCATAGACTGAGTGACATGTCAAAGGAAATCAAGGCAAGACAAGAAAAGCATGGGAAACACAAAATCGGCTCTAGTGATTATATGAAACTTACCACACAAATTGTAAGTATCAGTAAATGAAATATCGCATCAAAATATTTATAAATTGCAAACAATTTTGTTTTTGGTCAAACAACGCAAGCAAAATTCATGATACCAAGAAAAACTGAAGGGCTCTGAATTCAATAGAGCGTCCACAGAAGATGACAAGGGAATTGCGTACCAACAAGTCTATAAAGTCGTGGCTGAATGACTACGAGAATTGAGTGGGGAAACACAAGATTCTGGTGCATCTGTCACACGGGTAAATAAGCTAAATGAAAATTGTTTCAAATTGAATACTTTACCAATAATCTAATTGATTTTGAGTTCCAACATAAAGCTACTATTTTTTTTTTAAATAAGCAAGCAATGATAACAATGCGCATGACATTGGAACACAACCTGCTAATCGTGAAACATGACCTACACATGAAGGTCCGGATGTGCATCCCATTAGTGGAGGTATTCATTTGCTATTCAAATTTATTTATGCAATTATTAATACAATTAAACATCTTAAATTTTAATTAGTGTAGTAATTAATGTAACCTTTTTTGTTAATATTTTAGAGCATGTAGTCGGTGGTGACCAAGTGGAGCATGATCTAGGTACACAACATCAAGAATGTGATGTTCCCCAATCAGGTAAAGAGGACCATTGTTATTCCTTTAAAAACATTTAATTGCAATTGGTGTTCAAGATTAATGTAACCTTTAGTATTTCAAATCCAGAGGATCTAGAGGGTGTTCAACATGTTGAGGTTGAGGCTAGAAAAAATGATGTGGCCCCATCAAGTAAAGAGCATCATGGTTATGCTCTTTAAATTAATGAAATAATTGTAACAATAATAAAAAATATTTTGAATTTAACCCATTTCTTTGTTATTGTAGAGGAGCCCCCTTCGCTTCAATGTCCTTGTCCTTAGTATAGGACTAAGAATACATCGAGATCATGAGCAGAGGGCATAACAACTAAATAGGGGGAAATGATGAAGAAAATGATGCTCCACTTATTCTTTACATAGCTTCAAAGAAAAAACAAAAAAAAGAAATGATTGTAACCTACCTTATTTGATAATGACATATTTTTATGTGGTAATGAATGTAATTATGTGCTAATGAATGGTTATGAATGATACGTGTTAATGAATATTGATGAATGTTGCGTGTTAATGAATGTTAATGAATGTTATGTGTTAATGAACGTTATGTGATATTAATGAATGAATGTTATATTTTATTAATGGTAGAAATAATGAATGAATGTTAGATGTTAACAGAGAATTTAGAGTGATGTTAGGCGGGGGGGAGGGGCCAAATGAGCTTCCACCTTCACGTTGGTTGGCCTTGTTAAGTAGAGAATATTAAACTATTCTCGAAACAAAGTGAAACTCAATAAGATAACACAATTTTCAATATTTCATTATGTTGCACAGTTAATCTGATTGAAAAATGTATATTGAATCTTGATTGTAGGGTCCAACAAAGCTAATACGAACAACAACACCCCAAGTAAGTGGTTTGTATTTTTAGTTTTTTTTAATGATAATCTGGGAAGGTTCATCTGCAGTGTTATGTGTAACTGTGAAGGTGAGAAATTTTTATTTTTTGTGTTTTGACATTTGTTTTTTGTTCCAGGTGGATGACTTGGAAGAGGTTAGTGATTACTATCAAAACATGGGTCGCTTTGATGAACTCATATCCGTGTTGGTGATGAGCAGAAACACTGGAAGGAACTTACATATTTATATATTTAAGATGATGAATATGATAATGCTTCCACTACTATCATGAACCATTCTCCAACGACATGAGATCATATGCAATTCAAAGATGTTGTAGTTAAAGTGGCCAATGTTGAATTGTACTACAAAGTTGTACACTTTTATTTGCAAGAACAACCAGATCTTATTAATGACCTCTTGAATGTCCTTACCCTTAGGGTAGAGCACACACGAGTGGTTGACATCATGCGTAAGGTATGGCTCTCAACTCTTTTATTCTGTTACTATTTTTAGGATTACCGAGATGTCTTTCACTTGGGTATTAAGTTTTTCTAGGTGTTCTCTTTAGCAGCTATTTGGTTTGGAAAAATTTCATGATTATCTTTTGTTCTGTTGTATTTGTTATCCACGCTGGACATCTCTGTCTTGTGAAGCCGTACATGGTTGCAGTACAGAGAAACAATTTAGCTATTGTTAATGAGGCTTTGAATGAAATTTATGTAGAAGAGGAAGATTATGATAGGCTTCTATAATCTATAGATATGAACGATAACTTTGATCAGATATGGCTTACTCAGAGGGTGAGAGGAACTTCTCTATTAGTTCTTTCATTTAAGTTAAAGTCTTCCCGATAGAGTATGTTCCATTGGTATATGTTTCACTGACGATTTATTTAGGCGTTGGGGTGGCTCAAAGTAACACATACCAATCGCTTTGGTTATACCGATGCAATTGGCTTCATCGCCATGAGTATCCCCGATAGTGTCTTTTCTCTCCTCAATCAGCTCGCTCCTTCATCGGGTATCGAGGTAATCCAAAATGAAACATACTGATAAGAAAAGTCTTCCCGATAGAGTATGTGCTATCGGTATATGTTTCACCGATGATTTATTCGAGTGTCGGGGTGGCTCAAAGTGACACATACTGATCACTTTGGTTATACTGATGCAACTGACTTCATTGCCACAAGTCTTCCTGATAGTGTCTTCGCTTTTCTCAATCAGTCTGCTCCTTCATCGGGTGTCGAGGTAATCCAAAATGAAACATACCGATAAGAAAAGTCTTCCCGATAGAGTATAGTCCATCGGTATATGTTTCACCGATGATTTCTTCGGGTGTCAGGGTGTCTCAAAGTAACACATATTGATCACTTTGGTTATACCGATGAACTCTTCTTTTCGCCACTCTTATCGGTATGTCTTACCGATACCCTCCGATACTATGCCAATGGGTCATATCGGTATAGTTTTTTCCAATGCATCAATTCTCCTCAACTTTGCTCCTTGATCGGTATAACTTTTGTCGATGTGTACAACTCCGACTTTCTATGCTCTCTCATCGGTTTATGGTATCCCGATGCAAAATTGGTCTTTGTTAGTTTAAGTACCCTCAATGGTATAACTTATACCGATAATGTGAAATTTCAATCATTTTCAACTCCTTTAAGATACAAAAATTGATAATGGATTTAATACAATTTGAACAAAAACTTTGTTCTGCATGGGATATTTACCCTTTTTGATAATTACTTGTGCACTTTGATCAATCCCAAGAACCTGTTTGCTAGGCCTCCTTACCTCAAAAGGAAACCCAAAGTGCTTCATCTTGTCTCAATGCTACCCTCAATATGCCCCCCTGATGGTTGAATCTCTTGAGATAAGTCACAAATGGATGGAGATTGTCACTACAAGATTGCACCTACACATAAAACCCAGTAGTAACTATTCTTATGGAAAAAGTGCTCAATATATAAAAGGAAATTATAGAAAAATAGAATTTTAAGAGCACAATTAATTTGAAAAATTATGTGCTAACATGTTGCACTGTCTAAAAAGGATAATCTTTACAAGGATGCAATGGAAACTAGTTCTCAATCGGGTGATCGTGAACTTGCAGAGGAATTGTTGGTGTATTTTGCGGAACAAGTATACAATTGGTAAAACATATAGTTGGTTGTTCTCTCTCTCACAGGATAAAATATATTTTGAATTTTTATTTTGGATTGGGGCATTGAAATGGGGCTTACTTTTGCATTTGGAACTGCAGGGCAAGAAAGAATGCTTTGCTTCATGCTTGTTCATATGCTATGACTTAATCAAACTAGATATGGCTTTGGAACTTTCCTGGATGAATAATATGACTGACTTTGAGTTTCCATACCTACTTCAGGTTCTTGATATACTTTGATGATTCTGTGAATATTTTAAGTTTGTCTTTAATAAACATTTTAAATCTTCTGTAGAATTAAATAGCTAATATTCAAAAAACTTATTTTTTAAAGTTCATTCAAGAATAGATGACAAAAGTTGATGAGCTTGTTAAGGACAAGTTAAAGGTTGTCCAAGAAGAGAAATCCAAGGAGAAAGAAGAGAAAGATCTTGTTGCTCAACAGGTATGCATTTTGCTTAATTTAGCCTCAAGGAGCACTTGTTCTACTCTATTGACGGTTTTTAAAAATTCAAATAAATATGTGCCTATTTTGTTTATAGAATATGTATGCTCAACTTCTTCCCCTTGCTTTGCCAGCACCTCCAATAGCTTTTTTAAGAGCATAATTAAGGAAATTATAGAAAAATAGCATTTTTAAGAGCATAATTAAGAAAATTATAGAAAAATAGCATTTTTAAGAGCATAATTAAGGAAATTATAGAAAAATAGCATTTTTAAGAGCATAGTTAAATTTGAAAAATAGCATTTTAAGAGCATAATTAAGGAAGTTATAAAAAAAATAGCATTTTTAAGAGCATAATTAAGGAAATTATAAAAAATAGCATTTTTAAGGAAATTATAGAAAAATTATGTGCTAACATGATGCACTGTCTAAAAGGATAATCTTTACAAGGATGTAATGGAAACTAGTTCTCAATCGGGTGATCATGAACTTGTAGAGGAATCGCTGGTGTATTTTGTGGAACAGGTATACAATTGGTAAAACATATAGTTGGTTGTTCTCTCTCTCATAATATAAAGTATATTTTGAATTTTCAATTTGGATTGGGGCATTGAAATGGGGCTTACTTTTGCATTTGGAACTGCAGGGCAAGAAAGAATGCTTTGCTTCATGCTTGTTCATATGCTATGACTTGATCAAACTAGATGTGGCTTTGGAACTTTCTTGGATGAATAATATGATTGACTTTGTGTTTCCATACCTACTTCAGGTTCTTGATAAACTCTGATGATTCTGTGAATATTTTAAGTTTGTCTTTAATAAACATTTTAAATCTTCTGTAGAATTAAATAGCTAATATTCAAAAAACTTATTTTTTAAAGTTCATTCGAGGATACATGACAAAAGTTGATGAGCTTGTTAAGGACAAGTTAGAGGTTGTCCAAGAAGAGAAATCCAGGGAGAAAGAAGAGAAAGATCTTGTTGCTCAACAGGTATGCATTTTGCTTAATTGAGCCTCAAGGAGCACTTGTTTTACTCTACTGATGGTTTTTAAAAATTCAAATAAATATGTGCCTATTTTGTTTACAAAATATGTATGCTCAACTTCTTCCCCTTGCTTTGCCAGCACCTCCAATAGCTTTTTTAAGAGCATAATTAAGGAAATTATAGAAAAATAGCATTTTTAAGAGCATAATTAAGAAAATTATAGAAAAATAGCATTTTTAAGAGCATAATTAAGGAAATTATAGAAAAATAACATTTTTAAGAGCATAGTTAATTTGAAAAATAACATTTTAAGAGCATAATTAAGGAAATTATAAAAAAAAAAGCATTTTTAAGAGAATAATTAAGGAAATTATAAAAAAATAGCATTTTTAAGGAAATTATAGAAAAATTATGTGCTAACATGATGCACTGTCTAAAAGGATAATCTTTACAAGGATGCAATGGAAACTAGTTCTCAATTGGGTGATCGTGAACTTGCAGAGGAATTGCTGGTGTATTTTGTGGAACAGGTATACAATTGGTAAAACATATAGTTGGTTGTTCTCTCTCTCATAATATAAAGTATATTTTGAATTTTCAATTTGGATTGGGGCATTGAAATGGGGCTTACTTTTGCATTTGGAACTGCAGGGCAAGAAAGAATGCTTTGCTTCATGCTTGTTCATATGCTATGACTTGATCAGACTAGATGTGGCTTTGGAACTTTCTTGGATGAATAATATGATTGACTTTGTGTTTCCATACCTACTTCCGGTTCTTGATATACTCTGATGATTCTGTGAATATTTTAAGTTTGTCTTTAATAAACATTTTAAATCTTCTGTAGAATTAAATAGCTAATATTCAAAAAACTTATATTTTAAAGTTCATTCTAGAATACATGACAAAAGTTGATGAGCTTGTTAAGGACAAGTTAGAGGTTGTCCAAGAAGAGAAATCCAAGGAGAAAGAAGAGAAAGATCTTGTTGCTCAATAGGTATGCATTTTTCTTAATTGAGCCTCAAGGAGCACTTGTTCTACTCTACTGACGGTTTTTAAAAATTCAAATAAATATGTGCCTATTTTGCTTACAAAATATGTTTGCTCAACTTCTTCCCCTTGCTTTGCCAGCACCTCCAATAGCTTTTTTAAGAGCATAATTAAGGAAATTATAGAAAAATAGCATTTTTAAGAGCATAATTAAGGAAATTATAAAAAAAAAGCATTTTTAAGAGCATAATTAAGGAAATTATAAAAAAATAGCATTTTTAAGGAAATTATAGAAAAATTATGTGCTAACATGATGCACTGTCTAAAAGGATAATCTTTACAAGGATGCAATGGAAACTAGTTCTCAATTGGGTGATCATGAACTTGCAGAGGAATTGCTGGTGTATTTTGTGGAATAGGTATACAATTGGTAAAACATATAGTTGGTAAAGGCTAAAGTATATTTTGAATTTTCATTTTGGATTGGGGCATTGAAATGGGGCTTACTTTTGCATTTGGAACTACAGGACAAGAAAGAATGCTTTGCTTCATGTTTGTTCATATGATATGACTTGATCAAACCAGATGTGGCTTTGGAACTTGTCTGGATGAAGAATATGATTGAATTTTTGTTTCCATACCTACTTCAGGTTCTTGATATACTCTGATGATTTTGTGAATATTTTAAGTTTCTCTTTAATAAAAAAATTAAATCTTTTGCAGAAATAAATATGTGCCTATTTTGTTTACAAAATATGTATGCTCGACTTCTTCCCCTTGCTTTGCCAACACCTCCAATGTCTGGCATGGGAGTGGGCATGGGAGGTTTCTTTCAGTCAAGTATGAGTGGAATGGGAATGCCTCCCATGCCAACTTATGGTATGCCACCTATGGGTGGTTATTGATGGGATTTAAGAACTTAACATGGGATACAATTCTTCAATCATACACGGGTTTTTGAGGGTGGTCTTCGAGTGGAAAGATTAGATTGTCAAATTGTTTTTATTGTCATTTGGTTGGTTGATATAGAATAATGAATCTTTAGTATTATCGTATTGGTCACTCAGTTCAAATATTTCCATCCACCAAGCATCTGACGCCTGAACCGTCACATGCTTAGATTGTCAAATTGTTTTTATTGCCATTTGGTTGGTTGATACAAAATAATAAATCTTTAGTATTATCATATTGGTCAATAAGTGCAAATCTTTCCATCCACCAAGCATCCGAAGAGGATGTTGTATGTTTGACAACATCCTCATCGGATAAGTAGTGTGGGGGTCGTCAGAATTCTGATGCCCACCAAATTTATTTTGATGCCTGAACCATCACACATACAACATCCTCATCGATGTGGATGCCCTGGTTGCCATTGGATGTCATCAGAAGTCTGACGGACCCCCACAAATTATCCGACAACATTCTCACCAGATGGGTGGTCATGTTCACTGTCGGAACATTACCTAGAAGCCATTGGAATTCTGACGACTTATAGAGTTTTACCGATGACTAAGCGTAGTCATGGTCGTCATCAGAAGAGTCTCCAATGATGTTAGAATCCTGATAGTCTTGAGAACCATCAGAATGTTCAACTACAAGTTTTCGATGATATTGCTCATCGGCAGTTTGACAAATTGTAGTCAGAATTCTGATGAACTATTATCGGAATTGAGCCCCAAATGTACTAGTGGTAGAAGATAGATCTTAAGATTGAAGGTCCCAGTTGTGACCTATTTTGTATTTGAGCATGTTCTAGCAGGCATGTGAGTCGGTTATGCTGTAACCTGGTTGTTACCGGTTGGTTGTAATCAATTTTCATGTTATAATACAATCTATTTTGCATTGCCTCCATCATATCTGTATGTTTCTATTGTGTTTATGTTTCAGAGGTTTCATGTCCTAAGATTTTGTTGTAGGGTGGTAGACTATGGATCTGACCTACAGTTGCAGAGGACCGATGTGAACGATGGCACGAAAAGGAGCTAGGAATGGTGGAGTGCATGGGAATGCAAACCTTGTTGTGATGGAAATGTTGTGAGGATAGCAGCTTGGTTGGAAGCCGTGGAGACATCCTAAAGAAGAGGCCGACATATTGAAGATGTAAGTGAAGATGAAGGAGAAGAAGCCTCGACAGAATAAGTAAACCCACCAGCGGTGAATACTAAACCTCATTTTACCCCAGTAGAATATGATGGAAAGTTGGATTCAAAAGAATTGATGGATTGGATCTTGGAGATGGAGAAATACTTTGATTTTGAAAACATTGCAAAAGAAAGGAAGGTGAAATATGCCTATACCCAGTTGAAAGGTCATGCATCTCTTTGGTGGGAGCATTTGCAAGTTGATAGACAAAGAAAAGTTAAGGAGAATATTAAGACATGGGATCAGATGATTGCTAAGTTGAAGTCAAAGTTTATGCCAACTGATTATCAAGTGAATTTGTTTCAGAAGTTATAGAATTTGAGATAGAAGGAATCTAGTGTGAAGGAATACACCGAAGCATTTTACAAGTTGAACATCAGATCCAGACATGTTGATGATGAATTTGAAAAAGTTGCAATATATTTGAATGGATTACGAATGTCTATACAAGATGAACTCAGTTTGATAAAATTATAGAGTGTTGAAGAGGCTTACCAATATGCCCTAAAGGTAGAAGAAAAGCTAAACAAAAGACATGAGCAGAGGTAGAGAGGTAGAGGTGGAAGTTTTATCAGAGGAAGAGGATATACCAGAGGTAGAGGAACCTGTCTAGATCAGAACAAAGGCAAAGAAATGAACAATGAAGGTAATTTGTACTGGAAAAATGATAGAAATTTCTAGTGGAGGAGAGAACCAGATGACTCCTAGAATGAGAATTTTAGAAGACAAGACAAGATAACATTTAGAGGAACTTTCTATAAGTGTGGAGGAGAAGGAAATCATTCTTTTGAGTGTAAGAAGACATAGAATACTGGAAGAGCAACAATGGTGGAAGAAAACCGCACTGGATCAGTCAATAAACTGGAAAATGGAGAACTATTGATGATGATGAGAGCTTTGTGTCATACCAGAGGAGATGAAGAGCCCTTGTAGAGGAAGAATTTGTTCAAGACTAGATGTAAAGTATCTGGTAAGTGTTGTAAAATTGTTATTGATAGTGGTAATTTAGATAACCTTGTTTCAGAAGAGATGGTGAATAAGTTGAGTTTGGATAGGTTGAAACACTCTAAGCCTTATCATATAGCATGGATCTAGGATGAACAAAAGTTGTTAGTAAGTGAGCAATGTTTGGTGAAATTGATGTTAGGATAACTGGTGGACAACTTGGGGGGGGGGTGAATCAGTTGTCAACATATTATAAAACTTTAAGCACACAAAACCTTTTACCAGAATAGAAAATATAACAATTAAGCACAAACATAAATCACAAAACAATTACCTTCCATCCACAACACATAACACTGAGATTTGTACGTGGAAAACCTGATAAAGGGAAAAACTATGGTGGGAAGCCCACCCACAGTTAGATAATACTTCTATAGTAAGTTTGTGATTACAATAAGAGGGGCTTGCACATGCAGGAAGGCATACTACCTAGAGCTCACTGCTCATCACAAAAGGAGCCTCACTGACTACAAAATAAATCTAGACTATAATCTAAAAAGATGAATGAATTGCAAGAATAGCATCTCCTATTCTTGAGTATAGTTCCAGTTAAGCTCAACACCAAAGGTCTTAAACCTCTTACACAAACCCAATTCGATCACCTATGATTGACCAAAACCTTTGCATATGATTACAACCTTATTTTCACACTGGTAATCTCATAACCTTAATCCCACACCATAAAAAACCATGATCTACAAAGAGATCTTACATCATATATCTACCAACCCGGGATCTAAACAATTAGGTCGACCAACTAAAAGATAATACAATAAATCTGTAAACCAATGATAAACCAAGTCAGCCTAAGACCAAAACAACATAAACCAATCAATAAATCTAACCGATAATGCATCTGGAACATCAACCAACACGTTACATAAACCGGTCCATAACCTAATAGAATAGAACCGGACCTAAAATAGGTCACCATAAGCCAAATGAAACACCATCGATCAACTAGAACATGAACATGATAACCATCAACATCCTGATAACCTTCTAGAAGCTGCACCAACACCACTTGTCAGATTCATCAAAAGATCTTCAACAAAGCTCTGCCGGTAAAATCCTTACCGGTAAGCAAAAGGCTTACTAGAACAAATGATAGCTTCCAGATCATCAAATATTGAACCAAATGAATGATATATGCATCAAGAACACATGAGTAACCAATCCAAGCCAATTCCACAAACTGGAGAATACCAGAGATAAATCTTCAGATCAACTTCATAATCCAACCACTCTACCGGAGCCCGGTAGACAACAAAACAACTTGTGTTGACATCAATGACAAATATCAATGCAACACATAATAAATTCCTCTAAATTTTTAACAATCTCCCCCTTTGGCATTGATGGCAACACTAGATGTGAAAAACATCCAAGTGCCAAGAAATGCCAAACAAGTCTCCCCCAAAGGAAGACATCCAACAATATCCCCAATATGATATGATAATGAAGTTTTGAACCAAGAGACCAAACTCCCCCTGTGAAAGATATCTCTGTTAAGCTTTGATCTCTCTATTTTTCACATAAATATCTCTCCCCCTTTTACATCAATGCCATAAATCTAACATAAACATCAAAGAAAAATCACAAATCCTCTGAACTACACAACTGACTACTCCCCCTGAGTAGTAGTACCAACACATTATTCCAGAATGAATGATAGCTTTGATAAATGCATACCAGATTGATGCCAATAAACATCACTGAAGTATCTACTAGAGGGGCAAAGACCCCAAATCCATCTCCGAAGTACTCAAATGGTTCCTTAGGAAAAGGTTTAGTGAAGATATCTGCAATCTTCTCTTTAGTGTTCACATAAACTAGTTTGACTTCATTTGCTTCCACCTTCTCCTTCAGAAAATTATACTTGATAGAAATGTGCTTAGTCTTATAATGAAATACCATATTTTTTGATATGTCAATAGTAGTAGCGTTATCACAGTGAATAACTACCAATTCATTACAATCTACCCTTATATCCTTCAACATTTGCTTCATCCGCAGAATTTGTGTATAGTTAGTAGCAACAACAACATACTTAGCTTTAGAAGTAGATAAAGAAGTACATGAGTGTTTCTTGCTTATCCATGAAACAAGTTTCTTTCCAAGAAAGAAAGCTCAATCGAATGTGATTTTTTAGTCATCAACATCTCCAACCCAATCTGCATCTATATATGCACATAGTGTAAAGTCATCATCTTTAGGATACCACAAACCATACTAAGTTGTTCCTTGCAAATACTTGAAAATCCTTTTCACCGCACTCTCATGATTCTCTTTAGGATCACTTTGATATTTTGATACAATACAAACTGTATTCATTATATTCGGTCTAGTCTGAGTCAAATATAACAAACCTCCAATCATAGATTTATACCTTGTAGGATTTATTGGAGTTGATACATCTTTCTTTGTCAATTTATCACTTGTAACCATAGGAGTACCAACCGGTTTAGAATTTTCCATACCAAATTTCTTCAACAACTCTCTAGCATACTTAGTTTGACAGATGAAAATGCTTTTGTCAGCCCGAGTAATCAACAAACCTAAAAAAAAATTCATCTCCCCAATCATAGACATCTCAAATTCATTTTCATATTATCATAGAATTCCATACACAACTTATCCTCACCTCCAAAAATGATATCATCAACAAAGACTTCAAAAATCAATATGTCATCATCAGTGATCTTATAATATAAGTTACTATCAGTATTAACTTTAGTAAAACCAAGCTTCAAAAGATATTTGTCCAATCTAGCATACCAAGCTCTAGGGGCTTGTTTCAATCCATATAAAGCTTTCCTTAACTTGCAAACCATGTTTTTGTCATCTAAAAGTGAAAATCCATCAGGTTGCTCAATGTAATCTTCCTCTTCAAGATCTCCATTAAAAAATGCACACTTGACATCCATCTAATAAACATTGTATTTCTTATGGGCAACATAAGCAAGAAATAGTCTCACAACTTCAATCTTAGCTACCGGAGCAAAAGTCTCATCATAATCAATTCCTTCCTTCTGAGAATATCCTTTACATACCAATCTAGCCTTTTTCCTCACAACTTGTCATCTTCATTCAATTTATTCCTAAAGACCCATTTAGTTCCAATAACATTCTTATTTTTAGGTTGGGGAACTAAAGTCCACGTGTTGTTCTTTTCTATCTGATCTAATTCCTCTTCCATAGCTTTCATCCAACATTCATCTTTACAAGCTTCAATAACTATTGTCGGTTCAGCTTGAGAAATTAAACATACCTCTTCAGCTGCCAACCTTCTTCTTGTCATTACTCCTTTGTTCTTGTCTCCAATGATCTGATCTTTTGAATGATTTAACCTTACATACCTAGGAGTCTTCTAACTTTCTATTTCTCTACTCTGATCTTCAGTTATTGTTGAATTTTCTAATACTGTCGGGGTAACTGGTTCAACATTCTATTCTAGTATAGGTGCTATTGGTTCAATTATGATCATCTCTACTTCCGGTTCTCTCTCATAAGTTCTGATTTGATCTTTGTACTGCTCATCCACCTTGAAAATAGCACTCTCCACAATTCTCTGCAATCTTTTGTTATAACATCTATATGCTTTTCTTTCATTAGAATAACCAAAAAATATCCCTTCATCACATCTAGGATCAAACTTTCTAATGTAATCATCTCTTTTGATATAGCATTTACTACCAAAGATTCTGAAATACTTAACTATAGGTGTATGACCAAACCATTGCTAATAAGGTGTCTTATCAGTGTCTCCTTTGATATGAACTCTTTTGAATGTGTATACCATCGTGCTAACAACTTCTCTTTAGTAGATATGAGGCAAATTAGCTGCCATCATCATAGTTGCAGCCGCATCCAAGATAGTTTTGTTCTTTGTTTCCACAACAACATTCTGCTGAGGTGTCCAAGGTGTAGACAACTATCGTATTATCCCATGCTTCTCACAATAAGTGTTAAATTCACTGGATGTGAATTCACCACTCTGATCAGACCTTAAGCATTTAATTTTCAACCCTATTTCTATCTTAAATTTAGCTTTAAAGATCTTCAACTTTTCAAAGGCTTTAGATTTATCCCTTAGAAAAGTAACCCACATCATTCTAGAATAGTCATCAATGATTAGCATAAAATATCAATCACCCTAAATTTTTTTTATTCTAGTAGGACCACATAAATCAATATGAATAAGATTAATAACATCATTATATTTGTCTTTTATACTCTTAAAAAAAGTTCTTACTTTCTTTCCCATTTGACATTCCTTACATATCGGATTATAGGGCTTCACAATCTTAGGTATATCTCTATCTGCCTTAGTTGAACTGATCTTTACAATGCAATCAAAATTCACATTACACAACCTCTTATGAAATAGAAAACTCTCATCAATTTGTGCAATCAAACATGTTTTCTCATCGGAGTTCAAATGAAAGATATTACCTTTAGTTTGAGTACCGCTGGCAATCTCTAATCCAGATCTGTTGATGATTTTGCATTTTCCATCCTTGAAGTATAATTGAAATCCCTTATCCACCAACTATCCTACACTCAAAAGATTATGCCTTAAACCTTCAACATAATAAACATGATTAGTATTATGCTTACCATCCAATGATATAGTTCCTCTTCCTCTGATCATGCATGCTTTTTCATCTCCAAATCTAATCAGACCACCATCAAATTCTTGCAAAGATAGAAACTTCCTTTTATCTCAAGTTATATGATGTGAAAATCCATTATCTATCACCCATTTATCCTTGTCTTCAACTTTATCAACAAGGGCTTTCTCCTCATTTTGAATGACAGGTTCCAGAGCGTCTTCCTTGATAGCCAAAAATACCCATTCCTTTCCACTGCCGGATCCACTAGCTAAATCTTGTGTCAGTTCATCATCAGAATCAGTCACACCTTCCTCATCCACATAGTAGCATGATTTTTATTTATTTCTCCTATACTTATGCTTGTTCTGATAATCATGGTTAGGCCTAAAAGATTTTCTAGCTTTCTCCTTAAATCTTGAATTCCTCTCAGGACATCTAGATGCAAAATGACCTATCTTATTACATGCAAAACATTTAAAAGGTGATTTTCCTTCATACTTACTTCCTGCCAGACCTTTAGGTACTCTTATAGAAAATAGGGCTTCAAGTTTCTCAAACTCTTCATATTCTTTCTTCATTTCCTCCAATTCCTTCGCATATAAGGCTTTGCAATCACTCTTGTTGGTAGATGATGTAGATGCATGAAAAGAAGATTCAGTCTTTGTAGCTCCTCGGGGAGAAAATTCTTCAAGCTCAAAAGCAGATAACTTTTTGACCAAAGTATCCCTATTAATAGAGGTGTTAGACATTGTTCTCAGCTCATTAATTGTAGTAGCCTTCATCTTGTAAGCCGGTGACAAAGCTCTCAGTATTTTAGAGACAATCTGATCTTCGCTAAGAGATCCACCACAACATTGAATTCCCATAACAATATCATTAACTCTTTCCATAAAAGCAATAATCCTTTCTTCTTCCTCCATTTTTAGGTTCTCATACCTCACTTGGTAACCATCAAGTTTAACATTTTTAATAGTAGGGTCACCTTCATTCAGAGTCTCCAAATTATCCCATATAGCCTTTTTAGATGATTTGTCAGTTAATCCCATTACTTGCTAATCAAAAAGTGCACTCAAGAGGGCTTCTCTAGCTCTACAGTCATTTTCAATGTTCTTATCCAAGTCTTCTGGAGGAGGATTATCAGATGCCAGATTATAAGGGGTATAGCCTTTCTCAACAATCTCCCAAATTTCTTTCCCAATACATCTCAAATGAGTATCCATCTGAATTTTCCAAACTCTGTAATTTTTTGAATCAAGCTTAGGAGTTTCTCTTCGGAAAATAGCTGTAGATGAACTATTAGATGTCATAGGATCTTCCTCAAGCAGTTAAGCTTATGTAGAGAGGACCAAGCTCTAATACCAATTGTTAGGATAAAAGGTGGACAACTGAGAGTGGGTGGGGTGACTCAGTTGTCAACAAATTATAAAAATTTAAGCACACAAAACCTTTTACCGAAATGCATAAACCAAATACTGGAATAGTAGATATAACAATTAAGCATAAACATAAATCACATAACAATTACCATCCATCCACAACACATAACACCGAGATTTGTATGTGGAAAACCTGATAAAGGGAAAAACCATGATGGGAAGCCTACCCATAATCAGATAATACTTCTGCAGTAAGTATGTGATTATAATAAGAGAGGCCTGCACATGTAGGAAGACACATTTCCTAGAGTGTACTGCTCATCACAAAAGGAGCTTCACTGACTACAAAAGAAATCCAGACTACAATTCAAAAAGATGAATGAACTGGAAGAATAGCATCTCCTATGCCTGAGTACAGTTCTAGTTAAGCTCAACACCGAAGGTCTTAAACCTCTTACACAAACCCAATTCGATCACCTATGATTGACCAATACCTCTGCATATTATTACAACCTTATTTTCACATAGATCATCTCATAACCTTAATCCCATACCATCCGTAACCATGATCTACAAAGAGATCTTAAATCATATATATACCAACCCGGGATCTAAACAATTAGGTCGGCCACCTAAAAGATAATACAATAAATCTATTACATAAACCCACAAACCAATGATAAACCAAGTTGGCCTAAGACCGAAACAACATAAACCAATCAATAAATCTAACTGGTAATGCATTAGTAGTATCAACCAACACGTTACATAAATTGGTCCATAACCTAATAGAATAGAACCAGACCTAAAATAGGTCACCATAAGATAAATGAAACACCATCGATCAACTGGAACACGAACATGATAACCATCAACATATTGATAACCTTTTAGAAGCTACACCAACACCACTTATCGGATTCATCAAAAGATCTTCAACAAAGCTCTACTGGTAAAATCCTTACCGATAATCAAAAGGCTTACTAGAACAAATGATAGCTTTCAGATCATCAAATATTGAACCAAATGAATGATATATGCATCAAGAACACACGAGTAACCAATCCAAGCCAATTCCACAAACTGGAGAATACCAAAGAGAAATCTCCAGATCAACATCATAATCCAACCACTCTACCGGAACCCGGTAGACAACAAAACAACTAGTGTTGACATCAATGACAAACATCAATGCAACACATATTCAATTCCTCCAAATTGCCAACAATTGAAAATTGGGAATTATCATGATGAAGTCTTGTGTGATATTATGCCTATGGATATTTGTCATCTTTTATTGGGTAGACCTTGGCAGTTTAATAGATAGGCAGTACATGATGGGAGAAAGAATACATACACTATTGTGGCCAATGGGATGAAGCAAACCTTGTTGCCTTTGGAGGAACTTTTGAAGAATGAAGTCTGTATGAAGGATAGAATATGTTTTGTAGATGGAATAAAATTCATGTATGGATTGAGACATAAGAATGTGTGTTTTTCCTTAATTCCTTAGAAGACTTAGAATCCAGAGCATGAGGAACAACCGGAAGAGATAAAAGATTTGCTAACAGAATATGAAGAAATCATTTCAGATAATGTATTTGATAGATTGCTACTTGTGAGAAGTATCAGGTATTGCATGTAATTGGTTCCCAGAGCTAGTTTTCCTAACGAAGCTGTACATCGGATAACACCAACAGAGAATGAGGAACTGAATAGACAAGTGTAGGAGCTGTTGAATAAAGGTTTGATCAGGGAAAGTCTGAGCCCTTGTGTAGTACCAATAATATTAGCACCTAAGAAGAATGGAGAGTGGAGAATGTGTATTGATTCCAGAGCAACAAACAAGATCACAGTGAAATATCAGTTTCCTTTGCCTAGGATGGATGACATAAACAAGATCAGAGAAGGAGATGAGTGGAAGACAACATTCAAGACAAATGCACTGATTACTTTCATGAGGATGATGAATGAGGTATTGAAGAAATTATTGGGTAAGTTTTTTATTATATATTTGGATGACATTTGGATTTTTAGTAAGACAAAAGAGGAGAATCTGTTGCATCTGAGACAAGTTTTGCAGAGGTTGAGATAAGAAAAGTTGATGATAAATATCAAGAAGTGTACTTTCATGAAGGATGAGTTAGTCTATTTGGGATTTTTGATATCTCAGGATGGTTTGAAGATGGACCCTGAGAAAGTAAGAGCAATTGTTGAGTGACCTACACCGGAAAGCATTGGAGAGGTAAGTCATTTCATGGATTGACTAGTTTTTAGCGGAAGTTCATCAAAAATTTCAGTTTAGTTTGTAACCCTATGATTGAGACCATGAGGGGAGATCAGAAGGAATTCAAGTGGACCACTGGAGAAAACATATTTTTTGAAATATCGAAGCAAAAAGTGACTAAGAAGCATGTGTTAGCTTTACCAGATTTCAATAAAGTATTTCAAGTGGATTGTGATGCAAGTGGAACAACAATAGGAGCAATATTGAGTTAGGAAGGGAGAGTAGAAGCTTACTTCAATGAGAAATTTAATGATGCATGAAGGAAATATTCAGTGTATGATCAGGAGTTTTATGCAATAGTTCAAGCCTTGAAGAAGTACAAACATTACATGTTGCCTAAGGAGTTTGTGTTGTATACAGATCATCAAGTTTTGTATTATTTGAACAGTCAAAGTAAGTTGAATCAAAGACATATGAGATGGGTAGAATTATTGTAGAGTTACACCTTTGTGTTGAAGCATAGAAGTGGAAAATCTAACAAAGTTGCTGATGCATTGAGTATGAGAAGGAATTTGCTGACAGAGATGAGAGTGACAATATTAGGATTTGAAGACCTTGTATGATGATGACCCGAATTTTGCAAAACCTTGGAAAGCATGTAGAGAACCAGTTATGGTTGATAGAAGCAAGTGGTTGGATTACTTCATTTAGGATGAGATGCACTTTTGGCCCCAAATTCATAAGGATGTTAAGAAATTGTAAAGCTGAAAATCACGAGCGAACCCTAAGTGTTCCCCCCACCACTCCGAGGAGAGGGGAAGGAGGTCACTAGGGTTGACGGTTTTCACTTAGGGGAGACTTTACATTTAAAAGAGGGGTTGAAACCCACAAGATCCAATCCCACACAATGCAAGATTGGATTCTAAATGAGTTTCAAGGGTTAAGAAAGCAAGGCTACCCTCTTTTGTAAAGAATGTAGATAGAAAGATTGAACTAGGAATGCATGTAAAGTAAAAAAGATTCACTTATAAATAGAGATAGGGATATAGGATGAAGCTGCGGACCTGGAATTAGCAGTAAAATGTCGAGACGGTGCTGTCCTGCAAATTTGAGCGAAAGTTGACAGGACGATGGCACCCGGCGTGCACACGGTCCTCCGAAAAATCCGCGAAACGAAGGGGGATCAGTTCATCTCTGCACAAGGATTCCAGATCTTCAATTATAGCCACGTACCTGCAACCTACACACAGAAAAGAGAGGATGATTGGGGGGTCAAACCCTAGTTTTGGAATTAACCAAGAAATGAGAATGCTATAAATGTAAATGATTGTAATGTAATAAAGTACCAATACCTTGTTGTAAGAATGTTTGTATTCTTACATGTGAAGGTGTAATGTTCTTGTATGTTGTATGTTGTATGTGATCTCCTCTTAAATGGTTGAATCCTTGTCTTGAATGCAACACTTAGCCTTGATCAATTGCTTGAAGGAATGCTTGAATGCTTGAATGCTTGAATGTTTGAATATCGCTTCTGCCCTTTTTTCCATCTTACCAAAATGGGAGAGGAAATGTAGTTTATATACTTGTCAATTAGGGTTAAAAGACTAATTTTCCGACCTTGGGCTGACCTGGGAAGATTATTTTCCAATTTGCAAACATAAAGACCCGAGACCCAAAAGAGACCAAGCCCAAAAATAGGGCCAGGGACCAAGGCACTGGGCGCCATGGTCCTGGGGGACCAGGGCACTGGGCGCCCTAGTCTTGAAGGACCAGGGCACTGGGCGCCATGGTCCCACCTCCAGGGACAGCAGGGTGCAAGGAGGATCAGGCCAGGGTGCTGAAAAATGCAGTTTTTGATGTCATGAACAAGTTTCGGGGTCTCCATTCAGGTTCTGTGTTGCATCGCCATCGTGAAGACCCAAATGCGGTCGAAATTGCAAGTGTCACAATTTTAGGACGCTACATTTAGCCCCCACTTTAGCGGGAGTATAAGCGTACACTCATACTTCTAGTAAAGTACAAGGAAACAACATTGAAAAACTTTCACCACGTCAAGGAGGCAAGACACACCAAGCCCCCTGTGGACTAAGGATCTTACGACTTCGATTGACAAAGTAAAAGGGAAGATCACGAGGGAGAACCATGACTGTCAGTAGTAAGGTTCCCTCACTATGAGTCATGCAAGAGAAATACCAAAAATTTTTAAGGCAAAGCTAAGTTCGCCAAGAAATTTTCAAGTATCTTGAAGGGATAGATGGGGTGTATGCCCCCCTTCATTAAAGCGATCGCACACACCTTAATGGGGGTGATTGCTTTAAGGTAGTGATACACATAAGAAATGAGAAGGAAAGGAGCACGTTATCACAAGGATTTAGCCCCCAAGTGTGAGATAAACCCAAGGATAATAGACACAAAACACAAAGCACGAGGTGAGTTTGCTTTCCTCGGGGTCAGTATGCTGTATGATAATTCATGTATATCATATATATGTATGCATAATTGTTCTTCATTCCCCAATCAAGGAAGGTCACCTAGAAGAAGGGAACACATGTGTCTTTTGAGTCAACATGAGAGAGACCAAAAGAGATCTCAATGCTTTGCATCATCTTCAAGTAGACAACACTAAGGACAACAAATAGAAGAATGAGAATAACACATAGAAGAAGTAACAAAAGAGAGGAGGAGAGAATATGCTATGCTAATGAACTAGTCTAGCATGTCATCTACCCCCCGATCTTGCTGATCAATGTTTCAGGAAGGTAGGGAACACGCTAGAGGAGGAACATCCAACATAGCAGATGGAGCTATCACAAGATCCAAACAAGGGCTATGTTCATGTTCCAAGCCACGTTGTTCTTGTCTAGGAGCTAGGATAAGTGCTTTAGAAAATTCGTTAGATAAGTGGTTATCAATATCAACAAATTCATATTCACTATCAGAAGCAAGAGAAGTAACATATTCATCATGAATAAAATTTTCATCTATATCATCATCAAGATTTATAAAAATAGGATCTTTAACTCGCACAGGATCAAAACCATCATGCATCTTATGTTTAGGAGATTTTGGAGAAAATGGAATAATGCTTGTTGAAGATGTTTTTAGGGATTGCAAAGTTTGAGAAGCAGCTGCCTGAGCTCTAAGACGATGCTTTCATCGACGTTCACGTGCAAAACGATTTCATCTAGTCTTAGTAGGAAGTTGAGAAGATTGAGGAGGAGGAATGTTCTCATCCTTATCACTTGGGTGTTTAGGTTGTGGTCTCTTAGGCTGGATAATAGGAGAAGAGGAAGGTCTCTTCTCTCCATAAGAGGAAGGAGGAGGAACTGCTCCATATAAAGGAGGAATATTTGGTTTATGAAGGAGACCAAGTCCATCATGACAAGGAGGTATAGGTCTACTTTTAGAAAGTTTATTAGACATAGGCATAGTCACATCCATAGGAATGGGTTGGGAATCTTCTTGAGGAAAGACATTAGTTTTATCTTTCAAAGGAAGAACTTCCTTCTCAAGAATGATAGGAATATCAAGTTTGGGTGTTCTAGGTTCACTTAGAGATAGGATCATATCTGTTTTCCACTTTTGATAAGATTTGAAAAGATGATCACTTCACGGAGGAAGAGATTGGAATTGTTTAGGCCAAAAATAATCAATAGGAACGCTAGAAGTTCTTTCAGCTGGTTTAAAGAGACTATGATTGACAGTAACAACTTCACCATTATGGGGAAATTTCAAACACTTGTGAATAGGAGAAGCAATATCTTTCATGGAAGATAGCCAAGGATAGCCTAGCTTCACACGAAATTGTTCAGATGAAGGAATAATAGCAAAGTTCACATCAAGGGATTTGTTATGGACCTCAATAGGTAATGTAATAGAACCAATTGTAGGAGAAGAAAATGCATCAAATAATTTCATAATCACATCTATTTTGTCATAGATCACTTGATTCAATTGCAAAGTAAAGAGAAATTCTTCAGTAATAACATTAACCATGCACGAAGGATCAATAAGCACTCCACGGCAAGGTGTATTCTTGACTTTTGCAACTATGTATAAAGGACCATCAGGTGCCCTAATAGTTTCACTAGAATCAAATGTGATGGAAGGTTCTTTAGGGTTTTCTTGCTGCTCTACAAAGTTAATCACATTCAGAGTCATAGACACAAGACCATCAGATGAGAAAGAGGAATCATTAGTCTCAATCACATTAGAGGTATGAGAAGGTAATGGATCAGTAAAAATCTTAAGATTTTGGTTAGGAGGAGCTACAGATGTGTTGCCTTTATCATTCACTCCAGAAATAGAGATAGTATTATTATCAATCAAGTCTTGAATTTTACCCTTTAAAGAAAAACATTTTTCAGTATCATGCCCAGGTTGACGATGAAATTGACAAAAAGATTTGTTATCAAAATAGGGTGAATTAATATTTGTAGGATCTATTTGCCTTATAGGAGGGAGAGTAAGCACATTTTGTTCCAATAACTTATTCATAATACTATGCAATGATTCATTCAAAGGAGTAAACTTTCTTTCTTTCTTGAAAAACTTAGAAATAGGAGGCACACCTGATGCTGCATTCACATTGTTGTTGATGATGTTTTCATTGAATTTAATGGACTCTCTATTTGGTTTAAACTTCCCAAATGGTTGTTGACTACTATCACCCTTATCACTCGGAGCCATAGGATTTGCTTGTTCCATTTGACTCATAGTCAGTTGATAATTGTGAAGAGTTGCACACAACTATTGGAAAGAAGTAAACTCAGAAAACAGAAGTTTTTCTCTAATATCTTTTTGTAAATTAGAAATAAAGATTCTTTTAATATCATTGTCAGGCACTGGAAAAGAAATTTGAGCATACAAATGCTTATATCTACCAATGAAATGAGTCACTTTTTCTTTAACACCTTGTTTACAATGCATTAAATCAATCAAAGTAACTTTAGGACTTATATTGTTTTGAAATTGTTGAATAAAAGCATTTGCAAGTTGTTTGAAAGAATTAATAGAATAAGAAGGCAACAAGCAATACCATTGTAGGGCTTTATCTCTTAACGTTCTAGTAAACAGTTTTGCAAGCAACCTTTGGTCATAAGCAAAGTCGGTACATATTGTTTGAAAAGTCTTAACATGTGTTAGAGGATCACCTTTACCATTATAAAGCTCCAAATGCGGGATTTCAACATGCTTAGGGGGAATAGCTCAAACAATGTCGAGAGAAAGTGGGCTCACAACATCAAATGTGGGCATACTAAACTTAGATTGATTCATAGAGGCAATTTGTTGCTGTAAAGAAGAGACAGTTTGTGCAAGATTGTTAATGGTCGCTTCAGTCGAAGAGTTCATATTAGACGTGTTAGATTGTGATGGAGGTATTATGTTATTGAAAGAAGGTATTGATTGAGAATAAGGTGGCGGGACACTATGATAGTTAGTCATAGGAGATGATTGGAAAGGAGGAACACTACAAGGAGGAATGGAATGGTTAAATGAATTGCCCCCTTGCGTCATGTTCATTTGTGGAGATATAATAGGGACACTCATTGAAGGAATGAATGAAGAAGTTGGATTGAATGAAGTAAGAGGGTTGATTGAAGAGGAAGGATTGCCCCCATGACTAGTGATCATAGGCGGAATGTCTTGTATAGAAGTAGTCATTATGTTTGATGTAAAGGTAGGTATGCTAGCAATAGAAGTTGTTAAAGGAACAGAATGATTGACTTGAGTAGGAGGTTGTGTATAACCTAAAGTTTCAGCACAACTCTTCATAGGCATCACATTCGAATCCACAATGTGTGCAATACCACACAAAATATCAATTCCATTCTTATCACTTTGAACCATACATTTTAGACCCTCAATTAATGAAAGAGCTTGACTATCGGGATACTCTTGAGACATCCATTGCTGAAAATCATCAAATTGGTTATCCAATTTCGAAAGTTGTTCTACAGAAACCTCATGGAGAGCTTCTTCATCATTAGGAGGATTAGAGGAATTACCCGTGTCCTCGTTAAAAAGGCCATTCAAATTAGGTTCCATCTCCTCGGTAATTGAACCTCGGAAAGACTTAATTCTAAGGCTTCGTCTAACAGGAATAGTGTAAGTAGGGCTTATTGTTCTAAAACTCATGCACTAGAGAGGGAGAGAAGATTTTGAATTTAGAGGTAGCAAATTTCAATAAAATCAGCCAATCTCCTAGATTTAAGCTGTTAAATGCAATCACGACAATCTCCCGAAATTTCAAAAAAAATGTCAGGGACCGTGGCGCTCGAGGTGCACACGGTCCTCGCAACTTTTTTCAAAATTTTCAGGGATGAAAGTTACGATGATTTTAAAGCTAATCTGAAAAAATTGAGTGATTTAACGATCTGTAGATAGGCCAAATTAAAGTTGCAATCTCAAAATTGAACCCTACCAAGATTGTTGAAAAATGCAAAATTTGAATTTTGAAAAAGAGAGGGAAACTGAAATTTTGAATTTTATGATTTTAGAGGGAATACCAAAAGCAATGCAAGTTTTGAATTTTAAAAGTTGACTCAATTTCACGCAAAATTCAATTTTGAAAGCGGAAATCAAAGTTGTTGCAATTAAACACTTAATTTCAAAAGTCACAAATTGCAAGAATTTGAATAAAGCACTAAAATTTTGAATGAATGCCGACACACTTTTCAGATTTAGGACAGTAAGAACACAATTTTGACACAAAATTTCAATTTCAACAATTTTTGAATGATTAGAAGCCTTAATCCAAGCAATCACTAGACCAACTTTGACCTTAATTTTGAAAGTGTTAGAATTGATAAAATCAGCCAAAATTATGGATTTTAGCAGAAAAATACAGTAAGATCTAGCTCCCGAAATTTCGGAAAAAATGTCGGGGACGATGGCGCTCGGGGTGCACATGGTTCTCGCAACTTTTTTCCAAATTTTTAGGGATGAAAGATATTATTATTTTGTTGCGGAATCCAAAGTTACAGCTGATTTGGAGATGTTTTGATCAGTGAAATGGTCGGTCAAAGGTTGAATCAGGAGGGTTTTAAAAATTAGGGTTTTGACACTTAACCACTTAATTTTCAAAATTAAAGCACAAATATGAATTGACAATTTGTAATAGAAGGGTAGATCTGAAACAAGCATTAACCATTAAACATTTCTAAAGCTCAATTACTAAAAAGAAAATTTAGGGTTTTTATGCAATTAACCTCTAAAATTTGCAAAAGATCAAACATGGAAATGTAATTAAGGAAGAAATTTTTTCAGATCTAATCATGAATAATCAGAAAGGAAGCTGAAAATCATGAGCGAACCCTAAGTGTTCCCCCCACCACTCCGAGGAGAGGGGAAGGAGGTCACTAGGGTTGACGGTTTTCACTTAGGGGAGACTTTACATTCAAAAGAGGGGTTGAAACCCAGAAGATCCAATCCCACACAATGCAAGATTGGATTCTAAATGAGTTTCAAGGGTTAAGACAACAAGGCTACCCTCTTTTGTAAAGAATGTAGATAGAAAGATTGAACTAGGAATGCATGTAAAGTAAGAAAGATTCGCTTATAAATAGAGATAGGGATATAGGATGAAGCTGCGGACTTGGAATTAGCAGTAAAATGTCAAGACGACGCTGTCCTGCAAATTTGAGCGAAAGTTGACGAGACGATGGCGCCCGACGTGCACACGGTCCTCCGAAAAATCCGCGAAACGAAGGGGGATCTGTTCGTCTCTGCACAAGGATTCCAGATCTTCAATTACAGCCACGTACCTGCAACCTACACATAGAAAAGAGAGGACGATTGGGGGGTTAGGGATTAGGGGTTTGCCCTTGGGTCAAACCCCAGTTTTGGAATTAACCAAGAAATGAGAATGCTGTAAATGTAAATGATTGTAATGTAATAAAGTACCAATACCTTGTTGTAAGAATGTTTGTATTCTTACATGCGAAGGTGTAATGTTGTTGTATGTTGTATGTTGTATGTGATCTCCTCTTCAATGGCTGAATCCTTGTCTTGAATGCAACACTTAGTCTTGAATGGAGACTTAGAATGATCAATTGCTTGAAGGAATGCTTGAATGCTTGAATGTTTGAATATCGCTTCCGCCCTTTTTTCCATCTTACCAAAATGGGAGAGGAAATGTAGTTTATATACTTGTCAATTAGGGTTAAAAGACTGATTTTTCCGACCTTGGGCCGACCTGGGAAGATTATTTTCCAATTTGCAAACATAAAGACCCGAGACCCAAAAGAGACCGTGCCCAAAAATATGGCCAGGGACCAGGGCGCTGGGCGCCCTAGTCCTGAAGGATGAGGGCACTGGGCGCCATGGTCCCACCTCCAGGGACAACAGGGTGCAAGGAGGATTAGGCTAGGGTGCTGAAAAATGCAGTTTTTGATGTCATGAACAAGTTTCGGGGTCTCCATTCAGGTTCCGTGTTGCATCGCCATCGTGAAGACCCAAATGCAGTCGAAATTGCAAGTGTCGCAATTTTAGGACGCTACAGAAATATGTGCAAAGTTATAGAGTTTTTCAAGTTGCAAAGGGTAGTAGTTAGAATGTGGGATTTTATAAATCTTTGATAGTACTGGTAAGACCTTGGGAGGATGCAAGCATAGATTTTGTACTTGGATTGCCTAAAACACTAAGAGGGAATGATTCTATATTTGTGGTAGTGGATAGATTCTCTAAGATGGCTCATTTCATACATTGTAAGAAGACATTAGATGCATTGCATGTAGCAGACCTATTTTTCAAGGAAGTAGTGAGATTGCATGGAATACCTAAGAGCATAGTTTCAGATAGAGATAGTAAGTTTTTTGGCTATTTTTGGACAATAGTTTGGAAGAAGATAAAGATAGATTTAAAGTTCAATTCTACTTTTTATCTACAAAATGAAGACAAACATAAGTAGTTAACCAGAGCTTGGGAAATTTGTTGAGATGTTTAGTTGGAGATAAAACTAGAAGTTGGGATTTGATCCTTGCATAGGCAGAGTTTGCCTACAACAATTTAGTGAATAGAGTACTGGAAGAACACCTTTTGAGATTGTTACCATAGTGCATCCTAGAGATATATCAAAATTAAGGGATATTAGCAGTGAAGACCAGAGAAGTTTAGAAGTAGAAGACTTTGTAGATCACATGACAACCTTGCATATTTAGGTTAAGCAGTACTTGGAGGACATGAACAACAAGTATAAGGAGAAGGTAGATAAGAAGATGAGACATAAGAAATTTGAAGTTGGTGATGAAGTGATGGTATATCTGAGAAAAGAGAGATTCTTGGTTGGAACTTATAACAAATTGTAGATGAAAAAGTTTGGACCTTGCAAGATTTTGAGGAAGTTTAGTTCTGGAAATGCATATGAAGTGGAGTTACCAGATAGTCTGAGTATTTCACCTGTGTTTAACGTTGCAGATCTTCATGAGTATCATGAACTGGAATTCATTGAGGATAGTATTGTAGACTTGGAGAAACAGTTGCCTTGGAAGGAACCGAATTAGATTGAAGAAATTTTGGACAATAGGATTGGTCGTAGTACCCGTAGTAGTCAGTATAAGGAGTATCTTGTGAAGTGGAAGGAAATGCTAGTTGAAGATTCATCTTGGATTTCTCAGGCAGAGGTAGATTGCCTTGGTTTTCCTATGACCCTAGCAAAGTGAGAGGCTCACTTTTTCAATAACCTCGAATGTTTGATGCAGGAGCATCCCCGGTTCATAGCAATCTTACATCAACCAAAAACATTTTCTTTATGTTTTGCTTTATGTTTGTAGTTTCATCTTTTCTTTCTGCATGTCCCATTTTTGACTCACTGGATCCTATGGAATTGGATTCTACTTGAAGACTTGATCATCTTTCTTATTTCCAAATCACATCGCATTTGGATAATTTTTCGGCAAGTTATCACTATCGGTTTCCTTGACAGCTTCCTGTTACTAGTTGGTAGTTTCTTGTTACCAGTTGCCTGGACCTATTTTGGTGATCTACTAAAACCCCTTCTGAAGCTTGCAGAGCCTTGGGCATTGATTTTGATTTTCCTTGGCATGTGGCCGACCTTTTCTCATGATCTACACTTCATCCTTTGGAATTTTTGGAGGAATCTCTTGGCGGAGGCCGACCTTGTTGGTTTTACACGTTAGGTCTTGTTCTTCGAGTTTTAATCCCTTTTTGGGCCGATTGGATCCTTTGGATCACATATATAATTATAATTGCATTTTAGAATGTAATCAATAAAAGAATAAAGTAGTGAGACTATGTGTAGAAGATAGATCTTAAGATTGAAGGTCCTAGTTGTGACCTATTCTATATTTGAGCATGTTCTAGCAGGCATGTGAGTCGATTATGTTGTAATCTGGTTGTTACCTGTTGGTTGTAATCAATTTTCATGCTATAATACAATCTATTCTACATTGCCTCCATCATATCTTTGTGTTTCCATTGCATTTACTCTTGCTGACCAGTCCAGATTGATCTCTTTGAGGTCGATCCTCACTAGTGACTGCTTCATTATCTTTGTGCGAGATTTCAAGTTGATCCTAAAGAGACTCATGTTACTATGATGAAGAGGATTTTCATATATTTGAAGGGGACTATTGACTATAGTTTATGGTATATGAAGAATGATGATTTCATTCTATGTGCCTATACTAATGCTGACTAGGTAGGTGATGTAGATGACCAGAAGAGCACTATCGATGGAGATTTCTTTTTGGGGAAGAAGTTGGTTTTATTGGCAAGTAAGAAACAAGATGCTATATCTCTATCTATTGTTGAAGCTGAATACATTATTGCTTCTAGTAACTGTACTCAGGTAGTTTGGATGAAGTAGATGTTGGAAGATATTAGAGTTGTGTATGATGAGCCTAATGTTATCTACTATGACAATTCAAGTGCTATTAATATTTCCAAGAATTCGGTATTGCACTAAAACCAAAGCATATATCAATTAAGTATCATTTCTTGAGGGAGAAAGTTAGTGATGAGAAAGTAAAACTGGAATATGTATCTACAAAGGATTAGATTGCAGATGTTTTCACTAAGTCTTTGCCTACATATACATTTATGTATTTGAGAGACAAGTTAGGGGTCTCTGCCCCTCCTGATGAGAACTAGGTGCATTGAAATGCCTCAATTCGGTGGAATTTAGAGTCTTATCTTCTTATCTGGGTTGGTGATTTGGTGCTACTACTCAGCCAGATTAGTCAGTGTGTTGTTCAGAGCTATGAGTTTATCCTATTTGGAGAGAGAAGCTTGATCTGTTTGTATCTTTGGCATTGTTGTCAAAGGGGGAGAGAAGCATGTGAAAAAATACCTTATCTTTGGTGCTTTGTGTGCATGATCTTAGGGGGAGTTTATTGGATTTTGCTGGTGGTGATTTATTCCTTTGCATTGATTGTTTTTCAAATTCATATGTTGCCACCAATTCCAAAGGGGGACATTCTTGGATATTGTTGTTGTCATTGATGTCAACATATTTATGTGTTTTGGTGATCCGGTGATTGCTGAGAATTGATTTGGTTTGGTTTGTTGATGAGGATTTCTGGTTCAATATGAAGTATCTCTGGTGCCTCTATTTTATTCTTTATTGATTCAATGATGCTATGTGATGATTTGATCGAGTTGAGGATTTTGGTATGGAGATTTCTTTTCAGTGTTCAGTGTTGTAGAGTTCTGGTGTTTGATCTGTTGTGTTCCAGTATGATAATATCTTGTGTTGTGGATTTGGGAGAATGTTTGGGATGTTTGTGTGTATCTTCCTTTCAAATGATTTTTAATTTTATGCTCCACAAGATATCTTTCTTGTCCGAGTTGCTGTTGTTAAGTGTTCTTGAGTGTTAACGTGTTGATCGATGAAGATTTGCATAAGTGGTGTTGGTGCAGCTATTGTGGATGGTTCTAACGTGCTTATTGGTGTTTCCTAATCATGTCCTTTTTTTATGGTCTGCATTGATCCTTGTGTGAGTTATTGAATATCTTCTAGATTTGATGATATTCTTTGTGTTACGCAGTATTTTTGGTGGTCTAACGTGTTGCGGTTGATCTTGGCGAGATTTTTGATGGTGGTGCATGTTCGAGGAGTCGATTTAGGTCCATTCTATGTTGTTTATGACATTGTATTGGTCTGGTGGTTGATTTATGTATCATGTGATATAATTTTGTAATTAGGTGTTAAGGGTTTGGCCAACCTTGTAGTCAAGGTTGATCATTTGTATAAATAGTTGTTATATTTGTGTTTCGGTGATGTATGTATGTTGAGTCTAAATTATCAAATAGTGGTGTATGGGTGATAAAGTGAATTCATCTTTTGGTGTGGTGTGTTGAGCAGAGATTGGTGAAGGGAAAACATATGAGCTTAACCAAAATTGTCATCAAGCATTAGCATATTTTATCTTTGCAGTTCATCTTTGTTAGATTGTAGTCCAAATTTCTTTGTAAGGTAGCAAACCTTCCCTGAGGGTTGGAGCCTTCTAGGTCATTGTAATTTGAGAAATGAGCTCTAGGCAGTGTGCTTGAATGCATGTGCATTCCCCATTGTAATATTATACCTACTACTGCAGAGTATCATCTTATTGTGGGTAGGTTCCCACCATGGGTTTTCCCTTAACCGGGTTTTCCATGTCAAAATATTGGTGTTATGTGTGTTTCTATCATTGTTATCTTTTTTTTTTGCTGCAGTTGATCAGATTTGAGATTGTGCTTAATTTGTTTAATTTGGTGAAAACTGATTCCCCCCCCCCTCTCAGTTTTCCTTCTTTGTTGTTGCCAACAGAAATATCATTCAAACTCTCATGGTTTTAGATCTAATCTTTGTGCTCAATTGTGCACCAATCAGAACCATGGCACCTAGTCATATTGTCCACCCCATTTCAACTTTATTTTTAGACCCAAGTGCATTTTTGAATATTAGTACCAATTTTGTATTTTCTCAATAGTTTTAATTCCAATATCAGATAGTTTCACTCGCTTACATGTTCATTTCTACATGTTTAGGACCTAGTTAGTTTGCATTTTGCATCAAACAAGCAATCTTTGAAAGAAACAAGGGGATAAAATTTGAGGGTTGCTTGACTCTTTTTAAGTAGGAATTAGTCAAACATATAAACCCTTAGAGGTTTGTATTCCAATTTTCAATAAAAGAGGGTTTGATCTAGTTGATTTGATAACTAGTTTAGCTCATCCTTTTTTCACCCTTAAACAATAGGATATGGTGTTGAGTGATGAAGACTTATGTACAACCCATGTGGCATAAGATGAAAACAACTCACCAACCATAGAAATGTACACTCAACCACTTAACTTAAAATAAAAATCTACCTCCCTAAGTAGATGCCTATATATGTCAGAGATAACACTTAGCTAAGTAACATTATCCTAATGTGTTTAATAATTATAGTATAGAGTTATCTAGTGTGTGGATAAATTTATAGAAATTTAGTTTTGACAAGTGGTGGAGAGGTTGGGTTAGATGTTATTATTCTACCCTTCATTTATTTTTCATTGTTAATTAATTTGAGCGTGTAGAGGGGGAAAAGTGAACCACTCTAACATAAGTTAATCAACCTCTCGGGGACTCACTAATTAACCTCTCCACTTAGGGTGAGTACAAAGCCAAAGGCTATCAAGTACCCTGTAGATAACACAAGATAGGTCATAGAGGCCTCCTGATGCCCTCCACTAGCTCTCTGCTTGAGGATGTGTGTGCGAGTTGTAGATGATAGTACAATGTGATGGTGTCCCCTATGGATAGAATACAAAGTTTTATATAGAGAGCTTAGTGTGATAGATACATAATCTAGATAAAGTAAAACTAAATAAATTTATAACAAAAAATAGAAAATGATCATATAAATTAAAGAAGATAAATGCAAGAGAGGAAGTAAATGATCTTACAACCAGTCCACGATTTAAGGCTCCAACAAATCAAATCTTCTCCAATGAAACCTACACACAAGAAAGAAAAGAAAAATGTTGGGGTTGTGTTTAGAGGTTTACCATAGTTAGACCACCACTTTGGTGTTTCCACTTCCACAAACAACTAGATAGATAGAACCGATAATGGAATGAAAATTAAATGCAACAACAATTATGATAATGGAGATGATAAAAAGAAGATAATAACTCCCCTTCCACACCCAAAGCGAAGAGATCGCTTGATGAGGATGAAGAAACACAAAGTACTCTCAAAGAGTAACAATGGTGGTGAGAGTCTCAAGCATGTAGAAGAGCCAAGAGTGCTAGAAAATATGACTAGAGAGATTCAATGGTGTGAATAGAGAACCCCCTGAATGGTATTGAAGACAGAGAGGTTTGAATGAGTTGCTAGAGAGCCAAAAGGAAGCAAGAGAGGGAAAATATGCATGTTGGAAGTAAAACTAACATTAGTCATTGTTGAGAGGGGTGTTACGAACTCTGCCAATCATAGGCATAACACTCAAATAGCCACCTACTAATTGCAAATTTATAGGATGGTAGCGTCGCATGTGGGCATCCTCAAGTCATAGAGTCAATGAAGCTAGGGAAAAGGACAAGATATCAAGTGATTAGGAAATCCATGAAAACAAAGGAACACAAAGGCAAAGGATCTCTCCAATTAGTGTAAAGTGAAGATGCTTATGTATCATAGAATCACAAGGGATGCAATTTATGATAGTACAATGTGAAATTCTATGTCTCAAAAAAAATTGTGTGCACCTTGATATGCAACAACTTTGTGCTCTTGGCCATATTATGTATATCTTGGGAACCACACAAGGTGTCATCATGTGATACCACATATGACTTGGTACACTATTTCATTTCATCCTACCACACGTGATTGTACATATGATTTGTTTCATTACATGCCATCACATGTTACTTCTCATTCCCTCAAATTCAAAGTTGATGCATCCAAAGTTTTTCATGACTTTAGCAATAGAATATAATGCCAATTGTTAGGATTCACCAATTGATGGGAAATGGGAAGGTCCATAGTTAGGGATGAGTTACTACATCTTATGTAATATATATATATATATATATATATATATATATATATATATATTTTCCCATCTCTCCACTTTGGTGAGAGGACATATAACTATAAAGTTGTAGGAAAATTAATTTTAGGATGAGCTCCTACATCTTATGTAATGTAATATATATATTTGTCCATATCTCCACTATGGTGAGAGGACATGTGACTATAAAGTTGTAGGAAAATTAATATGATGTATTCACCTATTTTTGATCTCACAAATGTTCATTCATTGGTGCATTATCTTAATATTTATTGTACTTATTTATTTTTATTATTAATAGAAGTAGCATACATTTTCTAAATCCATCCACTTACAAACCTTAATTGTGCTTGGTTTACTAATCTCCTATTTCACTTCCCATAATCTATAAACCTATTTTTATCAACATAAGGTTGTACCCATACCACCTAGGATATGGGACATTTGTTTTAGAGAAATGTTTCTCAAATGCAAATACAAATGTGAGAAAAAGACTTAAGGTTATCAACTTGGCTCATCTTTTGAGTTACTAGACAAATTACATAAAACCAAAATGACAAATGTAAAGAAAACATAAAAGTGTCTCCAATTATCTTAGAATGATCAATGAAACCTTGGAAGTGTTGTAAATTATTTTCAAAGATTGGAAAGTACAAATCAGTGGCGTAATAAATGGTGGATTAGTGGGCTTCAACCAATACTTCAAATGGTTGGTAAGGTTGTTCCAAGGCTTTGGATTCTTCCCATGTAGGTCCAAAGCTCACCTCTTGTCGACTGGTTCTACCTGATGATTGGGTTGTTTGAGCTCGCTTAGTCATCCATCGAGGTATTATTGCCTCATCTCGTCCCCTCTATACCTCAAAACTTGGCAAAAAGTAAGATCAAGGAAAGGTGTGGTTTGTTGCTAGATTGAGTTGTTGGGTTATCTCATGATATCAAAAAAATAAAAATAAAATGGTGGATTAACGTGTGCCAAATTTATGACACTCTTATTGAGTTATTTTGGCAAAGAATAAATTAATTAAATGCCTACATGGGATGATCCATGCCTTGTTCCCAAGTGGAAAAGACTAAATTAAAAAATTAAAAAAAATATTGATGTTTGGGCCGACCTCTTCTTATGTGTCACCCATGTTAAGAAGTGCTTGATATAAAAATAAAATATTTTTTACGACACCTCTTTGAGGCTAGTGCCCTCCTCAGACAAGGTAAAATAAAATAAAATAAAAACATTAATTCTACCTTGGTTGACCAAGTGAAGGGGTGCGTGCGATTGGTATAAATAAGAGATCATTTGAGGTCATTCAACCAAGCAATTTATTAAATATTCTTCCTATTCAAAGTAGATTTTAAGAAAAAATTAGAGAAGATCTAAGGAGCACACATGAATAGTTATTATTGAAGTTTTTTGCAAATATATGAGAAAATATTATCGAAGATTTTTATAGACCCATGAGTATATTTTATTGGAGATTATTGTAGACCTAAGAGAATATTATTTAATTGTTAAAGAATATGAGCAGATTCTAAAGCAAATTGTTGCAAACCTATAAGTAGGAAGTTTTGAATTTTATGAGTAGATTTCAAGAAGATCTTTGAGAAGATGTGGAGGTGGATTAGGTCTTGTTCAAGAAGAATGTCAAACACTTATACTTTATCATTTTGGAGGTTGGTGCCTCATTTTAAAAGAGATTTATGTCTCTTGTTCAGTTGGTGCTCAATTGTGGGGATTGATGCCTACAAATCATCTAGATGGTATTGGTGTCTCCCATGGGTTGGTGCCTATAAAGATAATAAGAAGTTTAAAATACAAAAGAAATATTTTGTTGTGGTTTCCTCTAGCAAGGGTTTCCACATAAATTGTGTGTTATTATTGTGAATTTAATTGCTTTATCTTGAAATTGTGGTTGATTAATTTTTTTGAAGTATTGCTATTGTGATTAATTAAGTTTGAGTAGTAAAAGTTTGTTATTATACCAATTCATCCACCCTCTCAATATAATCGTGTGCTCTTCAGGAAACATAACACATATAACTCTTTATAAAATTCTATGAACCCATGTGACAACTTGGATGAATGCCACACACATCAAATTATTTATTCCTATGCAATTCCCAAATCCTTTGAAGCTACAAGTCAACTTGGACAATCCAAAATTTAAAGGTAGAATTGATGCCACAATGTTGGACAACTAAATGTAGCAAGTTGAAGTATTTTCCTCTATTGATAATTGAATTATAATTAATTTTTTTATAGATAGGAAACTTTCTTTGGGGACTACTGATGTTCATTGTAATATCCCACTGATGACATATTCTCACTGGATATAGTGTGAGAGGTATCATGATCCAATTCAAACATGGGATTCCCTTATTAGTGCTTGTAGGAGGAATACTATGTCTTAGACACAATAAAGATAAACATAATGTTTTAGCAATTTCATCCATGTAAGGAGAAATTATTTAAAGACATCACAAATAAGTTTCATGACCACTTAATACACCTACATTGCATAAGATTTAGCTATAGAGATATTTTCTCAAGATCAAGCGAGATAAAAGAAAGCACAAGAAGATGACTGTGGGTGAATAATGGTATTCTATTAAAGGATGCATGTGTAAAAGATAAGTTTTTTTGTTGGAAGAGGGCCTAAAATGATGAACATGAGTGTATGTAAAAGAAGATTGATCACCTCACTCATCTTCTTAAGAAGAACAACATTGGTGTACTTGATTTCATCAAATAGAGTTCATCATATGAGTCCTGAAAGAAGAACAAGAATAAAAATAAAGGAAAAGGAAATACCCTTGTTTCTATGCATCTTCATGGTTTACATGGATTGTTGACTCAGGTGATTTGCATCATTTTACATCATACTAGGCTGATTTCACATACTTGGAGCCAAGTCTTATGCTACATATTTTGATGGGTGATTAAAAGGATAAATGACACAATGGTACCAAATTATAAACAACACAACAATGAAACAAAGATGAAACAACGACGAAGGCTATCGATCGAATGGGTACGACTTCTTGCTATGATTTACCAAAATCAAATATACGAAACATATAATCAAATATATATAAGCACATGCCTATCTGATTTCTAATATCTCTAATAGAAGAGATAGAGCATACTCTCTATCGAAGATGCTATTGACTCAGACTCAAAGAACTTAGAACCTATGGACACTCTAGACTCTCGATGTCCACAATGCTTCCATAGGGCTTATTTATAGTAGATAAGTGACCAAAATATACAGTAGAAGGGAATCTAACTTAGTATACTAGATAAATTGATTATCAAAAGGAGGTATATTGGCCATAAACCACCGACACTGATTGTCCTTGTACAAATATTTTGTTTCATCAAAAGTCCTTTAGTCACTATAGACATGATATTCGTCATTACTTGCTGATGATGAGATGGAGGCTGGTGAAGGTAGTGGTGGTGTCACTTCTCCATGATCAAATATGTGTTCCTAGTTTAATGGTTTCCATTTGGTAAGGATCTGGAATTTATGCCATAAGTTCCAATCTTGGCAATTATTGTCATATATTAATTATGGGGAAAAGAAGGATTCCCATTTTAGTCTTGTCTTAACAATAATCCTTGTGACAATATCCCTTCTAAGTGAATATTTAGGATTTGGATTTACCTGGTCTACTCCAACATAAGTTAAGAAATCTAATATTTCTTGTGTTATTGGTGTAGAACAACTAACCAACCATGTAAAAAATGGTCTTCTAATCAAGTCTAACAATGATAGATATTGGTGTTCTATTTTAATTCTCAAAATTTAGAATTCTCCATAATTTTTACTGGTTATATTTGGTTTAGAAATACACCCTAAATGTGATAGTGTGTCTGCTGCACAGAGTGCTTGATCTAGATATTTCTTGTTAGTACCTTTTAGGAGAATGATTCTTTGGACACTTTGATTTATTGTTCAAAAATAAACATCAAATTCATTATTAATCAAGAATCCTGGATTAGAAGAAGGATTAGCTAGATTCTGCATGAATACTCTAGGTACTTTCTTGCTGAGATAATCAATGGCAACATTTTCTTTCCTTGGGATATGTTGAGCTTCATAGTTGAATTGATTTAAATATTCTTGCCATCTAACATATTTCCCTTGACCATCCTTTCTACCATGGTCATTTTCTTTGAATGTTAGAAATTTGGTGCAATCAGTTTTGATTATGAATTTCTTTAAATGCATCAGTTTCAAGAAAAATTTATTTAGATTTTTAATGTTATCATATTTTTTTTTATTTGAAGAAATACATTTTCTAACTTCTACTGGGAAAACACCACTAGCATAAGTTGTAGTAAATTCTTTTCCATCCTTAACAAAGCAAAGATGTCCACCCCATGCATATTTAGGAGCATCTGTATACAAAATAAAGTCCTCAGTTGTTGGAACATGTAATATAGGTAGATTCTGAATCTTCTATTGTATCTTCTTAACTTCTTTGTCATGGCTTGGTCCCCATTGTAGTTTCTTCTTTGTGAGAAGTTGTTGTAATAGTTCTTTGTCAAAACCTGCACCTGGATAGAATTTATTAACATAATTTAACATTCCTAAAAATCCTTGCAGCTCCTTAGTATTAAGAGGAGGATAAAATTCAAGGATCTTATTTTTAATATGAGGTTGAACCTTAAGTTTTGTAGCATTAACAATCATTCCTAAAAAATTACAAGAGTTTGAGCACCATTGAATTTTAGAGAGGGACAAGACAATCCCTGAATTTAAGGCTATCTTATAGAAGATTTATAGATGAGACTTATGCTCATCAAAGTCTTTACTAAAAATAAGAATATCATCTATATATACACATAGGAAATCTTCACAGCCACAATTTTTTTTATCCATTCTTTCCTAGAAAAAAGGAGCATTCATTAAACCAAAAGGCATCATTGTCCATTCATAATGTCCAAAAGGGCAGCTGAATGCAATCTTATATTGGTCTTCCTTCTTCACTTTGATCTGCTAGAAACTTGATTTACAATCAAATTGAGAGAAAGCTTTTGCATTAGCAACCTTTTCTAATAAATAAGTCTTATCTGGAATTGGATAAGGGAAGGGAATTGTGATTGCATTTAATGGCCTATAATTTATAACCATTCTTTTCTTTTTCTTTCTTTTTTTTAGATTCCTTTCAAACCATAAATGCATAATAGTTAAAATCAGATTGAGAGTGCCCAATATACTTCCCTCTTTTGAGTTCTTTGATTGCTTCTTGCATAGCTAGATAATTGTGAGCTGGAATTGGTATATTTTTCCCACTTTTGATCTTAGAATCATGTTTTAGTTTTATCTCCATCTCTGGCATCTCCTTGTTCCAAAATTTTTGAGGATCTTCTGAGAAGACATCTTTAATAATAGCAGCTTTTAATTCTGGTAGAGGTCCAACTGTCTGGATCCTGCTTATGGTTGGATATTTTTCAGATGCATATATAAGTCTTAGAGTACTTATTTTTCTCCATTCAAAGTGAACATGATACTCTTCTTGGTGCAACCATAAGGTGTATATATATCAATAAAATTTTCTCCTAATAACACATCTACAGGCATCTATTTCATGGAAAAGAAGTCACATTTGAATTTCTTTACTTCCAATTCTACTACTTGTTGATGACTGTACTTGTCACAGCTGAATTCATTCCCTTGAACATCACAAGCAGTGTATGTATTTTTATGAGTCAGTTGTTCCCAATTGTTGAGAACTTGCTCTTTAAAAAAGGATAGAGATACTCCAGTATCAATCTAAGCATCATATTGTTTTCCATTTATTTTCACGCTTATGTATTGAGAAAATTTTCCTATAAGGAGATGTACTAAATAGTGCACCTCTAATTGTGGCTTGGGTTCTGGTAGGACTGACATAACCATTCAAACATTTGCAAGATCTTCTATAAATAGAGGGAATTGTTCTTTTTAATCTTCATATTCTTCTTGGATATGAGAAATGAATTGATTATAGTTTATACCAGAGTAGGATGTCCTAGGGACATTTAATTCTTCTTCAATAATCACAGATGGACAAAATTGAATATCACAGTTAGATATTCTGAGACATGATTGTTCTTGAGAGAATTGAGAAATGACTCATATAATAGGATCCTCAGGTATAGATTTTTTATTGGATTTACTTTCTCCTCTTTTTTCTATTAAAGGAGTAAATACTGATGGTTTTATACATACCCGAGGAATCTCTTCTTTGAAAGGGCTAAATTCTTGAAATTCTCTTTGGAGGTTTTGATAGTGCAGGGTTGAATGTTGGAATGGTGGCTGGTAAGTCATAACAGGAGAACTTGGTTTTTGTTGTTGAAAAGGTAAATGATATCTATTGTTGTGCCTTCTTCCTTGATATCCCCTTCTTTTTTCCCATCTTGTCTGGTTCATCAATACAGTTGGGAATTCATCAGGCTCTATATCTTCTAGTTGCTTTTCAGTTTCTAGTAGTGTAGTAGCAAGATCATCTAAAGCAACTTCATCTTCTTCATGTACCTCTTCTTGACTCAAGCACAATATGCTCACATCTACATCCACCATTGGTACCATTAGCTTTTTTTGGATCATCTTCCAAAATTTGTGTCACTTTAAAATCATGGGTTAATCTTGTGCCATCTTGAATTAACATGTGGAAAAATATTTGGCACTCTCTCCTCAAAATTGTATTAAACAACTTATTGAATCTTGTGTTGGACATGTGATCTTGAATTTTTGTGGTTGTGAAGGACTCATTGTCAAATTCTTGTGTATTATGTCATGGATTATAAAATTCTTCATCATCAAATGTATATGAATCCATGTTTCAAGATCCTTGAGCTTCTTTAGCTTATCTTCTATACCTTTGGGATTGGATTTCAACCATGAAAAGACCTTGGCTAAATAGAATATGGGAGAATAGATGGAAGAATGATAAATTATGAAAGACAAGGTAGTTATGGAAAGGGAGGGAGAGTCTAGAGTTGTCTTGCAATGTCCCAAAATGTTTCTCCAAAGTTGATATGATGATCTAAGCAATGTGTGGTTTCTTGGGAGATGAGAAATTCCTATAGGTAAGTTGACCTTAACTTAAGATGTAAAAATGGTACCCAATGTAAGAATTTGTCAAATATAGATAAGATCTAGAGCATAATAAATATCACAATAAGAGAGACAAAAAAATTGATAAGAATAAATTGTATTCTAATCAAGATGCAAATACTATCAACTGGATCATTACATACAATACAAATGAGTATTTTTATAAAGGCAAGGCCATATTGATATGTGAGCACACAATCATGACATGTGACTCAATGAGAAACAAGGGGAGGTGAAGGTAGGTAGAATAAATAATAAAATATTCCACAATTGGTGGATCACCCACCGAAGGTGGAATATAACAACAAGATAATACCATAAAAGGTGGAATTTCTCCTACATGCATCATCCCTATGTGCACACTTCCCTAAGTGTCTTATATCCAAACTATAATGAAATGCATTACCCTAAGTCAACTTAAGTAAAGTATAATTATGAGACATAATTTACACCCCCCCCTTAAGTGCACCTTAGGGGAATGTTGACTCAAGCTAACCATGCAAGATGGGTCCCCGACTACTAGGCCATGTTAGGTACCCACGTACAAATGAAAATGCATGCAAACCAATGCAATCTCTCACAAATAGAGAAATATAGAAAAACCCAATGGGGAAAAACTCCTCCCCCCAAAAGAGAGAAGAAAAATATACAAAATAACTCTCAAAGAAGTATGAGAAGAATAAAACCCCATGTGAGGAAAAAGTCCCCCCATAAGAGAGAAGAAGAGAGACCAAGTAGCCCCCCCTCAATGTAGAATCGACACCAATGGTAGAATATTGAAATTGAATGAAGAAAATTCTCCATGATCGTCAAATAACATTCCTCCCCTTAGGAAGAAACAAAACCAAGGATGTATCCATGAAGTCTCCCCAATCATGGAGGGAAGATGTAGGAAAAAAACTCAAGATGTATGGAGTCTCTGAAAAACTGCTCAAGTGTTGCCATGTCGATGCTGAAAGTTACCCCCTCCAAATCAGGTGTACTAGTCCACACTGCTAAAAAAGGCAATCCAAGATCTAGTGGAGATGAATGTAGAAAAAGATCCAAAGAGTCACATGTCTCCTCTAAGGATAAAGAGACCCCCTCCAAGTGTTCTACATAAGTATCCACAATCATGTCAACCTCGAAAGAATGATCATGTAGAGAATGAACAAGAGGGTCAGAGTGTTCCCTCACAACAATCGAAGAAGGATCATCTTCATCAAAGAGAAGATGAATATCATAAATGATGTCTCCAAAATATGTAATGTATGACTCCATAAACAAACCTACGATGTCTATCAAGTAGTCATCCCAATGAACTAAAGCTAGGAGATAAGGTATATCCTATCGTAGTGAATCACAGGAAGGAAAAACTGTTGCAATATCCAGATCATCAGGTGCAAGAGGTGATGTGATATGAATAGGAGGAGATGAAATGCAAGGCTTAAGAATGGGGTCACATGTGAGAATACCCAAGTTCAAGTACCCAAAGTTCTCCTCGATATATGAATCAACACAAGAAGTGTGATCAACATATGAAGAATCAACCTCATCAATAGGAACAAAATCTACAAAGGAATACAACCAAGATGCATGATACACCACCCCTCTAGAAATAATAGCTCTAGTCTCCAATTCTCTAATGATAACTAAATTAGGTGTGAAATCCATAGTTTTCCTTGTTTCCCCATGAGTGATTTGATAGATGGAAAGAAGATTATTTGTCAAATGGGGTACACACTTGACACATCATTGGAGGATTTATCCCCAATAGCAATAGATATTTTCCCAATCACATTCATATGTGTATGATTTCCCACCAAAATAGGTGGCATTTTGCAAGGCTCAAATGAAGAAAATATAGACTATGAAGATGCCATATGATGAGAAGCTCCTAAATCCAGAATCTGTCTCATTGAATAATGACTTGTAGTAGTACAAAGAGTTTGTCCCTTTCCTTTTGACTACGAAGAAGGGGAAGGAGATGAATCCTTCTTGTAAGTGGATGGAAATTCAATGTTATTCTTCTTGAGGATGTTGAATTCATTTAAAAGACGGGGGTTGAATTCATTAGATCCAATCTCAATGAGAATAGATTGAATGCTAAATGAATTGACAATGATTTGGAAAGTAAAGTAACCCTCTTTTAAAATAGACAAGTTGAATTAAGAGATTTGACACTAAGTGTGAAGATGACAAAGAAATGATTAGATCTTGAGATAGAGATGTGGGATGAAGTTGTGCACCTAGAATTATCAGTGAAATGTCTAGACAAAAATCCCTTACAAATTTGAGCTAAAGTTGTCAGAACTAGGTTGAAAGTGTACTTGGTCCTCCAAAAAATCTGCATGCTGAAAAGGGTTTTTCCATCTTTGAAAATGGAGTCTAAACTTGCAATTATAGTTGCACACCTGCAACCTACATACAAATAAGAGAGGAAATTCTATTGGGATTGGGGGTTTGCCTTTAGCTCAAACACCGGTTTGAAATTAACCAAATGATGAAAAATACTTTCAAGTAAATGAAAGGAAATGTCTGAAGTAGAATTAACCTCAAGAGAGGATGCAATTGAAATGATGATAGAGTTGTTTGAAAGGATATGCAGAATTGAATGTCTTGAATGTTGGTAGGGATCTCCTCTTCAATGGTTTAATCCTTGACTTGAATGCAACACCTAGCCTTGAAAGGAGACTTGAGATGCTCAATGGATGCTTGAACGCTTGCACTTGATTTCGCTTCTTGAACTTATTTTTGTTTGATTGTACTTGATTGAACTTATTTTGCTTATGCAAATAGGAAGGGAAATTCTCCTTATATACTTGCCAATTAGGGTTTTTTAAACTAATTTTTCGTCTTAGTCTGACATAGGAAAAAAATTTCCCACTCATAATTAACAATCCTAATCTAGGAATAGGTCAAGGGAGGCCCAAAATAGGGTAGAGACAGGGGCGCCACACTCTGATCCTACCCTAATTTAGGATAGGTAGTGAGAGTAGGCAGTGCGAGGTGTCAGAAAATGCAAGTTTATGATGGTATGAGCATGTCTCAAGTCTCCAGTCAGGCATAGGGATTCATCCACCAATGTGAAGACCCAAATGCAGTTGAAAATTACAGGGTTGTAATTTTATGATGCTACATTTAGCCCCCACTTTAGCAGGAGTATAAGCATACGCCAATACTGTCGATAAAGTACAAGGAAACAAGATTGAAAGACTTTTACCATGTCAAGGAGGCAAGATATACCAAGCCCCCAGTGGACTAAGGATCTTACGACTTCGATTGACAAAGTAAAAGGGAAGATTAAAAGGGAGGAACCATGACTGCAATTAGTAAGGTTCCCCTCACTATGAGCCATGAAAAAGAAAGGATACCAAAAAATTACAAAATAAAGCCAAGTTCACTAAGTAACTTTAAGTATCAAGAAGGAAAATATGAGCGGAGTGTATGCCCCCACGTTAAAGGGATCACACACATTTTATCCAGAGTGATTTCTTTAAGGTAGGATACACCAAAGGGAGAGAAAGAGATGGAGCATGTTATCGCAAGGATTTAGCCCCCAATCAAGGAATAAACAAAAGGATAATGAACACAAAACACAAAGAATGAGGTGGCTTCACTTTCCTTAGGGTCTGTATGTTGTATGATAATTCATGTATATCATGTATATATGCATAGAATAATCCTCATTCCCCAGAGAAAGGAAACCACCTTGGAAGAAAAGGAACACATGTGTCTTTTGAGTGAACATGAAAGAGACCAAAAGAGATCTCAATGTTGTGCGTCATCCTCAAGTAAACATCACTAGGGACAAAAAATAGAAGAATAGGGATACATAGAAGAATTGTCTCAAAAGAGAAAGAAAGGAGAGAGGTAGAGGATCTATGGTGCTAATGCATCTAGTCTAGCACGACATCCACCTCCCGATCTTGCTGATCACTATTTTGGGAAGGTGGTAAATATGCCAAAGGAGTGACATCAAGCACATCAGATGGAGCTATCACAAGATCCAAACAAGGACTATGCTCATGTTCTAAGTCACTTTGTTTGTTTCGAGGAGCTAGAATCAAGGTTTTTGAAAATTCTACAGATAAATGTTTGTCAATGTCAACATATTCATATTCACTATCAGAAGCATTAGGAGTTGTATTCCAAACATGAATAACATTTTCACCTATTTCTTCATCAATATTTATAGAACGAGGAGCTCTAACATGAATAGAAGTAAAACCATCACATATTTTCTGTAACTTATGATTTGGAGATTTACGTTCAACATCTGGCTGAGGAGAAAATGGAATCATGTCACCTATTGGTGTTTTGGGAGATTAAATACTTTGAGAAACAACTTCATGAGCTCTAGTACAACGCTTTCGTTGGTGATCTCTCGCACAACGATTTTGTCAAGTCTTAGCAGAATCTTGAGAAGAAGGAGGGAGATTATTTGAAGGAGGAATATTTGTTGAAGGAATATTCTCATCTTTGGTAGTTGGAGGTTTAGGTTGAGGTCTCTTAGGTTGAACAAGAGGAGAGGTAGGTCTCTTCTCTCTATAAGAGCAAGGAGGTGGAACTACACCATATAAAGGAGGAATATTTGGTGTAGGAAGAAGACCAAGTCCATCATGAGGAGGAGGTACAGGTCTAACCTTAGGAGGGATATTAATGTTCTTCTTAGGAGAAGGCATAGTTTCATCCATAGGAATAGGCTGGTAATATTCTTTATGAGGAAGATTAGTTCTATCCGTTAGAGGAAAAACTTCATCTTCAAGAATAGTGGAAATATCAAGTGTTGGAGTTCTAGGTTGACTTAAGGATAAGATTATATATTTATTCCATTTCAAATAAGATTGAAAGAGAGAATCACTTCTTGGTGGAAGAGATTGAAATTATTGAGGCCAAAAGTATTCGATAGGAACACCTAGGCTTCTTTCGGTTGGTCAAAATAGGTTGTGGTTAACAGTTATGATTTCTCCATTGTGGGGAAATTTTTAACACTTATGGATTGGAGAGGCAATAGCCTTCATGGAAGATAGCCAAGGGTAACCTAACTTCATACGAAGTTGTTCAGATGAAGGAATGATAACAAAATTGACATCTATAGATTTAGTGTGAACCTCAATAGGGGGTGTGATAGAACCAACAGTAGGACAAGAAAATCAATCAAATAAATTAACGACCACATTAGTATCATCATAGATTGCTTTATTCAAATGTAAAGTATAAAGATATTCTTCAGTGATGACATTAAGCATGCAAGAGGGATCAATAAGGACACCATGACAAGGTTTGTCTTGGATTTTTGCAACTATGTATAAAGGGCCATCGTGTGCTCTAATGGTCTCACGAGAGTCAAATGTGATACATTGATCCTAAGGTGTTTCTTGTTTCTCTGCCATATTCACTAAATTTGGAGCCGTGGTAGTGAGATCAAAAGGAGAGAAAGAGGTATGTTCAGTTTCAATCACGTTAGAGATATGAGAGGGTAAAAGATCAATAAAAATCTTAAGATTTTGATTAGGAGGAGCCACTGATTTGTTTCCCTTATCATTCACACCTGCCACAGATTAGTATTATTATCAATCGGGTCTTGAATCTTACTTTTTAATGCAAAACATTTCTTAGTATCATGACCAGGTTGACGATGAAATTGACAAAAATAATTATTATCAAAGTAAGGTAAGGCTGCCTTAGAAGGGTCAACTAGTTTTATTGGAGGAAGGTTGATAACATTTATTTGTAACAACTAAGACATAATACTATGTAAAGATTCATTCAAAGGAGTAAAATGTCTTTCTCTTTTGAAAAAATTAGAAATAGGAGGCACACCTGTTGTAGCATTCACATTGTTGTTGTTGATGGTGTCATTGAATTTGATGAAGCCTTATTCGGTTTGAACTTTGCAAATGGTTATTGAGCACTCTCACCCTTATCACTCAAAGCCATAGGAGTAGATTGCTCTAATTGACTCATAGTCAGTTGATAATTGTGAAGTGTTGCACACAACTATGGAAAGGAAGTAAACTCAGAAATGAGAAGTTTGTCCCTAATGTATGCAAATTAGAAATAAAAATTCTTTGAATATCATTATCAGGCACTGAAAAAGAAATTTGAGAACACAAATGCTTATATCTACCAAAGAAATTGATCACTTTTTCTTTAACACCTTGTTTACAATGCATTAAATTAGTCAAAGTGATTTTAGGACCTATGTTGTTTTGAAATTATTGAATAAAAGCATTTGATAAATGTTGAAAAGAAGAAATAGAATAGGAAGGAAAAGAGCAATACCATTGTAAAGCCTTGTCTCTTAGCATTCTAGTAAACAATTTGGAAAGAATTCTTTGATCATAAGAAAAGTCAGTACACAAGGTTTGGAATGTTTTGACATGTGTTAAAGGATCACCTTTTCCATTATAGAGTTCCAATTGAGGGACTTGAACGTGTTTAGGAGGGACAACTCTAACAATATCAAGAGAAAGTGGGCTCACAACATCAAATATGGGCACACTAAACTTGGATTAACTCATATAAGCAATTTGTTGTTGCAATGATGACACAATTTGGGAAAGGCTATTAATGGTTGCTTCGATTGAAGAATTTATGTAAAACATGTTTGATTGAGAAGGTGGTATGATGTTATTGAAAGAAGGCATTGATTGAGAATAAGGTGGTGGAACACTATGGTAAGTAGGCATAGGTGATGATTGAGTAAGAAATGGGACACTAAAAGGAGGGATATAATGAGTGGATGACTTTCTCCCTTGTGTCACATTGATTTTTTGAGAGACAATAGGAATAATCATTGAAGGCATAGATAATGATGGAGGATTGATTAAGGAAGAGGGATTGCCCCCATGACTAATGGTTGTAGGTATGACATTTTGAGTTGATGTAGCCATGATGTTTGAAGTGAAAGTAGGAATGCTAGTCATTGGAGTGGTCAAAGGAATAGAATGATTGATTTGTGTAGGAGGTTGTTAATAACCCAAGGTTTCAGAACAACTCTTTATAGGTATGACATTAGAATCAATAATGTGAGAAATGCCATGCAATATATCAATTACATTCTTATCACTTTGAATCGTGCATTTTAGACCTTCAATTAATGGAAGAGCTTCACTATTAGGATATTCTTAGGACATCCATTGTTGGAAATTGTCAAATTGGTTGTCCAATTTTGATTGTTGATCTATGGAAAGTCCAGTCAAAACTTCTTCTTCAACATTGGAATCATCAATTGGGTAGATAGGGATGTTATTAGGATGGGAAGAATTAGCATTATCCTCATTGAAGAAGTCGCCCAAATTAGCCTCCATCTCTTCAAGAATTAAATCTTGGGAAGCCTTAATTCTAATGCTTCATTTAATGGGGATAGTATAGGTAGGACTAATATTTGTAAAACTCATGCACTAGAGGGAAAATTTGAATGTTTGAATTTTGGGAACAAAGTTTGCAAAATTGAACAATTCAAGAAAATGATGATTATACAATTTGAAGTTTGTGGAAAGAGGAAATGACACAATTTCCAAGATAATTAATGATGAATGAAAAGAAATTGAAATTTAAAATTAGGGCCAATGGGATACCACTTAATTTTGACAAAATTAGGATTTTTAAAATTAGGGCAGATTATAATTAACCACTTAATTTTAAATGTTTTCTTGAAATTTAAAATTTTGAAATTGGGAAATATTTTTTATTTTAGAGGGATCAAAATTTGACAAAATCAACCAATTTTCTAGATTTAAGCAATTCTCTCAATACAGTCATAACGGTCTCTCAAAATTTTGGGAAAAAAGATGAGGACCAGGTTGAAAGTGTACCTGGTTGGCTCAACTTTTTCAAAAAAATTTAGGAATGAAAGCTATGATGATTTGAGAGCTAAACCCAAAAAATTGGTTAATTTTACGAAGTTTAGATAGGAAAAATTGAGGTTTGAATGTCAAAATAGGACCCTATTAGGGTTTTGAAAAAGATGAGAAATTGAATTCCAAATTTGAAAAAGGTCAAACCTAGTGGATAGAGCAAACTTGAATAATATTTTGAAAACTGAAATTGATTTAAATTTGCACAAAATCCAAGTAAATTTGAAAATTAGGGTTTTAAGGCCTAGCCACTAAATTTTGAAACTTTGAATTTCGAAAAAAGGAGGGAAACTAAAAATTTGAATTTTAGGCAAGAAGACAAGTCACAAAATAGTCCTAAATCTGAAAACTAAATGTGAATCCAATGTTTGCACAAATTCAAGTTGATTTTTGAAAATTAGGGTTTTGATAGTTAACCACTTAATTTTGTAAATTTGATTTGCAAATTGAACAAGACAATGAAAAAATTAAATTTGACAAGTAAAGTAATTTTCAGATTTAAGACAATAGATAGCAATGTTTGCAAAACACAATCAATTTTGACAACTAGGGCTTTGAATGAATTAACCACTAAGTTTGGTAAGGAAATTAAACTTGCAAATGAAAAATATGCAATAATTTTCAATGTCAAACATGTAAGACATTGGGTTCACCAAAATGTAATGTGGTGAAAAGTGATGAGAGGAGATCAAGTGGAAAGATTTATCCTCCTCAAGAAAGGAGTGAAAGTTTCACAAAGGATTCCCTTCAACTTCTCACACACACTATATTTAAAAGAAGGGGGTTGGATTCATTAGATCCAATCTCAATGGAAAGAGATTGAATGCTAAATGAATTGACAATAATTTAGAAATTAAAGTAACACTCTTTTAGAATAGACAAGTTGAATTAAGAGAATTGGGACTAAGTGTAAAGATGACAAAGAAATGATTATATCTTGAGATAGAGATACAGGATGAAGTTGTGCACCCAAAATTATTAGTGAAATGTTGAGACGAAGCTGCCCTACAAATTAGAGCGAAAGTTGTCGGGACCAGGTTGAAAGTGTACTTAGTCCTCCAAAAAATCCGTGTGCCGAAAAGGGTTTTTCCATCTCTAAAAATGGAGTCTAAACCTACAACTACAGTTGCACACTTGCAACCTACACACATAAAAGAGAGGAAATGTTGTTAGGATTGGGGGTTTGCCTTCAGGTCAAACTCCAATTTAGAATTAACCAAATGATGAAAAATACTTTCAAGTAAATGAAAGGAAATGTCTAAAGTAGAATTAACCTCAAGAGAGGAGGCAATTGAAATGATAATATAGTTGTTTGGAAGGATATGTGGAATTGAATGCCTTGAATGTTGGCAGGGATATCCTCTTCAATGGTTGAATCCTTGATTTGAATGCAACACCTAGCCTTGAAAGGAGACTTGATATGCTTAATGGATGCTTGAATGCTTGAATGCTTGAATGCTTGAATGCTTGCACTTGATTTCAATTCTTGAATTTATTTTTGCTTGATTGTACTTGATTGATCTTATTTCGCTTATTCAAATAGGAGGGGACAACATCCTTATATACTTGCTAATTAGGGTTTTTTAAATAATTTCCATCTTAGGCCGACATAGGAAAACTTTTTCCCACTTGCAATTGACAAGCCCAATGCAGGAATAGGTCAAGAGAGGCCCAAAATAGGGCAGCGACAGGGGTGCCACACCCTTGTCTTGCCCTAATTTAGGACAGGAAATGAGAGTGGGTAGTGCGGGGTGGTAGAAAATGCAAGTCTCTGATGGTATGGGCATGTCTTAGGTCTCCAGTCAGGCTTAGGGATTCATCTGCCATTACGAAGACCTAAATGTGGTCAAAAATTGCAGGGTCGCAATTTTATGACACTGCAGTGTCTTAGGCTTGAAATGATTTTTCTTCTTGTTGGAATCCTTTCCTTGATTCTCTTGATTAGCCACCAAAGCCATGGAATTTGAAGAGTTGAGAATCCCCATGCTCAACAACTTTGATTTCTCCAACATCAACATCTCTGTGAATGCATCAAATGAGGGCATAATGAAAGAACTACCCACTATCAAGTGATGGGTTTGGAAGCTAGAAACAAATGTTGAATATCTTGATGGAAGCTTTGTTGGCATTATGTGAACCGGTATGAGGACATAATGACATTGTATGTTGTCATTGATGTCAATATGCTGAAGAGGTGAGAACCGACATATGTGAGAACCGGTATAATATTGTGAACCGACATTTGTGCCAAAGTCAAGCGGTGTGTTTGCTCAAGGTGAACCGACATATGGTTATGGGAATCAACACATGGAAGCATTGTATGACTACCGGTTGGTAGTCTCAACTTTAGGGTTTCTGGTTGAAGTGCTTCAAGCCCGTGTGGCTCAACCGGTGACTTTGTGTGATGATTTAGCATGGTAACGAAGAATAGATCATGTTGCCACGTTAGCCTTGTACACGTGAAGGATCTTGCATGAAGGAGATTGTTCTTATCTACCTCGAGAATGTGTGAACTCTATAAATGGTGATAACGTTTGATGGGTTATCAGCCACTATGAAATCAATGGAAAATGGACAATGGAGAATGTCTTGAGATTGGATCAAGACTCTTGCATTTAATGCAGTATGCTCAATGGTTAGGATTGAACTGTTTGAATTCCTTAACCTAACAGGTTTAGGGTTTATGCTACCGACCTATCTATTTTCCTATAAGGTTGATGTTGTGATTCTTTTTGAGGTTGTTGGAAAAAGTTGTGTGTGTGTATCCAAGAGAAGAGATATGTGATTCTTGCCAGAATAGAGGAGAGAAGTGATACCTGCAGAGTGTAAATGCAGAAGGTGAAGAGGAGCTTAAGTGGATCTGCATTGGCATTGAGTGATGTTACGAGATCATTGTAATACCCGTTGGTCTCTAACCACTTCAACAATTGAGAAATCCCTTAATAGGGTAGCCTTAACCGACTTGCTATAAATCCTTTAATAGGGTGACTCAAAACCATTGAGTTCTTGAAATCCTCTAACAAGGTAACCTTTGACAGGGTTTAACCCTTAACCGGGTGATCCCTAACAGGATCAGTTCCTAATAGAACCTATTGTATCAGTCTTTAACCGGACAAGGCTCCTAACAGAGTGGGCTTCTAAAGAGTTCAAAAACAAGCTTGTGGGTATTCATCCCCACCGTGGTTTTTCCCAGTTGGGTTTCCACGTGAAAAATATGTGTGTCATGTGTGATGTCTTCTTCATGTGATGCTTTGTTGTTTTCTGTCAAGTGGTGAATCATGTTGATCTAGTTGTTTTTATGCATATCTTTGATGGTAGATTACCTATTCATGCATAAGGGTGAAATGGAAATGAAGTGTTAGATTGTATGAGAATATAAGTGTCAACTGGTTTATGCTTGTCTCAGTTATTCTGGGCTTTGTTGGTTGTACTTTGTTTTAGGACCGATGTTACTGTTTGTCTATCAATGCACAGTGTTTGCTGACAAACTAGTTTAAGAGTGTGTTTTTGTCTGTACTGATTCACCCCCCCTCTCAGTACCGGTTTGGTACTATCTGTTCATCATTGAGTTATCAATTGGTATCAAAGCATCCTCTGGGTCCTTTGTGTTATAATCTTAACTGCTTGAGGTAAAGATCTCAGTCTAATGATGAAGAGGGAAGGTCCTAAGTTCAATAGAGAAAATTTTAGTATATGGAAAGAAAAAATGAAGATATACATCAGAAGCATGGGTACTCAACACTGGAGCTATGTTGAGAATGCCTATGTTGCCCCTACCAGTACTCTCACCGATGACCACAAGAGAGAGATGCAAGAGAATGGGCAAGTCATGGAAGCCCTAATTAGTAGTTTATCTGACATTGAGTTTATTGATGTCCAAGATAAGGTAAATCCCAAAGAGGTATGGGATACTCTTGAACATATCTATGGCAGTGATGATCATGTAAAACAAGCTAAGGAAGAAATCCTTAGAGGGAAGTTTGAAGATATGCAGATTGTTGAAGGTGAGACCATTCAACAGTATGGAATAAGAATCAAAACTGTTGTTGGAGATATCAAGAGTGCAGGTGTTAAAATGGAAGATTCCACTGTGGTAAGCAAATTCCTGAGATCCTTATTACCAGTCTATGCAATAAGGGTTGCTGCTATTTAGGAGCTGAGATCAATAGACAAGACTAAGGTATCCCTAGACTTCATCATTGCAAAGTTGATAGCCTATGAGCTAAATAGTTTTGATGGCAGTGTTCAAAAGACTCAATCAACTTTTAAAGCTTCTATTGTACCATCCAAAAAAGGAAAAGAAGCTAGCACTAGTGGTGAACCAAGACAGAGCAGAGAAATAGATGATGAGGAGATTCTGATGGCATTTGAAGCTCTCCTCGCCAGGAAACTTCCTAAAGGAACTGGCAAATATAGAGGTAAGCTTCCTTTGAAATGCTTTTCTTGTAACCAGATATGAAATATTGCTATAAACTATCCTAATGGTGACAACAAGGACAAACTGAAAAGGTTCAATAAATTCAAAGGAGGAAACCAAAGAAACTGTTTTGTGGCAATTGATGAAGGTGTCACAGATGAGGAATCAGAGGATGAATAAAATGAAGATATTGTGTTTGTTGATGTCAAGGAAGATGTGTCAGACAAGAAGGCTCTTGTCTCTCGGGTTGATGATTCCAATGAGTGGATCATTGACAGTGGTTGTTCTCACCATATGACTGGTGACCAGAGCAAGTTTTTGTCCTTGGAAGAGTATGATGGTGGTGTGGTTCTCTTTGGTAATGATGCACCATGTATGGTCAAAGGTAGAGGGTCCATCTCTTTGAATGGAAAGAGTAGTGCTGACAATGTGTATTGGGTTAATGGTCTCAGACACAATCTTTTGAGTGTTGACCAACTGAATGACAGTGGTCTCACTCTGGAATTCAAGAATGGAGTTTGCAGAATCAAAGGAAAGAGTGGTGAATTTGTGGCTAGTGACATGCAGACCAAAGGTAACCTATTTCAGCTGAATGCAAATATAAGTACATGTCTTATGGCTAAATTTGATGATAGTTGGATATGGCATAGGAGACTCTGCCATGTAAACTTTGATAACATTGTGAAGGCTAGTAAGATCAAGGTAGTTAGAGGGTTGCCGGTGCTAAGAAAATCGGATAATACCTTGTGCAGAGAGTGTCAATTGGGGAAAATGTCTTCCTCAACCTTTAAAGGTAAATCTTTCACTGCTAACAATTTGCTTGATCTTGTGCATACTGATTTGTGTGGTCCTATGAAAACTAGAAGTGTGCAGGGTGATAGGTACTTCATGATTCTCACTGATGACTTCTCAAGAATGATGTGGGTCACATTCTTGAAAGATAAGTCTGAAGTTTTTGTAAAGTTCAAATCTTTCAGAGCATTAGTGGAGAAGGAAAGTGGTAAAAGGATCAAGTGCCTAAGAACTGATCAAGGAGGGGAATTCACTTCTAGTGAATTCAACAAGTACTGTGAAGAACATGGCATCAAGAGGCAACTGTCTACCCCCCGAACTCCACAACAGAATGGCCTAACAGAGAAGAATAACTAGATTGTGGTTGAAGCAACTAGAACCATGTTGATTCAAGGAAAGGTAGCTCACACCTTTTGGAGAGAAGCGATGAGCACTGCAGTCTACAAAATGAACCGAGTACTCATCAAGAAAGGTAAGGACAAAACTCCTTATGAGTATTGGAACGGTAAGACACCTGTGGTTAGCTACTTTAGAGTGTTTGGTAGCAAATGTTACATCAAGAGGAGTGAACACCAGAGCAAATTTGATGCGAAGTGTGATCAGGGAATATTCCTAGGGTATTCCACCAAGAGAAAAGCTCTCAAGTGTTTCAATAATAGGACTTAGAGAATCATGGAAAGCATCAATGTAAGAGTTGATGAAACCTCTAAGAAAACTAAGGAAACTGATAGTAAGCAAGCAGTAAATGAACCAGTTGTAACCTTCTGGGAACCGATTGTCAGTCAGCCAAGTACCAGTAACAGTGTTCCTACACCGGTAGATGTAGATGCTGATACTGATGGAGATGAGGATGAAGAAAAAAAGAAAGAGGAATCCATCAAGACCATTCCTCGATATGTCAAGCTGAATCATGATCCTAAGCAGATCATAGGAGATAAGGATGTAGGAATCCTTACAAAAAGAAAAGTCAGAGAAAACTCATGTATGATCTCTGAATTCAAGCCTAAAATATTCAAAGAGGCACATAAAGATGAAGACTGGATCAAGGCAATGGAAGAGGAACTTGACCAGATAGATAAAAATGGTACATGGTCTTTGGTACCCAGACCAGAGCATAAAAATGTCATTGGTACCAAATGGGTCTTCATAAATAAGTTGAATGAGGATGGCATAGTGATTAGGAACAAAGCTAGATTGGTGTGCAAAGGATATGCTCAAGAAGAAGGAGAAGACTATGGAGAAACCTTTGCTCCTGTAGCCAGATTGGAAGGAGTTCGTATGCTTCTTGCATATGCAACTTTTAAAGGTTTCAAAGTATATCAAATGGATGTAAAATCTGCATTCCTAAATGGTGTACTTGAAGAGGAGGTGTATATAGAGAAACCAGATGGGTTTTCCCTATCTGAAGATAGTGACATGGTATGTAGGTTACATAAAGCCTTATATGGTCTAAAGTAGGCACCTAGAGCATGGTATGAACATCTGCATTCCCATCTTGTGAAGATTGGATTTGAGAGAACAAGTGAAGATAGCAATATCTACTTGAAGTCTGAAGGAGATCAGATACTGATCTGTGAGGTATTTGTTGATGACATTATCTTTGGTGGAGATGACAAGATGAGTCATGAGTTTGCAGATGAGATGAAGATAGAGTTTGAGATGTCACTCATAAGGGAGATTAAGTTCTTCATTGGACTGCAGATCCAGCAGATGAAAGATGGAATCTTTATCACTCAGTCGAAGTATGTCAAAGAGGTGTTGAAGACCTTTGGCATGGAAGATAGCAAACTGGTTGGTACACCGATGGTGACCAGTTGTAAACTATCCAAAGAGGATGACTCAGCATTGGTTGATGAGAAGGAATATCTATCAATGATTGGTAAGTTGCATTATGTAGTGCATAGCAGACCACATATTGCACATGTAGTTGGCATTACTACAAGGTTCCAGAAAAGCCCAAGAGAATCCCACTTGGTTGTAGTAAAGCGGATTCTTGGGTATTTGAAGGGAACTATTGACTATGGATTGTGGTATCCATATAGCAAGGACTTCAACTTGAAAGTATACATAGATATTGATTGGGCAAGTAATGTAGATGATCGCAAAAGCACAATCGGTGGTGCATTCTTTCTTGGTGGTAGACTGGTCTCATGGATGAGTAAGGAGTAGAGTTGTATCTCTTAGTCTACAGTGGAAGCAGAGTATGTTGCAACTTTCATCAACTGCACTCAGACAATTTGGATGAAGCATGTGTTAAATGGCTTTAAAGTTCTTGTATCTAAACTGGTAATTATATTTTGTGACAATACTAGTGCAATTAATATCTCCAAGAATCCAGTTTTACATTCTAGAACCAAGCACTCTGAGCTTAAGTGTCATTTCTTGAGGGAAAAGGTTCAGAACAAAGAGATTGCACTAGAACATGTTTCTAGTAAGGAGCAATTAGCAGACATATTCACCAAGCCTCTCCCAATGGCTACATTTATGTACTTAAGAGGTGAATCAGGGGTGTTGCACCTTTAGGAGGTAAACTAAAGGTATATGCTCCACATCAGTTGGGTATTGCATAGTCAATTTTTTTTTGGATTGATGTGTTGAAGGATGCTACTCCTTAGGGGGAGTAGCATAATGGACCAGGGAAGCTTGTGCCTCCACTTTGGCATTGTTGTCAAAGGGGGAGAAGATGTGAAGCAGAGAAGATATTTGCAGAAATTGGGGGAGAACATGTGAAGCGGAGAGATATCTTTGTATATTGCCATCAATGCCAAAGGGGGAGATTGTTGGCATTATGTGAACCGGTATGAGGACATAATGACATTGTATGTTGTCATTGATGTCAATATGCTGAAGAGGTGAGAACTGGCATATGTGAGAACCGGTATAATACTGTGAACCGACATTTGTGCCAAAGTGAAGCGATGTGTTTGTTCAAGGTGAACTGGCATATGGTTATGGGAACCGGCACATGGAAGCATTGTATGACTACCAGTTGGTAGTCTCAACTTCGGGGTTTCTGGTTGAAGTGCTTCAAGCCTGTGTGGCTCAATCGGTGACTTTGTGTGATGAGTTAGCATGGTAATGAAGAATAGATCATGTTGCCATGTAAGCCTTGTGCGTGTGAAGGATCTTGCATGAAGGAGATTGTTCCTATCTACCTCGGGAATGTGCGAACTCTGTAAATGGTGATAACATGTGATGGGTTATCAGCTGCTATGAAATCGGTGGAAAATGGACGATGGAGAATGTCTTAGGATTGGATCAAGACTGTTGCATTTAATGCAGTATGCTCAACGGTCAGGATTGAACCATTTGTATTCCTTATAGGTTTAGGGTTTAGGGTTTATGCTACTGACCTATCTATTTTCCTATAAGGTCGATGTTGTGATTCTTTTTAAGGTTGTTGGCAAAAGTTGTGTGTGTGTATCCAAGAGAAGAGATACATGATTCTTGCCAGACCAGAGGAGAGAAGTGATACCTACAAAGTGTAAGTGCAGAAGGTGAAGAGGATCTTAAGCGGATCTGCATTGGCATTGAGTGTTTTTACCAGATCATTGTAATACCTGTTCATCTCTAACCACTTCAATAGTTGAGAAATCCCTTAATAGGGTAGCCTTAACCGGCATGCTGTAAATCCTTTAACAGGGTGACTCAAAACCATTGAGTTCTTGAAATCCTCTAACAAGGTAACCTTTGATAGGGTTTAACCCTTAACCAGGTGATCCCTAACAGGATCGGTTCCTAACAGAACCTATTATATCATTCTTTAACCGAGCAAGGCTCCTAACAGAGCGGACTTCTAAAGAGTTCAAAAACAAGCTTGTGGGTATTAATCCCCACCATGGTTTTTCCCAGTTGGATTTCCACATGAAAAATATGTTTGTCATGTGTGATGTCTTCTTCATGTGATGCTTTGTTGTTTTCTGTCAAGTGGTGAATCATGTTGATCTAGTTGCTTATATGCATATCTTTGATGGTAGATTACCTATTCATGCATAAGGGTGAAATGGAAATGAAGTGTTAGATTGTATGAGAATATAAGTGTCAACCGGTTTATGCTTGTCTCAGTGATTATGGATTTTGTTGGTTGTACTCTATTTTAGGATCAGTGTTACTGTTTGTCTGTCAATGCACATTGTCTGCTAACAAACTGGTTTAAGAGTGTGTTTTTGTCTGTACTGATTCACCCCCCCTCTCAGTACTAGTTTGGTACTATTTGTTCATCATTGAGTTATCAAGCTTTGCAAACAAATTGTGGACCATCTGTGCATGCTTCTTATCAATTCCACAATCCTTAAAATGCACTCTTAGCTCATTTGCCTTGGTAACATAATATTGAATTGTGTTGGTTCCCAAAATGGACAATGGGTTTACACTGCTATAGGATAGAGACCAAGCTGATTTCCTCCAAATATCTATGGTGAGTCACCTCCAACTATCAATATCTATCAGGCTTGGATGAACAATAACAAGGACAAAGAGTCCTTCTGCACTTTAAGCTCTACAAAAACCAGGGAGGGTGATCCCTTTACTAAGATCTCCTTCTGTTTGTAATGATACTTAGGAACTTACTGAAACAAAGCAATTTATCTCATAGCAATACTCGACAGAAAGGGAGAATGCTCAAGGATGGAAAATCCTTCAGTGATCCTCAACCTTAAGCTGGAGTATGAGAGGGGGTGGGACTACTTTAACAAAATACATAAAACTTATCAAATACTATTCTAATATTTATGAGATTTGCTCTGAGAGATCATAAAGAAGATAAACCAAAAGCTAAAAACCTAATGAGATTTGATAATGAATACCAATGCCTTATCCATTTGGGTTATAGAGTCTATGAAAGGTGTTACTAAAAAATTTGATAAAAATTCATCTAATAGCTAGTCTAGCTTAAAACAATACTGCCTTACAATATTGTTCTTCTTACAATCCTTCACCTGAACTGCTTATCAAATCCTATGGAAAGCCTTATTTTCTCTGTAATCTTATTCAAGCATTGTAATTAACCCCTTGGACTAAAGCATTGAATGGAAGAGTACATACATCATAACAATGCAACAAACAAACAAAACCCTTAATCCCATTTGCTTAAAAGAAGATAAAATCACACACAGGAGAGTAAAGATTAGGAAAGTATATTTGCATTAATATCATAAGCTATATTTTATCAGATGTTAGCCAAAAATTTCAAATACAATATAACCCACTTGAAAAAGGGAACCTGCAACAGTTCTATTACTTTTTTGCTCTGCAAAATAACATTACAGTCCCTGTTATTTCCTATGGCTCTCTAGAACTAATTCGGACCTAACCCTGTAGAAAATATCTATTTTACAGAGATATTTCTTATAAAATTTAGACCTAACTAATGGCCTTGAATTCCATTTTATAGAAAACAAGGGAGCAACAAGCTTCAAGCCAAAAGACACTTGTCAGCAAAACTGAGCCTTAGAAGCTGTACACAATTCTGTTACAAAAAATGTTCACATGTCCATGCGCTGGCACCTATGAAACATCATTCTCTAACTGAAAATTGGTAGGAGAAAAACCATTTGAGCCATGTTGTTATCACCTTGACACCTTTAGATGGAGTGTGAGATGTTGCATTTTTTGTCCAATAGAGAATTCCCTTCCTTAGAAAGGAAATAGGATCTCGGCAAGAGGTAAAGTCTCCCCTCAAGCTAGAGGAGTTCAACCTTCATCCCCAAGATCAGAGGTAGTGGGAGGGGGAGTTAGAGGGTAAACATAATATATTGGGGAGGGGTTGTAGCTTCCATTTAGCTACATGGATGGATTGTTACCACTCCCTACCCAAACATGTTCCTTTTTCATTCCTCTATGGGCTCTCTATCAGAACCCTCTGTCACCCAGTGACTGAGTAGACACATAGGTTGTGCCATGCATGGCCTTTCTTCATAAGAAAAGGATTTCATGCCCCTTCTGTCAATCCTCCCCACTTTCACATCCCCTATAGCAATAGAAATACTCATACATGAGACAAAAATTCCATCCAGTATCATAGAGTACATTGCAACTCCATCTACAAGCTTGCTTAAACATAATTTCCATTGCAGAAGGAAAAAATGAATTTAGAAAATGAAAAGGCTTCATACTCCTTTACCAATTCGATCACCACCTTGCTATATTTATAGCTAAACAATACTTCATCAAGTAAAGCATGTTTTTGAAACATCATCACTCTGGTGTTCTCAATTTACTATGCCAACTATGGACACTAGAATTCATGCATATCACATCTACTACATTCTTCTGTCAAGTTCCATTTGATGCAAGTGATTTTATCCTAATTTTATTCTTCCATAAGTGTACATTCTTCTGCTTTAGGATCTCTACCAACAAAAAAATCTCTGAAATTATCAGAGAACTCGTGATCGATCACACTTGAACTAGAACCTTATCCAAATCCTTTCACATCTCTGGGCTATCATCTTTGACTGTCAAATCAATCCTGAATTGACAAGTCTAAATCCCACTCATTCTTCCTTTTCCTGTGAGCTATGACCGGTGCCTCCAAAATCCCTCCTAACTTCTCATTTGAAACTCAACCGTAGATCTCATCCAACTTGGCAAATCTAACGATCATTTCTTGCTGACTTAGCATTTTAAATTTCCATCTGTATCTATGGACCCACAAAATCCTGACTAAACAGTGCCATATCATCCATCGACCAAACTCCATCAGCAACCTTTCCATAGGTCTTCTTGATCAGCAAGGGACACATGGCATCATCTCATGATGTCGAGGTCTGTAATCTCCCTGCAACTTCCATCATGGGAATACGAGGGCCGTCTGATCTGTTCAATCTTTATCACTTTGCATACTACCCGTTAACTCTTCTAGGACTTAAAAGTTGAGCACCTTTTTTCCTCAGAATAAAACATCTCCATTCATTCTAAGCACGTGCAAATTGAAAGGATTGTTAGTAGGCAACCTTTACCACCTACGAACTAGTATCACAATGCTTTCGACTAGTTACACTGCTAACCCTGTCGATTTCTGCCAATAACACGTGACACAATCTCGCGATGTTGTGGTCATTAAAATCCTCATATCTTTGATCATGGGGAGGTGCTAGTCATTGGATCCATTCCATGTTTAACAAATAGTCAAAGTACTTAGGGTTCTATGGACTTAGGAAAATAAAAGCATGGGTATAAATATTGAAAAGGAGACCGGTAATAGGAATGTTATGCGTTTGACTTAGGGAATTATTAGTTCATGAACTGGATGATCATTAATTTTCTTAGTGGATGAGATGGCCCCGCTCATGCAAAGGGTACCCTTGGCCTTAAGTGGGAAAAATTAACAACAAAATATATCATTTCTAGGGTTTTCCTCACAAAAAGTAAGAAATTTTGATAAGCCCTAAACCCTAGACCTTGGATTGTTCACAGAGGATACAAGTAAAACTTGAAAATCAATGTTTCAGACTCAAAAATTTGAAAATTTCATGCAACAATCAATTTTAAGAGCTATCAGTGGCTCTAGCTGGGGATGCTCATTTTACAAGAATGAAGCGAGAGACCAAAATATTTGAGTAAAGAAGACCAACTGCAAGGCAAACCAAAAAGAAATTACCTGGACAAGGTAACTTCAAAAGAAAAAAAACTACATTACCAAAGCAAACCTAACTAATGCTCATGGATAAAAACTGCTTTAAGAAAAGCAGAAACCTCAAAATTGTCCATGAACAGGCAATTAAGAGGGGATTTATTCATAACTCCATTGGGCATAGAGTCAAAGAAAATCACTCTACCCCAAATCACTTGTGGCCTGCAGGATTAGACCAAGTGCGATGGCCCAAAACCATCCACCAATGTCAACCAATGCTTTCCTCTATCATAAACATGATTTTCTTTCGAAAGCATCAAATACAATCTAATAACATAAGTGGAAAACCATTTCTCTAACTTGCTGGCTATTTTTATCCATCCACTATGTTTAATTTTATCACTGCAATTACTACAGAAAATTTGAAACTTGTGCAATGATATAGAACATTTTCTATTTTGTGACATATATGCAGTGTACTTAACATAGCACACATCTTGACTGCAACTGATATCCTTTTCTACAAAAATATCGTCTTGTTGAAAAAGGAAAATCTCATATTCTAGCAAATAACTAAGAAAACATGCCTCTCTTGCATTATCAACCTGCCTACTGAAAATTGATGCAATAATATCCAAATTGTCAATTGTTTCTTTATACAAAGCGTTAAGAACAATATGAAAACCCTTCTAAAAAACATTATAACAGAGCACCAATTGATCTTCATGTGCATCTTCATGTGCATCTCCATCAAATAATACATTGATAATTTTACTAAAATCATTGCTCATCTCATCTTCAGGTTCATCAGGAATCCAGGAATCAGAATCTGAACTAGAGCAACACCTAATATTATGATTTCCATAATATGAATGTTTCTTATTAAGATATTCATAAGTCCTAGCACAAACATTGTGATCATTCTGACTCTTCTAAACTGGATTTCCTTCAAACGTAGAGGTCATCTCTGGGACATTTTAGAAATGAGAGCAATTTATAACTGTTTGGTCCATGATGCTAGAAAGAGCTTGTATTAGGATAACTTCCTCAGTTATACACATCATGCATCTCTCTATCCCCATCATTTCTCATCTCATCTTTAGGTTCATCAGGAATCCAAGAATCAGAATCTAAACTGGAGCAACACTTAATATTATAATTTTCATAATATGAATGTTTCATATTAAGATATTCATAAGTCCTAGCACAAATGTTGTGATCATTCTGACTCTTCTGAACTGGATTTCCTTCAAACGTAGAGGTCATCTCTGGGACATTTTAGAAATAAGAGCAATTTATAACTGTTTGGTCCATGATGCTAGAAAGAGCTTGTATTAGGATAACTTCCTCAGTTATACACATCATGCATCTTTCTATCCCCATAATTTTATTGACTAAAATTGGTGGGATCTCATCATCTAAATTCATATCATCACAATCCTATAGACTTGCATCCATTTCAGACATAAAACTTTCCAATTCTTCACACTCACTATCAGATCTATTTGAAATACAAGACTGCAAACCAACTTCATGCGAGGTATTCTTCCTGGAGAAATCACTGTTGTTGTCCTTCAGTAAAGTGATTAACACCACATCCATCTCTATATCTAATATGTCAGATACTTTCTCATTAACCTCTTCTTCATCAATATGAGGAATAACCATTGTCTGGAACAAGTTCTCCTCACTCATACTTTTGTTCAAATTATAATAAGTAATAGGGATAATGTGATCAGTAGGGATATATAGGTCTTGACATGGTTCCTTGGTTTCTGATTCAAGCTTTGCTTCAAAACATAACATCTTGGGATAATATGCCCTTGCAGATAGATAACCCCTAGGGATTCTATATTTCAAATTGTTTTCAATATCCATTGCTATCCTATAAGCCTGATGTAAGGTTTTAGGATCCTTATCTCTTAGCAAATAACTCTCTTCCTCTTCAAATGTAGCCAAATAAACAACTAAGCATACTGCATCATTTGGTCTATAACTGTTAGGAATGTCATCCAATGCCCTAGCAAACCTGAGATTAAAAGCAGGTACTAACTCTTCTTCTTCTTTCTAAATGTCCATGAATGCTTTCATAACTGAGCTTGGATTAATTTTTTCACCAAACTGTTCCATGAATGCCACCTTCAACTCATCCCATGATGAAATAGAGCATACTGACATGTAGGAGAACCAGTCTTTGGCATTTTCCTTCAAAGACTGAACAAACAACTTCATGAAAATATCTTCCTAATTTATTTCAAAATCTTCCATTAATTCAAAAAACTCTTGCAAATGTTGTCATGTTGATTCTGACCTCTTCCAATTGAATCCTGGTAATTGTTCCCTAACCCCTACAGGAACAAGATTCGGGAAAGCTTGGAAACCATAAAAATTCTATGGCTTATATCTTTCCCTAAAGAAAGCTCTATGATGACTCATCATGGGTTGCACATTTGTATTTGACATTTCACAAGGAAACACAGGCACATGGTACATATTTTCATTTATTCCCTTATTTATTTCCCTTCTCTTGAACTATTAAATTGTAAGGCTCAAAACATACTCCATCTAATCTTATACAGAAAATGAAAACCGAATCACAAGAGCATGTAAAATAATTACTACCATTCCCTTTCTTAGTGCTTCTTTCACTCTTTAGGGAACACTTTTTTTTTTTACAATTTTCATGAAAATACACTTGACTCATGAAAATCTAAATTACTGGAAATGCTGAAGTTGCTACCACCTTCTTTAACCCTTGGACTTGCAAAATCACCTTCAATCCTTCAAATCTTTAACACTGATCTTTTGACAGAGTCGCCACTATTGGATTGTTGGCATTATCAAAACCAGTCAATCTAGAAAACTGATATATGTGCTAAGGTTTGTCATTGATGTCCAACACTTACCGTGAAGTGGTATAGGTAGAGTGGTGTTATTTTTCAGTAAGCAATAGTGAATGGATACAACATTGGTATTGAATGATCAAAGGTTACTTGAGCTCAAGGAAAGATAAATTAAGTCAACCGATCTATCATTCAGAAAGATCGGTCACTTTGATGACGGTGAAGTCACAAAAGGTGACTCAGGCAAGAAAACTTGTTTGCTCTAACCAATCGGTAACTCACTGGTAAATAGGGGAAGAGACTTGTTGCTAGCATAACAAACCTGCAATCAAAGGATGAACCGGTAATATAAGAAGTGCAGTTGCATATTGGTACACCGATATGACAGAAGGAAGATACGTGATCACCATAAATCTCAAAGCAGTGATCGGTTATTCAGTTGTGATGGCAAAGGATGAGTTGGTAAGCTTGTGTCTATGCCAAATCATTTGTTGGTAAGGTTAACTTTTAGTTATCATAAATTCAAGCATGATTACATGCGGATTTTCTGGTTTGCATTTATTTGGTTGAACATGACTCAGAAGTTTCTATCTTTGGGAGATGTGGTGGAAAAATTGGTTGAACACATGGCAGAATTGTTGTAAGCCACGCAAAGAAAGAGTAGGAGATTTTGAAATTGAAATCTTCTAGAATCCTTGATTGATCTAATTGAGGATATGCCAGAAGATATCGATAGAAAATGTATAAAGAGTTCTTGAGCTCTTTCAGAAAGTTTTGATCGTGAAATTTGAAACAAGGAAATCTTGTTGAAGGCAATTCAAGGTGAAGAGTAGAGTGAGAGGAAGTGCTAAGAGGTGTTAGCACAGTTGAGTGTGTGTGTGAGGTATACCGGCTAAGTTTAGAGTCAAAGGACAGAGAACCGGCTAAGTGCAAAGTTGAAGGACAGAGAATCAGTTGAAGGTAGAGTCAAAGAATAGAGGACTGACAGAGTGCAGAGCTGAAGGTCAGAGGATCGACAGAGTGCAGAGCCAAAGGTCAGATGATCGACAGAGTGCAGTACCAAGGGATAGGTGGTTGACTGAGTGAATACCTGGAGGAATTGGTGTTGTGTAGAGAAGACACAACCGATGTGTATAGAATGGGATGCATATTGATATCTAATCAAGTCATTAATAGCTAATTCAACAGATCATCCATCTGTTGCTTTCTAATAATTGCAACATAAATCCCTTAACTGGGTGGAATTTAACAGGTCCCTATTGTAAAATCCCTTAATCGGGTAACATCTTAACTGATGTTCTAATTCCTCTAACTAGGATACCTTTAACAAGGTAAAGGAACTAACTAGCCTTGATCAAAATCCCTTAACTGGGTGGCACCTAATACTGTCTTTGTAATCTCCTAATAGGGATGGCTCTTAACCGGGCATACTCCAAAAGAGTGCAAATTTTGTGAGTTCCTACTCACACCGTGGTTTTCTCCCTATTGGGTTTCCACGAGATAACCCCTTGGTATCACTGCCAACTTTTCATAATTGCATATTTTACTTCAGTGATTAAGTATATTGTTGGATCTTAAATGAATGAAGATTTAAGATAAAAGTTAAATTGTGAAAATTTGATTAAGTGTTGATTCACCCCTTCCCTCTCAGCACCGGTTGGGACTAACAACCACCTCCTTTCAGAGGACAAATACTCAAATAATTGGAACTTCTTCATAGGTCAGATTTGCTTCAACACAACACTACAACACTTCATTATCATCTAATGGCATTACTGATTCTATCCTCAACTTGTCAGGGTACTTCATCATAAGAGTTGAAATCTACTTCATCCTTCCTACAAATTTTTTGGTTCTTCTTCAAGCAAACACACACTAGTGCATAGATCCTAGAGTCTCAAAGTCGCCACTCACAACTGTGAGGTATTACATATAACCTAAAAAATGGATAGATATGAACCAAATTATTTATAAAAAAAGAACTACAACATATTTCTCAGCAACATTTTTGAGAATTGACTCAAACCGACAAGGGACAGCTTAAGAAACTTCTTCACTCTATGGGAAAAATCTCCACTATATATTAAGCAATGTTTTTTAACTAGAGATTCTTACAATTCATATTCTCCCCAACAGAGTCATCATTTTTTGTTGGTTCCCAAAATGGATGATGGGTTTACATTTCTACAAGGTAGAGACCAAGCTGATTTCCTCCAAATATCTATGGAGAGCCACCTCCAACTATCAATATCTATCAGGCTTGGACCAACAATAACAAGGACAGAGAGTCCTTCTGCACTTTAGGCTCTGTAGAACTAGGGATGGTGATCCCTTTAGTAAGATCTCCTACTCTCTACAATGATACTCGGGAACTTACTGAAACAAAGCAGATTATCTCATAATAAGACTCGACAAAAAGGGAGAATGCTCAAGGATGGCAAATCCTTCAGTGACCCTCAACCTTAATCTGGAGTATGAGAGGGGGTGGAATGACTTTCAGAAAATACATAAAACTTATCAAATGATGTTCTGATATTTATAAGATTTGTTCTGAGAGATCATAAAGAAGATAAACCGGAAGCTGAAAACCTAATGAGATTTGATAGCGAATACCAGTGCCTTATCCATTTGGGTTACAGAGTCTATGAAAAGTGTTATTGGAAAAATTGATAAAATTTCATCTAATAGCTGGTCTAGCTTAAAACAATACTGCCTTACAATATTGTTCTTCTTAAATCCTTCACTTGAACTGCTTATCAAATTCTATGGCAAGCCTTATTTTATTTATAATCTCATTCAAGTATTTTAATTAACCCCTTGGACTAAAGCATTGAATGGAAGAGTACATACATCATAACAATGCAACAAGCAAACAAAACCCTTGATCCCATTTGCTTAAAAGAAGATAAATCGCACACAGGAGAGTAAAGATTAGGAAAATATATTTGCATTAATATCATAACCTATCTTTTATCATATGTTAGCCAACAAATTGTAATACAGAATAACCCACTTGAAAAGGGAACTTGCAAATGTTCTATTACTTTTTTGCTCTGCAAAATAACATTACAACCCCTGTTATTTCCTACGACTCTCTAGAACTACTTCAGACCTAACCCTACAAAAAAGATCTATTTTATAGAGATCTTTCTCAGAAAATTTGGACCCTAACTAATGGCCTTGAATTCCCTTTTATAGAAAACAAGGGAGCAACAAGCTTCAGGTTAAAAGACACTTGTCAGCAAAACCGAGCCTTAGAGGCTGTACACAATTCTGTTACAAAAATTGTTCACATGTCCATGCGCTGGCACCTATGAAACATCATTCTCTAACCGAAAATTGGTAGGAGAAAAACCGTTTGAGCCATGTCGTTATCACCCTAACACCTTCGGATGGAGTGTGAGATGTTGCATTTTTTGTCCAATAGAGCATTTCCCTTCCTTAGAAAGGAAATAGGATCCCGGTAAGAGGTAAAGTCGCCCCTCAAGCTAGAGGAGGATTTCAACCTTCATCCCTAGGATTAGAGGCAGTGGGAGGGGGAGTTAGAGGGTAAACATAATATGTTGGGGAGGGGTCGCAGCTTCCATGTAGCTACATGGATGTATTGTTGCCACTCCCTACCCAGACATGCTCCTTTTTCATTCCTCTGCGGGCTCTCTCTCAGAACCCTCTACCACTTAGTGACTGAGTAGACATAGAGGCTATGCCATGCATGGCCTTTCTTCATAAGAAAAGACTTTCATTCCCCCTCTAGCAATCCTCCCCATTTTCACATCCCCTATGGAAATAGACATACTCACACATGGGAGAAAAATTCCATCCGGTATCACATAGTATATTGCAACTCCATCTACAAGCTTGCTCAAACATCATTTCCTTTGCAGAAGGAAAAACTGCATTTAGAAAATGAAAAGGCTTCATACTCCTTTACCAATTTGATCACCACCTTGTTGTATTTATAGTTGAACAATACTTCATCAATTAATGCTTGTTCTTGAAACATCATCACTCCGGTGTTCTCAATTTACTATGCCATCTATGGACACTAGAATTCATGCATATCACATCTACTACATTCTTATGTAGGGATCCATCTGATGTGAGTGATTTTATCCTGATTTTATTCTTCCATAGGTGTACATTCTTCTACTTTAGGATCTCTGCCAATAGAAAAATCTTTGAAATCATCAAAGAACTTGTGATCCATCACACTTGAACTGGAACCTTATCCAAATCCTTTCACATCTCTGGGCTATCATCTTTGACAGTCAAATCAATCTTGAATTGACAAGTTTGAATCCCATTCATTCTGCCTTTTCCCATGAGCTATGACTTGTGCATCCAAAATCTCTCCTAACTTTGCATTTGAAACTCAACCGCAAATCTCATCCAACTTGGCAAATCTAACGATCATTTCTTGCCGACTTAGCATTTTGACTTTCCATCTATATCTGTGGACCCACAAAATCTTGACTAAACAGTGTCATATCATCCATCAACTAAACTCCATCAGCAACCTTTCCATAGGTCTTCCCGATCAGCAAGGGACACATGGCATCATGTCATGATGTCGTGGTCCATAATCTCCCTCCAACTTCCATCACGGGAATACAAGGGTCGTCTAATCTGTTCAATATTTACCGCTTTACATACTTCCTGTTAACACTTCCAAGACTCAAAAGTCGAGCACCTTTTCCCTCAGGATAAAACATCTCCATTCATTCTGAGCATGTGCAAATTGATAGGAATGTTAGTAGATCGACCTTTACTACCTACGAACCAGTATCACAATGCTTTTGATTGGTTACACTGCTAACCCTGTCGGTTTCCGTCGATAACACGTAGTACAATCTCGCGATGTCGTGGTCATTAAAATCCTTGCATCTTTGATCACGGGGAAGCACTAGCCATTGGATCCATCTTGTCTTTAGAAAATAGTCGGAGTACTTAGGGTTCTTTAGACTTAGGAAAATACAAGTGCTGGCATAAATATTTAAAAGGAGACCAGTAATAGGAATGTTATGTGTTTGACTTGGGGAAATTATTATTTCACGAACTGGTTGATCATTACTTTTCTTAGGAAATGAGATGGCCCCACTCATGGAAAGGGTACCCTCGGCCTTAAGTGGGAAAAATTAATAAAAAAACATATCATTTCTAGGGTTTTCTTCACAAAAAGTAAGAATTTTTGGTAAGCTCTAAACCCTAGACCTTGGATCGTTCACAGAGGATACAAGTAAAACCTAGAAAATCAATGTTTCGAACTCAAAATTTTGAAAATTTCATGCAATCAATTTTTAGAGCTATCAGATTGTATCAAAGTTCTTGGGATCCAACATTGTGAGATCATTAGCAAGTTGATATCCCTTAATCTCATCAATTTGGCCATACCATTTTCCCAAGACATCCCATGCATCCTTAATTGTTTTACACTTTTCAATGTGAAAGATGAGATCCTTTGATATGTATTTCCATAATGTTCCAATAGCCATAATATTTTTTATGAGCCATTCCATGTGAGCATTAGGATCAACTTTAGGATCAACTAGTGTCATGATAGTTCCATCAATATAATGCGTTTATCCTTTTTCCATTAACTTACTCCATATATCAATTTTCCATGAAGCATAGTTATGTGGAGTTAAAAGTGAAAATTTAGGAGAACTCATAGAAACAAAATGAAAGAGCACAAGGAAAATAGAGGCACAATCACATAAGACACACCCCCCCCCCCCCCAAATTCTCTCAATCAAAGAACCCTCCCCCCAAAATAAAAATAAAAAATGAAGATTTGGCACTTTATACTGAACATGTGTACAATGGGCTACTTGCAAAAAATGACAAAGTAGACTTCTGATTTCAACTTTACAACTACCTTAAATTGACTATAAGAGACTCCAAAAAATACTGCAAGAGATCTAAGTTGAGATCCAAGCAAAATACAAGTACCAAATAGGCCAAAAATGACCAACAACTAAAAGTATAATTTCTACTCAAAATGGTGAAAATCTAATGGCACCAAGTGAAAGCAGACAAAAAATTATGCACTTTAAAAAAAAATGGCAACTGAAAAGGAGGTCATATGGGCTTGAATGAAGCCTCTAAAGCTACAAAATAGAGGATTGGACATGTACAGTTATGAAAAGCTGAAAAATTCTAAAAAATTTGCCCACCAAAATCAGAAAACACCACCACCACTGTGAAGAGCACAAAAAATTAGCCCAAATAAAAAAAACTTGCATAAAAAAAGGAGCTAAAATGAGAAAGTTATGGGCCTCCAAAGTTCATTTGCAAAATTAAAAATCTCATTGGAGAGGGGCCGAAAAAATTTCAAAAAAAACTGCTAACATCATCATTTCACAACATTAAATTTGACAACTATCTAGCCATCATGAAAAATTCATACCCTTGTGATGCATTCGTATTGTATGGACATATGACATGGCTCAACATATTCTAACACGTGGTGTAAGGTAGATAACGTGACAAAGTAAAAGCTGATGATGTGTCAAGATGACGTGTTTTCCAACTAGCCTTCCATAGAATGACTGCACTAGTCTAGACAAATCAAATATTGCCATGTGTCCCTATGACAAGCAACATGGGAGCCTGTGTCGATGGACTGAGCTTTCATCGTGGTTGTTGAGGTGGTTGCAGTGGTGAAAGAAAATTTTCCACATGGTGGCTTTGCTGTTTGAGGTGTGCAGTCGACAGGAGAGGCCCATGTTGTAGAACACAAGATACCACTGAGAGAGGGGGTGAATCAGTGGTTTCCAAACTTAACCCTTTTAAATCCTAAAAGGTGTGTATCATTTAGCATATCTAACGCAAAGTAAACATACCGGTGAGATAGTGGAGAACTCAAATACAAGCACACACAAAAGGGCATATCACATAACATCGGATATACGAGGAAAACCCAACATGGGAAAAACCTCAGTGAGAAATGTTGCTTGAGTCTATTGCTCCAATCCAGCCTCATAATAAACACGGTTACAATATTTAGGGCACCAACCCAAGGAGCACTAACCCTTGATTTTAGGGCACCACCCAAGGAGAACCAACCCTTACACTGAGCTCCAAATCAGTGATCACAAAGAATATAAACAATACAATAGTTAATACCCGATTACAAATGAATTTTATAACCTCTAATAATCAACTTACTCTGTCGGGTCTACTCTTCTCAACCAGTCTTCCTCTGCTCTTCTCTTTGTTAGTTCTCAACTCACTCAAATCTTCCTCTCCTTCACTCCCTGCTACAACCTTACCAATTGAGTTCTCTTTCTGTCACTTTGCCTCTTCTCTATTGGTTCACTTCTCACTAAGATGCATTGTTGCTTGCCACCACTGGTACTCTTCACTCTGTCAGTTGGATCAACTATAAGACCATACACCTACTACCAGTTACTCCCCTTGTCCATTTAACCCTACACTATTCTTTGGCTTGCCGAATCTCCTCAACCACTCACACCGCACTACTTCCCTCTCTGCAACCTTCTTACCGGTTGGAACACTAACGAATCACCCCACTATCATGCTTAATGATAGTCTACCGGTTACTTTACCCTTGCCAGTTGCACTCTTCTTATTGGTTCTCTCTCAAGCACTTAGTCACCTTGATCTTTGATGAACTCTCTGACTGGTTGGCTCTCCACTGCTCTTACACTCTTTGTTCTTCAGTATCTAGCCTGCAACATCAATCATCTTTGGTCTTTAGTCAATATTATTATGTGTGTTTTCTCGCCATGACCGACATTCAAACCTTTGGCGCGCTAGGGTTCCTGCATCAACCATGAGGCAAACCAAATCCAATTAGATCTCATTCTAGAGATTGACCACCTATAATGGATCACTCAACTCCGCCAATTCTGTTGCATCTGAAATATGTTTTCTATATTTAGCAAACATGATCTACACTTGTCAATCACGATGAAGTGATCACACTATTAGCTTCACCTACCCTGATCAACATCTAGACACACTGCATTGATCATGATGCCAATGAATTAGATCTTTGTCCTCTGATCAGTCTCGAGTTGCATCCTTCTACTCTCGACCTGTGATTCACGCCATTGACATTAATGTCGACCAGTCACCAACTACCTCACCAACAATGCACAATCCATTTGTTTGACACCTAGACTCCACATGGCGTCTATGTCGGTATGCACCTTAGCTCAATCCACTGTGTCAGTTTAGGCTTAGCCACCGACCAACATACTACTGGTGTTCACCTACCGGTTCACTAACCCTATCGGTAATATCCCAACTGGTCAACCTTCAAGCCTGCACTTTGTTGTTCTGCCAGTGGAACACATTAACCTGATCACCAACCTTGTCGATCCATGATAGCTCATCTTCATTAGACAAGAGCTCTTGACTTGTCACTATGTCATCTTTTTCGGTGGACATACTTATCGGTAACCACCTTGATGACACCATGTCATCAATCTTCAACAGTCTCCATATGTTTGCATCTGCATTTCGGTTGCACTCTTTGTCTGCAGCTGCTCAACTTTACCTTCATCTTCATCAATCCAGACAACATCTTCACTGGTTTGTTAAAGTGACAAACCCATCACTTCTTTACTCTTCCTTCTTTGTCCCGATAGTGCATCATGCCTACACTTGTTGATCTGATGCACATCTTGTTGGCATTATGTGAACTGGCATAAGGACATGATGACATTGTATGTTGTCATTGATGTCAACATGCTGAAGAGGAGAGAACCGGTATATGTGAGAACCGGTATGTTACCAAGAACTGGTATATGTGAGAACCGGTATAACACCGTGAACTGGCATTTGTGCCAAAGTGAAGCGGTGTGTTTATTTAAGGTGAACCGGCATGTGGTTATGGGAACCAACACATAGAATCTTTTTATGACTACCAGTTGGTAGTCTCAACTTCAGGGTTTCTGGTTGGAGTGTCTCAAGCCTATGTGACTCAATCGGTGAATTTGTGTGATGAGTTAGCATTGTAACAAAGAAAAGAACATGTTGCCACGTCAGCCTTGTGCGCGTGAAGGATCTTGCATGAAGGAGATTGTCCCTATCTACCTCGAGAATGTACGAAGTTTGTAAATGGTGATAACATGTGATGGGTTATCAGCCGCCATGAAATCGGTCAAAAATGAATGATGGAGAACGTCTTGAGATTGGTTCAAGACTATTGCATTTAATGCAATGTTCTCAACTATTAGGATTGAACCGTTTGAATTGCTTAACCTAACAGGTTTAGGGTTTAGGGTTTAAGCTACCGACCTATCTGTTTCCTATAAGGTTGATGTTGTGTTTCTTTCTGAGGTTGTTGGCAAAAGTTATGTGTGTGTATCCAAGAGAAGAGATATGTGATTCTTGCCAAACCAAAAGAGAGAAGTTATACCTACAAAGTGTAAGTACAGAAGGTGAAGAGGAGATAAAGTGGATATGCATTGGCATTGAGTGTTGTTACTAGATCATTGTAATACCTATTGATCTCTAACCACCTCAACAATTGGGAAATCCCTTAACAGGGTAGGTTTAACCGGCTTGCTATAAATCCTTTAACAGGGTGACTCAAAACCATTGAGTTCTTGAAATCCTCTAACAAGGTAACCTCTAACAGGGTTTAACCCTTAACCAAGTATTCTAGCCATGCCTTAACTGGGTGATCCCTAATAGGATCGGTTCCTAACAGAACCTATTGTATTAGTCTTTAACTAGACAAGGATCCTAACAGAGCAGACTTCTAAAGAGTTCAAAAATAGCTTGTGGGTATTCATCCCCACCGTGGTTTTTCTCAGTTGGGTTTCCACGTGAAAAATCAGTGTGTCATCTATGGTGATATTCTTGTGATGGTTTGAGTGATTTGTGTCTGAAGGTAAATCATGTTGCTCTAGTTGCTTATATATCTTTTGATGATAGATTACTTGTTCATGCACTAGGGTGAAATGGAAATGAAGTATTAGAATGTATGAAAAGATAAGTGTCAACCGGTTTATGCTTGTCTCAGTTATTCTGGAAACTATCGGTTATACTTTGTTTAAGATTGGTGTTACTGTTTGTCTATCAAAGCACAGTGTCTGCTGACAAACCAGTTTAAGATTGTGTTTTTGTTCATACTAATTCACCCCCCCCCTCTCAGTACCGGTTTGGTACTATCCGTTCATCATTGAGTTATCACATCTCTGATTTCATGCACCTAAGGTATCCTTGTGTTTCACTGGTTGATCCAGTGAGAGCCTTCAATCAACTACCTTTAACTTTTGGCTAACCTATCCTAGAGAGTTGTAATGCATTCCATGCATGTTGGGGGATAAGCTTCACTTACCGATGGAAGTGGATCCTTGACATTTGCTTTTGGCATTGCATTGATATAACATTGTTGTCATTGAGCAAATATATCTTCAATCAAGGACATAACCCAATAGACATCCCCTTTATCTACCTTACTAACTTGTAGCAGTCCAAACTCTGTTGGTCATATCATTATCTTGTGATGACCTCTTCTTCTGCTGGGAGTCCTCCTGAATGAAATCACACTAGCATACCAGTGTCTGCACTTCTTCATTAGTTCAACCTTTACTAACTTATCGGGCACATGCTTACCAGTTGGCAATGACTCAATGCCAACACATTACTTACCGATTGTCATTCCATACTGGTCTCTAGTCCTTATGTCTTCAACACAAGCCAACACTAACTTGTGTACCGATGACTCCTATGATCACAATGTAGGTTGACATCCTCTTCTTACTGGAGACTAGCTATATCGATTACCTACTATACTAGTTGACATCAATGACACCATTTTTGGTTGACATCAATGACAACAATACACATCAATCTCCCATACTAGTTGCCATGCTATACTGGTTGACATCAATGATAACACAATGCCAACACATGTAATCAGAGAGTGTCGTGTGGCAGGCGCTAGGGAGTAACAGTGTGCATTCCTTTGGTCATCGTGAGTGTGCTTGATAGAGAAAAGAGGTCATGAGTGGGTGGCTATGAACAGTGGGGTGGCATGGTGGTCAATAAGAGAGGAGGGTCAGGCAGGGTGGAGTGGCTGTGGAGAGGAGTAGGCGGTGGCTAGCGAAGGAGGAGGTTGACAATGTTGGAGGGGGCCGAACCAGTTGTAGTTAGAGAACTGGTAACCGTCAATATTGGTGGTAGTA